>NC_135409.1:0-365000 GCF_051989625.1 Stigmatopora argus | reverse complement strand
ATGGCCAAAATGTGCTTTTCAGGGGCTGAAAAGCATGTTTTGGCCGAGTATGATAATTTTCATTAAAACTTGATTTCTATCACTTCGAATGATGCCAAATGAATAACTTACTTGAATTGGACCATTTTACACTATGTCCATTGTAGATTTGTGTCTCCGACAGTTCGTTTGGTTGCAGGGGACATTTTCAGTTTTTATGGCCAAAATGTGCTTTTCAGGGGCTGAAAAGCATGTTTTGGCCGAATATGATAATTTTAATTAAAACTTGATTTCTATCACTTCGAATGATGCCAAATGAATAACTTACTTGAATTGGACCATTTTACACTATGTCCATTGTAGATTTGTGTCTCCGACAGTTTGTTTGGTTGCAGGGGACATTTTCAGTTCTTATGGCCAAAATGTGCTTTTCAGGGGCTGAAAAGCATGTTTTGTCCGAGTATGATAAT
The DNA here is from genome assembly GCF_051989625.1 of Stigmatopora argus. Taxonomy (NCBI): domain Eukaryota; kingdom Metazoa; phylum Chordata; class Actinopteri; order Syngnathiformes; family Syngnathidae; genus Stigmatopora; species Stigmatopora argus. The sequence goes on along the minus strand of NC_135409.1, from coordinate 364,551 downwards.
TTTCATTAAAACTTGATTTCTATCACTTCGAATGATGCCAAATGAATAACTTACTTGAATTGGACCATTTTAAACTATGTCCATTGTAGATTTGTGTCTCTGACAGTTCGTTTGGTTGCAGGGGACATATTCAGTTTTTATGGCCAAAATGTGCTTTTCAGGGGCTGAAAAGCATGTTTTGGCCGAATATGATAATTTTCATTAAAACTTGATTTCTATCACTTCGAATGATGCCAAATGAATAACTTACTTGAATTGGACCATTTCACACTATGTCCATTGTAGATTTGTGTCTCCGACAGTTTGTTTGGTTGCAGGGGACATTTTCAGTTTTTATGGCCAAAATGTGCTTTTCAGGGGCTGAAAAGCATGTTTTGGCCGAGTATGATAATTTTCATTAAAACTTGATTTCTATCCATTTGAATGATGCCAAATGAATAACTTACTTGAATTGGACCATTTTACACTATGTCCATTGTAGATTTGTGTCTCTGACAGTTCGTTTGGTTGCAGGGGACATTTTCAGTTCTTATGGCCAAAATGTGCTTTTCAGGGGCTGAAAAGCATGTTTTGTCCGAGTATGATAATTTTCATTAAAACTTGATTTCTATCACTTCGAATGATGCCAAATGAATAACTTACTTGAATTGGACCATTTTAAACTATGTCCATTGTAGATTTGTGTCTCTGACAGTTCGTTTGGTTGCAGGGGACATATTCAGTTTTTATGGCCAAAATGTGCTTTTCAGGGGCTGAAAAGCATGTTTTGGCCGAATATGATAATTTTCATTAAAACTTGATTTCTATCACTTCGAATGATGCCAAATGAATAACTTACTTGAATTGGACCATTTCACACTATGTCCATTGTAGATTTGTGTCTCCGACAGTTTGTTTGGTTGCAGGGGACATTTTCAGTTTTTATGGCCAAAATGTGCTTTTCAGGGGCTGAAAAGCATGTTTTGGCCGAGTATGATAATTTTCATTAAAACTTGATTTCTATCCATTTGAATGATGCCAAATGAATAACTTACTTGAATTGGACCATTTTACACTATGTCCATTGTAGATTTGTGTCTCTGACAGTTCGTTTGGTTGCAGGGGACATATTCAGTTTTTATGGCCAAAATGTGCTTTTCAGTGGCTGAAAAGCATGTTTTGGCCGAGTTTGATCATTTTCATTAAAACTTAATTTCTATCACTTCGAATGATGCCAAATGAATAATTTACTTGAATTGGACCATTTTACACTATGTCCATTGTAGATTTGTATCTCTGACAGTTCGTTTGGTTGCAGGTGACATATTCAGTTTTTATGGCCAAAATGTGCTTTTCAGGGGCTGAAAAGCATGTTTTGGCCGAGTATGATAATTTTCATTAAAACTTGATTTCTATCCATTTGAATGATGCCAAATGAATAACTTACTTGAATTGGACCATTTTACACTATGTCCATTGTAGATTTGTGTCTCTGACAGTTCGTTTGGTTGCAGGGGACATATTCAGTTTTTATGGCCAAAATGTGCTTTTCAGGGGCTGAAAAGCATGTTTTGGCCGAGTTTGATAATTTTCATTAAAACTTGATTTCTATCACTTCGATTGATGCCAAATGAATAACTTACTTGAATTGGACCATTTTACACTATGTCCATTGTAGATTTGTGTCTCCGACAGTTCGTTTGGTTGCAGGGGACATTTTCAGTTTTTATGGCCAAAATGTGCTTTTCAGGGGCTGAAAAGCATGTTTTGGCCGAGTATGATAATTTTCATTAAAACTTGATTTCTATCACTTCGAATGATGCTAAATGAATAACTTACTTGAATTGGACCATTTTACACTATGTCCATTGTAGATTTGTGTCTCCGACAGTTTGTTTGGTTGCAGGGGACATTTTCAGTTTTTATGGCCAAAATGTGCTTTTCAGGGGCTGAAAAGCATGTTTTGGCCGAGTATGATAATTTTCATTAAAACTTGATTTCTATCCATTTGATTGATGCCAAATGAATAACTTACTTGAATTGGACCATTTTACACTATGTCCATTGTAGATTTGTGTCTCTGACAGTTCGTTTGGTTGCAGGGGACATATTCAGTTTTTATGGCCAAAATGTGCTTTTCAGGGGCTGAAAAGCATGTTTTGGCCGAGTATGATAATTTTCATTAAAACTTGATTTCTATCCATTTGAATGATGCCAAATGAATAACTTACTTGAATTGGACCATTTTACACTATGTCCATTGTAGATTGTGTCTCTGACAGTTCGTTTGGTTGCAGGGGACATATTCAGTTTTTATGGCCAAAATGTGCTTTTCAGGGGCTGAAAAGCATGTTTTGGCCGAGTTTGATAATTTTCATTAAAACTTGATTTCTATCACTTCGATTGATGCCAAATGAATAACTTACTTGAATTGGACCATTTTACACTATGTCCATTGTAGATTTGTGTCTCCGACAGTTCGTTTGGTTGCAGGGGACATTTTCAGTTTTTATGGCCAAAATGTGCTTTTCAGGGGCTGAAAAGCATGTTTTGGCCGAGTATGATAATTTTCATTAAAACTTGATTTCTATCCATTTGATTGATGCCAAATGAATAACTTACTTGAATTGGACCATTTTACACTATGTCCATTGTAGATTTGTGTCTCTGACAGTTCGTTTGGTTGCAGGGGACATATTCAGTTTTTATGGCCAAAATGTGCTTTTCAGGGGCTGAAAAGCATGTTTTGGCCGAGTATGATAATTTTCATTAAAACTTGATTTCTATCCATTTGAATGATGCCAAATGAATAACTTACTTGAATTGGACCATTTTACACTATGTCCATTGTAGATTTGTGTCTCTGACAGTTCGTTTGGTTGCAGGGGACATATTCAGTTTTTATGGCCAAAATGTGCTTTTCAGGGGCTGAAAAGCATGTTTTGGCCGAGTTTGATAATTTTCATTAAAACTTGATTTCTATCACTTCGATTGATGCCAAATGAATAACTTACTTGAATTGGACCATTTTACACTATGTCCATTGTAGATTTGTGTCTCTGACAGTTCGTTTGGTTGCAGGGGACATTTTCAGTTTTTATGGCCAAAATGTGCTTTTCAGGGGCTGAAAAGCATGTTTTGGCCGAGTTTGATAATTTTCATTAAAACTTGATTTCTATCACTTCGATTGATGCCAAATGAATAACTTACTTGAATTGGACCATTTTACACTATGTCCATTGTAGATTTGTGTCTCCGATAGTTCGTTTGGTTGCAGGGGACATTTTCAGTTTTTATGGCCAAAATGTGCTTTTCAGGGGCTGAAAAGCATGTTTTGGCCGAGTATGATAATTTTCATTAAAACTTGATTTCTATCACTTCGAATGATGCCAAATGAATAACTTACTTGAATTGGACCATTTTACACTATGTCCATTGTAGATTTGTGTCTCTGACAGTTCGTTTGGTTGCAGGGGACATATTCAGTTTTTATGGCCAAAATGTGCTTTTCAGGGGCTGAAAAGCATGTTTTGGCCGAATATGATAATTTTTATTAAAACTTGATTTCTATCACTTCTAATGATGCCAAATGAATAACTTACTTGAATTGGACCATTTTACACTATGTCCATTGTAGATTTGTGTCTCTGACAGTTCGTTTGGTTGCAGGGGACATATTCAGTTTTTATGGCCAAAATGTGCTTTTCAGGGGCTGAAAAGCATGTTTTGGCCGAGTTTGATAATTTTCATTAAAACTTGATTTCTATCACTTCGATTGATGCCAAATGAATAACTTACTTGAATTGGACCATTTTACACTATGTCCATTGTAGATTTGTGTCTCCGACAGTTCGTTTGGTTGCAGGGGACATTTTCAGTTTTTATGGCCAAAATGTGCTTTTCAGAGGCTGAAAAGCATGTTTTGGCAGAGTATGATAATTTTCATTAAAACTTAATTTCTATCACTTCGAATGATGCCAAATGAATAACTTACTTGAATTGGACCATTTTACACTATGTCCATTGTAGATTTGTGTCTCTGACAGTTCGTTTGGTTGCAGGGGACATATTAAGTTTTTATGGCCAAAATGTGCTTTTCAGGGGCTGAAAAGCATGTTTTGGCCGAGTATGATAATTTTCATTAAAACTTGATTTCTATCACTTCGAATGATGCCAAATGAATAACTTACTTGAATTGGACCATTTTACACTATGTCCATTGTAGATTTGTGTCTCCGACAGTTCGTTTGGTTGCAGGGGACATTTTCAGTTTTTATGGCCAAAATGTGCTTTTCAGGGGCTGAAAAGCATGTTTTGGCCGAGTTTGATAATTTTCATTAAAACTTGATTTCTATCACTTCGATTGATGCCAAATGAATAACTTACTTGAATTGGACCATTTTACACTATGTCCATTGTAGATTTGTGTCTCTGACAGTTCGTTTGGTTGCAGGGCACATATTAAGTTTTTATGGCCAAAATGTGCTTTTCAGGGGCTGAAAAGCATGTTTTGGCCGAGTATGATAATTTTCATTAAAACTTGATTTCTATCACTTCGAATGATGCCAAATGAATAACTTACTTGAATTGGACCATTTTACACTATGTCCATTGTAGATTTGTGTCTCCGTCAGTTCGTTTGGTTGCAGGGGACATTTTCAGTTTTTATGGCCAAAATGTGCTTTTCAGGGGCTGAAAAGCATGTTTTGGCCGAATATGATAATTTTAATTAAAACTTGATTTCTATCACTTCGAATGATGCCAAATGAATAACTTACTTGAATTGGACCATTTTACACTATGTCCATTGTAGATTTGTGTCTCTGACAGTTCGTTTGGTTGCAGGGGACATATTCAGTTTTTATGGCCAAAATGTGCTTTTCAGGGGCTGAAAAGCATGTTTTGGCCGAATATGATAATTTTCATTAAAACTTGATTTCTATCACTTCGAATGATGCCAAATGAATAACTTACTTGAATTGGACCATTTTACACTATGTCCATTGTAGATTTGTGTCTCCGACAGTTTGTTTGGTTGCAGGGGACATTTTCAGTTTTTATGGCCAAAATGTGCTTTTCAGGGGCTGAAAAGCATGTTTTGGCCGAGTATGATAATTTTCATTAAAACTTGATTTCTATCCATTTGAATGATGCCAAATGAATAACTTACTTGAATTGGACCATTTTACACTATGTCCATTGTAGATTTGTGTCTCTGACAGTTCGTTTGGTTGCAGGGGACATATTCAGTTTTTATGGCCAAAATGTGCTTTTCAGGGGCTGAAAAGCATGTTTTGGCCGAGTTTGATAATTTTCATTAAAACTTAATTTCTATCACTTCGATTGATGCCAAATGAATAACTTACTTGAATTGGACCATTTTACACTATGTCCATTGTAGATTTGTGTCTCTGACAGTTCGTTTGGTTGCAGGGGACATTTTCAGTTTTTATGGCCAAAATGTGCTTTTCAGGGGCTGAAAAGCATGTTTTGGCCGAGTTTGATAATTTTCATTAAAACTTGATTTCTATCACTTCGATTGATGCCAAATGAATAACTTACTTGAATTGGACCATTTTACACTATGTCCATTGTAGATTTGTGTCTCTGACAGTTCGTTTGGTTGCAGGGGACATATTCAGTTTTTATGGCCAAAATGTGCTTTTCAGGGGCTGAAAAGCATGTTTTGGCCGAATATGATAATTTTCATTAAAACTTGATTTCTATCACTTCTAATGATGCCAAATGAATAACTTACTTGAATTGGACCATTTTACACTATGTCCATTGTAGATTTGTGTCTCTGACAGTTCGTTTGGTTGCAGGGGACATATTCAGTTTTTATGGCCAAAATGTGCTTTTCAGGGGCTGAAAAGCATGTTTTGGCCGAGTTTGATAATTTTCATTAAAACTTGATTTCTATCACTTCGATTGATGCCAAATGAATAACATACTTGAATTGGACCATTTTACACTATGTCCATTGTAGATTTGTGTCTCCGACAGTTCGTTTGGTTGCAGGGGACATTTTCAGTTTTTATGGCCAAAATGTGCTTTTCGGAGGCTGAAAAGCATGTTTTGGCAGAGTATGATAATTTTCATTAAAACTTAATTTCTATCACTTCGAATGATGCCAAATGAATAACTTACTTGAATTGGACCATTTTACACTATGTCCATTGTAGATTTGTGTCTCTGACAGTTCGTTTGGTTGCAGGGGACATATTAAGTTTTTATGGCCAAAATGTGCTTTTCAGGGGCTGAAAAGCATGTTTTGGCCGAGTATGATAATTTTCATTAAAACTTGATTTCTATCACTTCGAATGATGCCAAATGAATAACTTACTTGAATTGGACCATTTTACACTATGTCCATTGTAGATTTGTGTCTCCGACAGTTCGTTTGGTTGCAGGGGACATTTTCAGTTTTTATGGCCAAAATGTGCTTTTCAGGGGCTGAAAAGCATGTTTTGGCCGAGTTTGATAATTTTCATTAAAACTTGATTTCTATCACTTCGATTGATGCCAAATGAATAACTTACTTGAATTGGACCATTTTACACTATGTCCATTGTAGATTTGTGTCTCTGACAGTTCGTTTGGTTGCAGGGCACATATTAAGTTTTTATGGCCAAAATGTGCTTTTCAGGGGCTGAAAAGCATGTTTTGGCCGAGTATGATAATTTTCATTAAAACTTGATTTCTATCACTTCGAATGATGCCAAATGAATAACTTACTTGAATTGGACCATTTTACACTATGTCCATTGTAGATTTGTGTCTCCGTCAGTTCGTTTGGTTGCAGGGGACATTTTCAGTTTTTATGGCCAAAATGTGCTTTTCAGGGGCTGAAAAGCATGTTTTGGCCGAATATGATAATTTTAATTAAAACTTGATTTCTATCACTTCGAATGATGCCAAATGAATAACTTACTTGAATTGGACCATTTTACACTATGTCCATTGTAGATTTGTGTCTCTGACAGTTCGATTGGTTGCAGGGGACATATTCAGTTTTTATGGCCAAAATGTGCTTTTCAGGGGCTGAAAAGCATGTTTTGGCCGAATATGATAATTTTCATTAAAACTTGATTTCTATCACTTCGAATGATGCCAAATGAATAACTTACTTGAATTGGACCATTTTACACTATGTCCATTGTAGATTTGTGTCTCCGACAGTTTGTTTGGTTGCAGGGGACATTTTCAGTTTTTATGGCCAAAATGTGCTTTTCAGGGGCTGAAAAGCATGTTTTGGCCGAGTATGATAATTTTCATTAAAACTTGATTTCTATCCATTTGAATGATGCCAAATGAATAACTTACTTGAATTGGACCATTTTACACTATGTCCATTGTAGATTTGTGTCTCTGACAGTTCGTTTGGTTGCAGGGGACATATTCAGTTTTTATGGCCAAAATGTGCTTTTCAGGGGCTGAAAAGCATGTTTTGGCCGAGTTTGATAATTTTCATTAAAACTTAATTTCTATCACTTCGAATGATGCCAAATGAATAATTTACTTGAATTGGACCATTTTACACTATGTCCATTGTAGATTTGTGTCTCTGACAGTTCGTTTGGTTGCAGGGGACATTTTCAGTTCTTATGGCCAAAATGTGCTTTTCAGAGGCAGAAAAGCATGTTTTGGCCGAGTATGATAATTTTCATTAAAACTTGATTTCTATCACTTCGAATGATGCCAAATGAATAACTTACTTGAATTGGACCATTTTACACTATGTCCATTGTAGATTTGTGTCTCTGACAGTTCGTTTGGTTGCAGGGGACATATTCAGTTTTTATGGCCAAAATGTGCTTTTCAGGGGCTGAAAAGCATGTTTTGGCCGAGTTTGATAATTTTCATTAAAACTTAATTTCTATCACTTCGAATGATGCCAAATGAATAATTTACTTGAATTGGACCATTTTACACTATGTCCATTGTAGATTTGTATCTCTGACAGTTCGTTTGGTTGCAGGGGACATATTCAGTTTTTATGGCCAAAATGTGCTTTTCAGAGGCTGAAAAGCATGTTTTGGCAGAGTATGATGATTTTCATTAAAACTTAATTTCTATCACTTCGAATGATGCCAAATGAATAACTTACTTGAATTGGACCATTTTACACTATGTCCATTGTAGATTTGTGTCTCCGACAGTTTGTTTGGTTGCAGGGGACATTTTCAGTTTTTATGGCCAAAATGTGCTTTTCAGGGGCTGAAAAGCATGTTTTGGCCGAGTATGATAATTTTCATTAAAACTTGATTTCTATCACTTCGAATGATGCCAAATGAATAACTTACTTGAATTGGACCATTTTACACTATGTCCATTGTAGATTTGTGTCTCTGACAGTTCGTTTGGTTGCAGGGGACATATTCAGTTTTTATGGCCAAAATGTGCTTTTCAGGGGCTGAAAAGCATGTTTTGGCCGAATATGATAATTTTCATTAAAACTTGATTTCTATCACTTCGAATGATGCCAAATGAATAACTTACTTGAATTGGACCATTTTACACTATGTCCATTGTAGATTTGTGTCTCCGACAGTTTGTTTGGTTGCAGGGGACATTTTCAGTTTTTATGGCCAAAATGTGCTTTTCAGGGGCTGAAAAGCATGTTTTGGCCGAGTATGATAATTTTCATTAAAACTTGATTTCTATCCATTTGAATGATGCCAAATGAATAACTTACTTGAATTGGACCATTTTACACTATGTCCATTGTAGATTTGTGTCTCTGACAGTTCGTTTGGTTGCAGGGGACATATTCAGTTTTTATGGCCAAAATGTGCTTTTCAGGGGCTGAAAAGCATGTTTTGGCCGAGTTTGATAATTTTCATTAAAACTTAATTTCTATCACTTCGAATGATGCCAAATGAATAATTTACTTGAATTGGACCATTTTACACTATGTCCATTGTAGATTTGTATCTCTGACAGTTCGTTTGGTTGCAGGGGACATATTCAGTTTTTATGGCCAAAATGTGCTTTTCAGGGGCTGAAAAGCATGTTTTGGCCGAGTATGATAATTTTCATTAAAACTTGATTTCTATCCATTTGAATGATGCCAAATGAATAACTTACTTGAATTGGACCATTTTACACTATGTCCATTGTAGATTTGTGTCTCTGACAGTTCGTTTGGTTGCAGGGGACATATTCAGTTTTTATGGCCAAAATGTGCTTTTCAGGGGCTGAAAAGCATGTTTTGGCCGAGTTTGATAATTTTCATTAAAACTTGATTTCTATCACTTCGATTGATGCCAAATGAATAACTTACTTGAATTGGACCATTTTACACTATGTCCATTGTAGATTTGTGTCTCTGACAGTTCGTTTGGTTGCAGGGGACATTTTCAGTTCTTATGGCCAAAATGTGCTTTTCAGAGGCAGAAAAGCATGTTTTGGCCGAGTATGATAATTTTCATTAAAACTTTATTTCTATCACTTCGAATGATGCCAAATGAATAACTTACTTGAATTGGACCATTTTACACTATGTCCATTGTAGATTTGTGTCTCTGACAGTTCGTTTGGTTGCAGGGGACATATTCAGTTTTTATGGCCAAAATGTGCTTTTCAGGGGCTGAAAAGCATGTTTTGGCCGAGTTTGATAATTTTCATTAAAACTTAATTTCTATCACTTCGAATGATGCCAAATGAATAATTTACTTGAATTGGACCATTTTACACTATGTCCATTGTAGATTTGTATCTCTGACAGTTCGTTTGGTTGCAGGGGACATATTCAGTTTTTATGGCCAAAATGTGCTTTTCAGAGGCTGAAAAGCATGTTTTGGCAGAGTATGATGATTTTCATTAAAACTTAATTTCTATCACTTCGAATGATGCCAAATGAATAACTTACTTGAATTGGACCATTTTACACTATGTCCATTGTAGATTTGTGTCTCCGACAGTTTGTTTGGTTGCAGGGGACATTTTCAGTTTTTATGGCCAAAATGTGCTTTTCAGGGGCTGAAAAGCATGTTTTGGCCGAGTATGATAATTTTCATTAAAACTTGATTTCTATCACTTCGAATGATGCCAAATGAATAACTTACTTGAATTGGACCATTTTACACTATGTCCATTGTAGATTTGTGTCTCTGACAGTTCGTTTGGTTGCAGGGGACATATTCAGTTTTTATGGCCAAAATGTGCTTTTCAGGGGCTGAAAAGCATGTTTTGGCCGAATATGATAATTTTCATTAAAACTTGATTTCTATCACTTCGAATGATGCCAAATGAATAACTTACTTGAATTGGACCATTTTACACTATGTCCATTGTAGATTTGTGTCTCCGACAGTTTGTTTGGTTGCAGGGGACATTTTCAGTTTTTGTGGCCAAAATGTGCTTTTCAGGGGCTGAAAAGCATGTTTTGGCCGAGTTTGATAATTTTCATTAAAACTTAATTTCTATCACTTCGAATGATGCCAAATGAATAATTTACTTGAATTGGACCATTTTACACTATGTCCATTGTAGATTTGTATCTCTGACAGTTCGTTTGGTTGCAGGGGACATATTCAGTTTTTATGGCCAAAATGTGCTTTTCAGGGGCTGAAAGGCATGTTTTGGCCGAGTATGATAATTTTCATTAAAACTTGATTTCTATCCATTTGAATGATGCCAAATGAATAACTTACTTGAATTGGACCATTTTACACTATGTCCATTGTAGATTTGTGTCTCCGACAGTTCGTTTGGTTGCAGGGGACATTTTCAGTTTTTATGGCCAAAATGTGCTTTTCAGAGGCTGAAAAGCATGTTTTGGCAGAGTATGATGATTTTCATTAAAACTTAATTTCTATCACTTCGAATGATGCCAAATGAATAACTTACTTGAATTGGACCATTTTTCACTATGTCCATTGTAAATTTGTGTCTCCGACAGTTTGTTTGGTTGCAGGGGACATTTTCAGTTTTTATGGCCAAAATGTGCTTTTCAGGGGCTGAAAAGCATGTTTTGGCCGAGTATGATAATTTTCATTAAAACTTGATTTCTATCACTTCGAATGATGCCAAATGAATAACTTACTTGAATTGGACCATTTTACACTATGTCCATTGTAGATTTGTGTCTCTGACAGTTCGTTTGGTTGCAGGGGACATATTCAGTTTTTATGGCCAAAATGTGCTTTTCAGGGGCTGAAAAGCATGTTTTGGCCGAATATGATAATTTTCATTAAAACTTGATTTCTATCACTTCGAATGATGCCAAATGAATAACTTACTTGAATTGGACCATTTTACACTATGTCCATTGTAGATTTGTGTCTCCGACAGTTTGTTTGGTTGCAGGGGACATTTTCAGTTTTTGTGGCCAAAATGTGCTTTTCAGGGGCTGAAAAGCATGTTTTGGCCGAGTATGATAATTTTCATTAAAACTTGATTTCTATCCATTTGAATGATGCCAAATGAATAACTTACTTGAATTGGACCATTTTACACTATGTCCATTGTAGATTTGTGTCTCTGACAGTTCGTTTGGTTGCAGGGGACATATTCAGTTTTTATGGCCAAAATGTGCTTTTCAGGGGCTGAAAAGCATGTTTTGGCCGAGTTTGATAATTTTCATTAAAACTTAATTTCTATCACTTCGAATGATGCCAAATGAATAATTTACTTGAATTGGACCATTTTACACTATGTCCATTGTAGATTTGTATCTCTGACAGTTCGTTTGGTTGCAGGGGACATATTCAGTTTTTATGGCCAAAATGTGCTTTTCAGAGGCTGAAAAGCATGTTTTGGCAGAGTATGATGATTTTCATTAAAACTTAATTTCTATCACTTCGAATGATGCCAAATGAATAACTTACTTGAATTGGACCATTTTACACTATGTCCATTGTAGATTTGTGTCTCCGACAGTTTGTTTGGTTGCAGGGGACATTTTCAGTTTTTATGGCCAAAATGTGCTTTTCAGGGGCTGAAAAGCATGTTTTGGCCGAGTATGATAATTTTCATTAAAACTTGATTTCTATCACTTCGAATGATGCCAAATGAATAACTTACTTGAATTGGACCATTTTACACTATGTCCATTGTAGATTTGTGTCTCTGACAGTTCGTTTGGTTGCAGGGGACATATTCAGTTTTTATGGCCAAAATGTGCTTTTCAGGGGCTGAAAAGCATGTTTTGGCCGAATATGATAATTTTCATTAAAACTTGATTTCTATCACTTCGAATGATGCCAAATGAATAACTTACTTGAATTGGACCATTTTACACTATGTCCATTGTAGATTTGTGTCTCCGACAGTTTGTTTGGTTGCAGGGGACATTTTCAGTTTTTGTGGCCAAAATGTGCTTTTCAGGGGCTGAAAAGCATGTTTTGGCCGAGTATGATAATTTTCATTAAAATTTGATTTCTATCCATTTGAATGATGCCAAATGAATAACTTACTTGAATTGGACCATTTTACACTATGTCCATTGTAGATTTGTGTCTCTGACAGTTCGTTTGGTTGCAGGGGACATATTCAGTTTTTATGGCCAAAATGTGCTTTTCAGGGGCTGAAAAGCATGTTTTGGCCGAGTTTGATAATTTTCATTAAAACTTAATTTCTATCACTTCGAATGATGCCAAATGAATAATTTACTTGAATTGGACCATTTTACACTATGTCCATTGTAGATTTGTATCTCTGACAGTTCGTTTGGTTGCAGGGGACATATTCAGTTTTTATGGCCAAAATGTGCTTTTCAGGGGCTGAAAGGCATGTTTTGGCCGAGTATGATAATTTTCATTAAAACTTGATTTCTATCCATTTGAATGATGCCAAATGAATAACTTACTTGAATTGGACCATTTTACACTATGTCCATTGTAGATTTGTGTCTCTGACAGTTCGTTTGGTTGCAGGGGACATATTAAGTTTTTATGGCCAAAATGTGCTTTTCAGGGGCTGAAAAGCATGTTTTGGCCGAGTTTGATAATTTTCATTAAAACTTGATTTCTATCACTTCGATTGATGCCAAATGAATAACTTACTTGAATTGGACCATTTTACACTATGTCCATTGTAGATTTGTGTCTCCGACAGTTCGTTTGGTTGCAGGGGACATTTTCAGTTTTTATGGCCAAAATGTGCTTTTCAGGGGCTGAAAAGCATGTTTTGGCCGAATATGATAATTTTCATTAAAACTTGAATTCTATCACTTCGAATGATGCCAAATGAATAACTTACTTGAATTGGACCATTTTACACTATGTCCATTGTAGATTTGTGTCTCCGACAGTTTGTTTGGTTGCAGGGGACATTTTCAGTTTTTATGGCCAAAATGTGCTTTTCAGGGGCTGAAAAGCATGTTTTGGCCGAGTTTGATAATTTTCATTAAAACTTGATTTCTATCACTTCGATTGATGCCAAATGAATAACTTACTTGAATTGGACCATTTTACACTATGTCCATTGTAGATTTGTGTCTCCGACAGTTCGTTTGGTTGCAGGGGACATTTTCAGTTTTTATGGCCAAAATGTGCTTTTCAGGGGCTGAAAAGCATGTTTTGGCCGAATATGATAATTTTCATTAAAACTTGATTTCTATCACTTCGAATGATGCCAAATGAATAACTTACTTGAATTGGACCATTTTACACTATGTCCATTGTAGATTTGTGTCTCCGACAGTTTGTTTGGTTGCAGGGGACATTTTCAGTTTTTATGGCCAAAATGTGCTTTTCAGGGGCTGAAAAGCATGTTTTGGCCGAGTATGATAATTTTCATTAAAACTTGATTTCTATCACTTCGAATGATGCCAAATGAATAACTTACTTGAATTGGACCATTTTACACTATGTCCATTGTAGATTTGTGTCTCTGACAGTTCGTTTGGTTGCAGGGGACATATTCAGTTTTTATGGCCAAAATGTGCTTTTCAGGGGCTGAAAAGCATGTTTTGGCCGAATATGATAATTTTCATTAAAACTTGATTTCTATCACTTCGAATGATGCCAAATGAATAACTTACTTGAATTGGACCATTTTACACTATGTCCATTGTAGATTTGTGTCTCCGACAGTTTGTTTGGTTGCAGGGGACATTTTCAGTTTTTGTGGCCAAAATGTGCTTTTCAGGGGCTGAAAAGCATGTTTTGGCCGAGTATGATAATTTTCATTAAAACTTGATTTCTATCCATTTGAATGATGCCAAATGAATAACTTACTTGAATTGGACCATTTTACACTATGTCCATTGTAGATTTGTGTCTCTGACAGTTCGTTTGGTTTCAGGGGACATATTCAGTTTTTATGGCCAAAATGTGCTTTTCAGGGGCTGAAAAGCATGTTTTGGCCGAGTTTGATAATTTTCATTAAAACTTAATTTCTATCACTTCGAATGATGCCAAATGAATAATTTACTTGAATTGGACCATTTTACAGTATGTCCATTGGAGATTTGTATCTCTGACAGTTCGTTTGGTTGCAGGGGACATATTCAGTTTTTATGGCCAAAATGTGCTTTTCAGAGGCTGAAAAGCATGTTTTGGCAGAGTATGATGATTTTCATTAAAACTTAATTTCTATCACTTCGAATGATGCCAAATGAATAACTTACTTGAATTGGACCATTTTACACTATGTCCATTGTAGATTTGTGTCTCCGACAGTTTGTTTGGTTGCAGGGGACATTTTCAGTTTTTATGGCCAAAATGTGCTTTTCAGGGGCTGAAAAGCATGTTTTGGCCGAGTTTGATAATTTTCATTAAAACTTAATTTCTATCACTTCGAATGATGCCAAATGAATAATTTACTTGAATTGGACCATTTTACACTATGTCCATTGTAGATTTGTATCTCTGACAGTTCGTTTGGTTGCAGGGGACATATTCAGTTTTTATGGCCAAAATGTGCTTTTCAGAGGCTGAAAAGCATGTTTTGGCAGAGTATGATGATTTTCATTAAAACTTAATTTCTATCACTTCGAATGATGCCAAATGAATAACTTACTTGAATTGGACCATTTTACACTATGTCCATTGTAGATTTGTGTCTCCGACAGTTTGTTTGGTTGCAGGGGACATTTTCAGTTTTTATGGCCAAAATGTGCTTTTCAGGGGCTGAAAAGCATGTTTTGGCCGAGTATGATAATTTTCATTAAAACTTGATTTCTATCACTTCGAATGATGCCAAATGAATAACTTACTTGAATTGGACCATTTTACACTATGTCCATTGTAGATTTGTGTCTCTGACAGTTCGTTTGGTTGCAGGGGACATATTCAGTTTTTATGGCCAAAATGTGCTTTTCAGGGGCTGAAAAGCATGTTTTGGCCGAATATGATAATTTTCATTAAAACTTGATTTCTATCACTTCGAATGATGCCAAATGAATAACTTACTTGAATTGGACCATTTTACACTATGTCCATTGTAGATTTGTGTCTCCGACAGTTTGTTTGGTTGCAGGGGATATTTTCAGTTTTTGTGGCCAAAATGTGCTTTTCAGGGGCTGAAAAGCATGTTTTGGCCGAGTATGATAATTTTCATTAAAACTTGATTTCTATCCATTTGAATGATGCCAAATGAATAACTTACTTGAATTGGACCATTTTACACTATGTCCATTGTAGATTTGTGTCTCTGACAGTTCGTTTGGTTGCAGGGGACATATTCAGTTTTTATGGCCAAAATGTGCTTTTCAGGGGCTGAAAAGCATGTTTTGGCCGAGTTTGATAATTTTCATTAAAACTTAATTTCTATCACTTCGAATGATGCCAAATGAATAATTTACTTGAATTGGACCATTTTACACTATGTCCATTGTAGATTTGTATCTCTGACAGTTCGTTTGGTTGCAGGGGACATATTCAGTTTTTATGGCCAAAATGTGCTTTTCAGGGGCTGAAAGGCATGTTTTGGCCGAGTATGATAATTTTCATTAAAACTTGATTTCTATCCATTTGAATGATGCCAAATGAATAACTTACTTGAATTGGACCATTTTACACTATGTCCATTGTAGATTTGTGTCTCTGACAGTTCGTTTGGTTGCAGGGGACATATTCAGTTTTTATGGCCAAAATGTGCTTTTCAGGGGCTGAAAAGCATGTTTTGGCAGAGTATGATAATTTTCATTAAAACTTAATTTCTATCACTTCGAATGATGCCAAATGAATAACTTACTTGAATTGGACCATTTTACACTATGTCCATTGTAGATTTGTGTCTCTGACAGTTCGTTTGGTTGCAGGGGACATATTAAGTTTTTATGGCCAAAATGTGATTTTCAGGGGCTGAAAAGCATGTTTTGGCCGAGTATGATAATTTTCATTAAATCTTGATTTCTATCACTTCGAATGATGCCAAATGAATAACTTACTTGAATTGGACCATTTTACACTATGTCCATTGTAGATTTGTGTCTCCGACAGTTCGTTTGGTTGCAGGGGACATTTTCAGTTTTTATGGCCAAAATGTGCTTTTCAGGGGCTGAAAAGCATGTTTTGGCCGAGTTTGATAATTTTCATTAAAACTTGATTTCTATGACTTCGATTGATGCCAAATGAATAACTTACTTGAATTGGACCATTTTACACTATGTCCATTGTAGATTTGTGTCTCTGACAGTTCGTTTGGTTGCAGGGGACATTTTCAGTTTTTATGGCCAAAATGTGCTTTTCAGGGGCTGAAAAGCATGTTTTGGCCGAGTTTGATAATTTTCATTAAAACTTGATTTCTATCACTTCGATTGATGCCAAATGAATAACTTACTTGAATTGGACCATTTTACACTATGTCCATTGTAGATTTGTGTCTCCGACAGTTCGTTTGGTTGCAGGGGACATTTTCAGTTTTTATGGCCAAAATGTGCTTTTCAGGGGCTGAAAAGCATGTTTTGGCCGAATATGATAATTTTCATTAAAACTTGATTTCTATCACTTCGAATGATGCCAAATGAATAACTTACTTGAATTGGACCATTTTACACTATGTCCATTGTAGATTTGTGTCTCCGACAGTTCGTTTGGTTGCAGGGGACATTTTCAGTTTTTATGGCCAAAATGTGCTTTTCAGGGGCTGAAAAGCATGTTTTGGCCGAATACGATAATTTTCATTAAAACTTGATTTCTATCACTTCGAATGATGCCAAATGAATAACTTACTCTAATTGGACCATTTTACACTATGTCCATTGTAGATTTGTGTCTCCGACAGTTTGTTTGGTTGCAGGGGACATATTCAGTTTTTATGGCCAAAATGTGCTTTTCAGGGGCTGAAAAGCATGTTTTGGCCGAATATGATAATTTTCATTAAAACTTGATTTCTATCACTTCGAATGATGCCAAATGAATAACTTACTTGAATTGGACCATTTTACACTATGTCCATTGTAGATTTGTGTCTCCGACAGTTTGTTTGGTTGCAGGGGACATTTTCAGTTTTTGTGGCCAAAATGTGCTTTTCAGGGGCTGAAAAGCATGTTTTGGCCGAGTATGATAATTTTCATTAAAACTTGATTTCTATCCATTTGAATGATGCCAAATGAATAACTTACTTGAATTGGACCATTTTACACTATGTCCATTGTAGATTTGTGTCTCTGACAGTTCGTTTGGTTTCAGGGGACATATTCAGTTTTTATGGCCAAAATGTGCTTTTCAGGGGCTGAAAAGCATGTTTTGGCCGAGTTTGATAATTTTCATTAAAACTTAATTTCTATCACTTCGAATGATGCCAAATGAATAATTTACTTGAATTGGACCATTTTACACTATGTCCATTGTAGATTTGTATCTCTGACAGTTCGTTTGGTTGCAGGGGACATATTCAGTTTTTATGGCCAAAATGTGCTTTTCAGAGGCTGAAAAGCATGTTTTGGCAGAGTATGATGATTTTCATTAAAACTTAATTTCTATCACTTCGAATGATGCCAAATGAATAACTTACTTGAATTGGACCATTTTACACTATGTCCATTGTAGATTTGTGTCTCCGACAGTTTGTTTGGTTGCAGGGGACATTTTCAGTTTTTATGGCCAAAATGTGCTTTTCAGGGGCTGAAAAGCATGTTTTGGCCGAGTTTGATAATTTTCATTAAAACTTAATTTCTATCACTTCGAATGATGCCAAATGAATAATTTACTTGAATTGGACCATTTTACACTATGTCCATTGTAGATTTGTATCTCTGACAGTTCGTTTGGTTGCAGGGGACATATTCAGTTTTTATGGCCAAAATGTGCTTTTCAGAGGCTGAAAAGCATGTTTTGGCAGAGTATGATGATTTTCATTAAAACTTAATTTCTATCACTTCGAATGATGCCAAATGAATAACTTACTTGAATTGGACCATTTTACACTATGTCCATTGTAGATTTGTGTCTCTGACAGTTCGTTTGGTTGCAGGGGACATATTCAGTTTTTATGGCCAAAATGTGCTTTTCAGGGGCTGAAAAGCATGTTTTGGCAGAGTATGATAATTTTCATTAAAACTTAATTTCTATCACTTCGAATGATGCCAAATGAATAACTTACTTGAATTGGACCATTTTACACTATGTCCATTGTAGATTTGTGTCTCTGACAGTTCGTTTGGTTGCAGGGGACATATTAAGTTTTTATGGCCAAAATGTGCTTTTCAGGGGCTGAAAAGCATGTTTTGGCCGAGTATGATAATTTTCATTAAATCTTGATTTCTATCACTTCGAATGATGCCAAATGAATAACTTACTTGAATTGGACCATTTTACACTATGTCCATTGTAGATTTGTGTCTCCGACAGTTCGTTTGGTTGCAGGGGACATTTTCAGTTTTTATGGCCAAAATGTGCTTTTCAGGGGCTGAAAAGCATGTTTTGGCCGAGTTTGATAATTTTCATTAAAACTTGATTTCTATGACTTCGATTGATGCCAAATGAATAACTTACTTGAATTGGACCATTTTACACTATGTCCATTGTAGATTTGTGTCTCTGACAGTTCGTTTGGTTGCAGGGGACATTTTCAGTTTTTATGGCCAAAATGTGCTTTTCAGGGGCTGAAAAGCATGTTTTGGCCGAGTTTGATAATTTTCATTAAAACTTGATTTCTATCACTTCGATTGATGCCAAATGAATAACTTACTTGAATTGGACCATTTTACACTATGTCCATTGTAGATTTGTGTCTCCGACAGTTCGTTTGGTTGCAGGGGACATTTTCAGTTTTTATGGCCAAAATGTGCTTTTCAGGGGCTGAAAAGCATGTTTTGGCCGAATATGATAATTTTCATTAAAACTTGATTTCTATCACTTCGAATGATGCCAAATGAATAACTTACTTGAATTGGACCATTTTACACTATGTCCATTGTAGATTTGTGTCTCCGACAGTTCGTTTGGTTGCAGGGGACATTTTCAGTTTTTATGGCCAAAATGTGCTTTTCAGGGGCTGAAAAGCATGTTTTGGCCGAATACGATAATTTTCATTAAAACTTGATTTCTATCACTTCGAATGATGCCAAATGAATAACTTACTCTAATTGGACCATTTTACACTATGTCCATTGTAGATTTGTGTCTCCGACAGTTTGTTTGGTTGCAGGGGACATTTTCAGTTTTTATGGCCAAAATGTGCTTTTCAGGGGCTGAAAAGCATGTTTTGGCCGAGTATGATAATTTTCATTAAAACTTGATTTCTATCACTTCGAATGATTCCAAATGAATAACTTACTTGAATTGGACCATTTTACACTATGTCCATTGTAGATTTGTGTCTCTGACAGTTCGTTTGGTTGCAGGGGACATATTCAGTTTTTATGGCCAAAATGTGCTTTTCAGGGGCTGAAAGGCATGTTTTGGCCGAGTATGATAATTTTCATTAAAACTTGATTTCTATCCATTTGAATGATGCCAAATGAATAACTTACTTGAATTGGACCATTTTACACTATGTCCATTGTAGATTTGTGTCTCTGACAGTTCGTTTGGTTGCAGGGGACATATTCAGTTTTTATGGCCAAAATGTGCTTTTCAGGGGCTGAAAAGCATGTTTTGGCAGAGTATGATAATTTTCATTAAAACTTAATTTCTATCACTTCGAATGATGCCAAATGAATAACTTACTTGAATTGGACCATTTTACACTATGTCCATTGTAGATTTGTGTCTCTGACAGTTCGTTTGGTTGCAGGGGACATATTAAGTTTTTATGGCCAAAATGTGCTTTTCAGGGGCTGAAAAGCATGTTTTGGCCGAGTATGATAATTTTCATTAAAACTTGATTTCTATCACTTCGAATGATGCCAAATGAATAACTTACTTGAATTGGACCATTTTACACTATGTCCATTGTAGATTTGTGTCTCCGACAGTTCGTTTGGTTGCAGGGGACATTTTCAGTTTTTATGGCCAAAATGTGCTTTTCAGGGGCTGAAAAGCATGTTTTGGCCGAGTTTGATAATTTTCATTAAAACTTGATTTCTATCACTTCGATTGATGCCAAATGAATAACTTACTTGAATTGGACCATTTTACACTATGTCCATTGTAGATTTGTGTCTCCGACAGTTTGTTTGGTTGCAGGGGACATTTTCAGTTTTTGTGGCCAAAATGTGCCTTTCAGGGGCTGAAAAGCATGTTTTGGCCGAGTATGGTAATTTTCATTAAAACTTGATTTCTATCCATTTGAATGATGCCAAATGAATAACTTACTTGAATTGGACCATTTTACACTATGTCCATTGTAGATTTGTGTCTCTGACAGTTCGTTTGGTTGCAGGGGACATATTCAGTTTTTATGGCCAAAATGTGCTTTTCAGGGGCTGAAAAGCATGTTTTGGCCGAGTTTGATAATTTTCATTAAAACTTAATTTCTATCACTTCGAATGATGCCAAATGAATAATTTACTTGAATTGGACCATTTTACACTATGTCCATTGTAGATTTGTATCTCTGACAGTTCGTTTGGTTGCAGGGGACATATTCAGTTTTTATGGCCAAAATGTGCTTTTCAGGGGCTGAAAGGCATGTTTTGGCCGAGTATGATAATTTTCATTAAAACTTAATTTCTATCACTTCGAATGATGCCAAATGAATAATTTACTTGAATTGGACCATTTTACACTATGTCCATTGTAGATTTGTATCTCTGACAGTTCGTTTGGTTGCAGGGGACATATTCAGTTTTTATGGCCAAAATGTGCTTTTCAGAGGCTGAAAAGCATGTTTTGGCAGAGTATGATGATTTTCATTAAAACTTAATTTCTATCACTTCGAATGATGCCAAATGAATAACTTACTTGAATTGGACCATTTTACACTATGTCCATTGTAGATTTGTGTCTCCGACAGTTTGTTTGGTTGCAGGGGACATTTTCAGTTTTTATGGCCAAAATGTGCTTTTCAGGGGCTGAAAAGCATGTTTTGGCCGAGTATGATAATTTTCATTAAAACTTGATTTCTATCACTTCGAATGATGCCAAATGAATAACTTACTTGAATTGGACCATTTTACACTATGTCCATTGTAGATTTGTGTCTCTGACAGTTCGTTTGGTTGCAGGGGACATATTCAGTTTTTATGGCCAAAATGTGCTTTTCAGGGGCTGAAAAGCATGTTTTGGCCGAATATGATAATTTTCATTAAAACTTGATTTCTATCACTTCGAATGATGCCAAATGAATAACTTACTTGAATTGGACCATTTTACACTATGTCCATTGTAGATTTGTGTCTCCGACAGTTTGTTTGGTTGCAGGGGATATTTTCAGTTTTTGTGGCCAAAATGTGCTTTTCAGGGGCTGAAAAGCATGTTTTGGCCGAGTATGATAATTTTCATTAAAACTTGATTTCTATCCATTTGAATGATGCCAAATGAATAACTTACTTGAATTGGACCATTTTACACTATGTCCATTGTAGATTTGTGTCTCTGACAGTTCGTTTGGTTGCAGGGGACATATTCAGTTTTTATGGCCAAAATGTGCTTTTCAGGGGCTGAAAAGCATGTTTTGGCCGAGTTTGATAATTTTCATTAAAACTTAATTTCTATCACTTCGAATGATGCCAAATGAATAATTTACTTGAATTGGACCATTTTACACTATGTCCATTGTAGATTTGTATCTCTGACAGTTCGTTTGGTTGCAGGGGACATATTCAGTTTTTATGGCCAAAATGTGCTTTTCAGGGGCTGAAAGGCATGTTTTGGCCGAGTATGATAATTTTCATTAAAACTTGATTTCTATCCATTTGAATGATGCCAAATGAATAACTTACTTGAATTGGACCATTTTACACTATGTCCATTGTAGATTTGTGTCTCTGACAGTTCGTTTGGTTGCAGGGGACATATTCAGTTTTTATGGCCAAAATGTGCTTTTCAGGGGCTGAAAAGCATGTTTTGGAAGAGTATGATAATTTTCATTAAAACTTAATTTCTATCACTTCGAATGATGCCAAATGAATAACTTACTTGAATTGGACCATTTTACACTATGTCCATTGTAGATTTGTGTCTCTGACAGTTCGTTTGGTTGCAGGGGACATATTAAGTTTTTATGGCCAAAATGTGCTTTTCAGGGGCTGAAAAGCATGTTTTGGCCGAGTATGATAATTTTCATTAAAACTTGATTTCTATCACTTCGAATGATGCCAAATGAATAACTTACTTGAATTGGACCATTTTACACTATGTCCATTGTAGATTTGTGTCTCCGACAGTTCGTTTGGTTGCAGGGGACATTTTCAGTTTTTATAGCCAAAATGTGCTTTTCAGGGGCTGAAAAGCATGTTTTGGCCGAGTTTGATAATTTTCATTAAAACTTGATTTCTATCACTTCGATTGATGCCAAATGAATAACTTACTTGAATTGGACCATTTTACACTATGTCCATTGTAGATTTGTGTCTCCGACAGTTCGTTTGGTTGCAGGGGACATTTTCAGTTTTTATGGCCAAAATGTGCTTTTCAGGGGCTGAAAAGCATGTTTTGGCCGAATATGATAATTTTCATTAAAACTTGATTTCTATCACTTCGAATGATGCCAAATGAATAACTTACTTGAATTGGACCATTTTAAACTATGTCCATTGTAGATTTGTGTCTCCGACAGTTCGTTTGGTTGCAGGGGACATTTTCAGTTTTTATGGCCAAAATGTGCTTTTCAGGGGCTGAAAAGCATGTTTTGGCCGAATATGATAATTTTCATTAAAACTTGATTTCTATCACTTCGAATGATGCCAAATGAATAACTTACTTGAATTGGACCATTTTACACTATGCCCATTGTAGATTTGTGTCTCCGACAGTTTGTTTGGTTGCAGGGGACATTTTCAGTTTTTATGGCCAAAATGTGCTTTTCAGGGGCTGAAAAGCATGTTTTGGCCGAGTATGATAATTTTCATTAAAACTTGATTTCTATCACTTCGAATGATGCCAAATGAATAACTTACTTGAATTGGACCATTTTACACTATGTCCATTGTAGATTTGTGTCTCCGACAGTTCGTTTGGTTGCAGGGGACATTTTCAGTTTTTATGGCCAAAATGTGCTTTTCAGGGGCTGAAAAGCATGTTTTGGCCGAGTTTGATAATTTTCATTAAAACTTGATTTCTATCACTTCGATTGATGCCAAATGAATAACTTACTTGAATTGGACCATTTTACACTATGTCCATTGTAGATTTGTGTCTCCGACAGTTCGTTTGGTTGCAGGGGACATTTTCAGTTTTTATGGCCAAAATGTGCTTTTCAGGGGCTGAAAAGCATGTTTTGGCCGAATATGATAATTTTCATTAAAACTTGAATTCTATCACTTCGAATGATGCCAAATGAATAACTTACTTGAATTGGACCATTTTACACTATGTCCATTGTAGATTTGTGTCTCCGACAGTTTGTTTGGTTGCAGGGGACATTTTCAGTTTTTATGGCCAAAATGTGCTTTTCAGGGGCTGAAAAGCATGTTTTGGCCGAGTATGATAATTTTCATTAAAACTTGATTTCTATCCATTTGAATGATGCCAAATGAATAACTTACTTGAATTGGACCATTTTACACTATGTCCATTGTAGATTTGTGTCTCTGACAGTTCGTTTGGTTGCAGGGGACATTTTCAGTTTTTATGGCCAAAATGTGCTTTTCAGGGGCTGAAAAGCATGTTTTGGCCGAGTTTGATAATTTTCATTAAAACTTGATTTCTATCACTTCGAATGATGCCAAATGAATAACTTACTTGAATTGGACCATTTTACACTATGTCCATTGTAGATTTGTGTCTCCGACAGTTCGTTTGGTTGCAGGGGACATTTTCAGTTTTTATGGCCAAAATGTGCTTTTCAGGGGCTGAAAAGCATGTTTTGGCCGAGTTTGATAATTTTCATTAAAACTTGATTTCTATCACTTCGATTGATGCCAAATGAATAACTTACTTGAATTGGACCATTTTACACTATGTCCATTGTAGATTTGTGTCTCCGACAGTTCGTTTGGTTGCAGGGGACATTTTCAGTTTTTATGGCCAAAATGTGCTTTTCAGGGGCTGAAAAGCATGTTTTGGCCGAATATGATAATTTTCATTAAAACTTGAATTCTATCACTTCGAATGATGCCAAATGAATAACTTACTTGAATTGGACCATTTTACACTATGTCCATTGTAGATTTGTGTCTCCGACAGTTTGTTTGGTTGCAGGGGACATTTTCAGTTTTTATGGCCAAAATGTGCTTTTCAGGGGCTGAAAAGCATGTTTTGGCCGAGTATGATAATTTTCATTAAAACTTGATTTCTATCCATTTGAATGATGCCAAATGAATAACTTACTTGAATTGGACCATTTTACACTATGTCCATTGTAGATTTGTGTCTCTGACAGTTCGTTTGGTTGCAGGGGACATATTCAGTTTTTATGGCCAAAATGTGCTTTTCAGGGGCTGAAAAGCATGTTTTGGCCGAATATGATAATTTTCATTAAAACTTGATTTCTATCACTTCGAATGATGCCAAATGAATAACTTACTTGAATTGGACCATTTTACACTATGTCCATTGTAGATTTGTGTCTCCGACAGTTCGTTTGGTTGCAGGGGACATTTTCAGTTTTTATGGCCAAAATGTGCTTTTCAGGGGCTGAAAAGCATGTTTTGGCCGAATATGATAATTTTCATTAAAACTTGATTTCTATCACTTCGAATGATGCCAAATGAATAACTTACTTGAATTGGACCATTTTACACTATGTCCATTGTAGATTTGTGTCTCTGACAGTTCGTTTGGTTGCAGGGGACATATTCAGTTTTTATGGCCAAAATGTGCTTTTCAGGGGCTGAAAAGCATGTTTTGGCCGAATATGATAATTTTCATTAAAACTTGATTTCTATCACTTCGAATGATGCCAAATGAATAATTTACTTGAATTGGACCATTTTACACTATGTCCATTGTAGATTTGTATCTCTGACAGTTCGTTTGGTTGCAGGGGACATATTCAGTTTTTATGGCCAAAATGTGCTTTTCAGGGGCTGAAAGGCATGTTTTGGCCGAGTATGATAATTTTCATTAAAACTTGATTTCTATCCATTTGAATGATGCCAAATGAATAACTTACTTGAATTGGACCATTTTACACTATGTCCATTGTAGATTTGTGTCTCTGACAGTTCGTTTGGTTGCAGGGGACATATTCAGTTTTTATGGCCAAAATGTGCTTTTCAGGGGCTGAAAAGCATGTTTTGGCCGAATATGATAATTTTCATTAAAACTTGATTTCTATCACTTCGAATGATGCCAAATGAATAACTTACTTGAATTGGACCATTTTACACTATGTCCATTGTAGATTTGTGTCTCCGACAGTTTGTTTGGTTGCAGGGGACATTTTCAGTTTTTATGGCCAAAATGTGCTTTTCAGGGGCTGAAAAGCATGTTTTGGCCGAGTATGATAATTTTCATTAAAACTTGATTTCTATCCATTTGAATGATGCCAAATGAATAACTTACTTGAATTGGACCATTTTACACTATGTCCATTGTAGATTTGTGTCTCTGACAGTTCGTTTGGTTGCAGGGGACATATTCAGTTTTTATGGCCAAAATGTGCTTTTCAGGGGCTGAAAAGCATGTTTTGGCCGAGTATGATAATTTTCATTAAAACTTGATTTCTATCACTTCGAATGATGCCAAATGAATAACTTACTTGAATTGGACCATTTTACACTATGTCCATTGTAGATTTGTGTCTCCGACAGTTCGTTTGGTTGCAGGGGACATTTTCAGTTTTTATGGCCAAAATGTGCTTTTCAGGGGCTGAAAAGCATGTTTTGGCCGAGTTTGATAATTTTCATTAAAACTTGATTTCTATCACTTCGATTGATGCCAAATGAATAACTTACTTGAATTGGACCATTTTACACTATGTCCATTGTAGATTTGTGTCTCCGACAGTTCGTTTGGTTGCAGGGGACATTTTCAGTTTTTATGGCCAAAATGTGCTTTTCAGGGGCTGAAAAGCATGTTTTGGCCGAATATGATAATTTTCATTAAAACTTGAATTCTATCACTTCGAATGATGCCAAATGAATAACTTACTTGAATTGGACCATTTTACACTATGTCCATTGTAGATTTGTGTCTCCGACAGTTTGTTTGGTTGCAGGGGACATTTTCAGTTTTTATGGCCAAAATGTGCTTTTCAGGGGCTGAAAAGCATGTTTTGGCCGAGTATGATAATTTTCATTAAAACTTGATTTCTATCCATTTGAATGATGCCAATTGAATAACTTACTTGAATTGGACCATTTTACACTATGTCCATTGTAGATTTGTGTCTCTGACAGTTCGTTTGGTTGCAGGGGACATATTCAGTTTTTATGGCCAAAATGTGCTTCAGGGGCTGAAAAGCATGTTTTGGCCGAATATGATAATTTTCATTAAAACTTGATTTCTATCACTTCGAATGATGCCAAATGAATAATTTACTTGAATTGGACCATTTTACACTATGTCCATTGTAGATTTGTATCTCTGACAGTTCGTTTGGTTGCAGGGGACATATTCAGTTTTTATGGCCAAAATGTGCTTTTCAGGGGCTGAAAGGCATGTTTTGGCCGAGTATGATAATTTTCATTAAAACTTGATTTCTATCCATTTGAATGATGCCAAATGAATAACTTACTTGAATTGGACCATTTTACACTATGTCCATTGTAGATTTGTGTCTCTGACAGTTCGTTTGGTTGCAGGGGACATATTCAGTTTTTATGGCCAAAATGTGCTTTTCAGGGGCTGAAAAGCATGTTTTGGCAGAGTATGATAATTTTCATTAAAACTTGATTTCTATCCATTTGAATGATGCCAAATGAATAACTTACTTGAATTGGACCATTTTACACTATGTCCATTGTAGATTTGTGTCTCTGACAGTTCGTTTGGTTGCAGGGGACATATTCAGTTTTTATGGCCAAAATGTGCTTTTCAGGGGCTGAAAAGCATGTTTTGGCAGAGTATGATAATTTTCATTAAAACTTAATTTCTATCACTTCGAATGATGCCAAATGAATAACTTACTTGAATTGGACCATTTTACACTATGTCCATTGTAGATTTGTGTCTCTGACAGTTCGTTTGGTTGCAGGGGACATATTAAGTTTTTATGGCCAAAATGTGCTTTTCAGGGGCTGAAAAGCATGTTTTGGCCGAGTATGATAATTTTCATTAAAACTTGATTTCTATCACTTCGAATGATGCCAAATGAATAACTTACTTGAATTGGACCATTTTACACTATGTCCATTGTAGATTTGTGTCTCCGACAGTTCGTTTGGTTGCAGGGGACATTTTCAGTTTTTATGGCCAAAATGTGCTTTTCAGGGGCTGAAAAGCATGTTTTGGCCGAGTTTGATAATTTTCATTAAAACTTGATTTCTATCACTTCGATTGATGCCAAATGAATAACTTACTTGAATTGGACCATTTTACACTATGTCCATTGTAGATTTGTGTCTCCGACAGTTCGTTTGGTTGCAGGGGACATTTTCAGTTTTTATGGCCAAAAAGTGCTTTTCAGGGGCTGAAAAGCATGTTTTGGCCGAATATGATAATTTTCATTAAAACTTGATTTCTATCACTTCGAATGATGCCAAATGAATAACTTACTTGAATTGGACCATTTTACACTATGTCCATTGTAGATTTGTGTCTCCGACAGTTCGTTTGGTTGCAGGGGACATTTTCAGTTTTTATGGCCAAAATGTGCTTTTCAGGGGCTGAAAAGCATGTTTTGGCCGAATATGATAATTTTCATTAAAACTTGATTTCTATCACTTCGAATGATGCCAAATGAATAACTTACTTGAATTGGACCATTTTACACTATGTCCATTGTAGATTTGTGTCTCCGACAGTTTGTTTGGTTGCAGGGGACATTTTCAGTTTTTATGGCCAAAATGTGCTTTTCAGGGGCTGAAAAGCATGTTTTGGCCGAGTATGATAATTTTCATTAAAACTTGATTTCTATCCATTTGAATGATGCCAAATGAATAACTTACTTGAATTGGACCATTTTACAATATGTCCATTGTAGATTTGTGTCTCTGACAGTTCGTTTGGTTGCAGGGGACATATTCAGTTTTTATGGCCAAAATGTGCTTTTCAGGGGCTGAAAAGCATGTTTTGGCCGAATATGATAATTTTCATTAAAACTTGATTTCTATCACTTTTAATTATGCCAAATGAATAACTTACTTGAATTGGACCATTTTACACTATGTCCATTGTAGATTTGTGTCTCCGACAGTTCGTTTGGTTGCAGGGGACATTTTCAGTTTTTATGGCCAAAATGTGCTTTTCAGGGGCTGAAAAGCATGTTTTGGCCGAGTTTGATAATTTTCATTAAAACTTGATTTCTATCACTTCGATTGATGCCAAATGAATAACTTACTTGAATTGGACCATTTTACACTATGTCCATTGTAGATTTGTGTCTCCGACAGTTCGTTTGGTTGCAGGGGACATTTTCAGTTTTTATGGCCAAAATGTGCTTTTCAGGGGCTGAAAAGCATGTTTTGGCCGAATATGATAATTTTCATTAAAACTTGAATTCTATCACTTCGAATGATGCCAAATGAATAACTTACTTGAATTGGACCATTTTACACTATGTCCATTGTAGATTTGTGTCTCCGACAGTTTGTTTGGTTGCAGGGGACATTTTCAGTTTTTATGGCCAAAATGTGCTTTTCAGGGGCTGAAAAGCATGTTTTGGCCGAGTATGATAATTTTCATTAAAACTTGATTTCTATCCATTTGAATGATGCCAAATGAATAACTTACTTGAATTGGACCATTTTACACTATGTCCATTGTAGATTTGTGTCTCTGACAGTTCGTTTGGTTGCAGGGGACATATTCAGTTTTTATGGCCAAAATGTGCTTTTCAGGGGCTGAAAAGCATGTTTTGGCCGAATATGATAATTTTCATTAAAACTTGATTTCTATCACTTCGAATGATGCCAAATGAATAACTTACTTGAATTGGACCATTTTACACTATGTCCATTGTAGATTTGTGTCCCTGACAGTTCGTTTGGTTGCAGGGGACATTTTCAGTTTTTATGGCCAAAATGTGCTTTTCAGGGGCTGAAAAGCATGTTTTGGCCGAATATGATAATTTTCATTAAAACTTGATTTCTATCACTTCGAATGATGCCAAATGAATAACTTACTTGAATTGGACCATTTTACACTATGTCCATTGTAGATTTGTGTCTCCGACAGTTTGTTTGGTTGCAGGGGACATTTTCAGTTTTTATGGCCAAAATGTGCTTTTCAGGGGCTGAAAAGCATGTTTTGGCCGAGTATGATAATTTTCATTAAAACTTGATTTCTATCCATTTGAATGATGCCAAATGAATAACTTACTTGAATTGGACCATTTTACACTATGTCCATTGTAGATTTGTGTCTCCGACAGTTCGTTTGGTTGCAGGGGACATTTTCAGTTTTTATGGCCAAAATGTGCTTTTCAGGGGCTGAAAAGCATGTTTTGGCCGAGTTTGATAATTTTCATTAAAACTTGATTTCTATCACTTCGAATGATGCCAAATGAATAACTTACTTGAATTGGACCATTTTACACTATGTCCATTGTAGATTTGTGTCTCCGACAGTTCGTTTGGTTGCAGGGGACATTTTCAGTTTTTATGGCCAAAATGTGCTTTTCAGGGGCTGAAAAGCATGTTTTGGCCGAGTTTGATAATTTT
This sequence comes from Stigmatopora argus, assembly GCF_051989625.1. NCBI lineage: Eukaryota > Metazoa > Chordata > Actinopteri > Syngnathiformes > Syngnathidae > Stigmatopora > Stigmatopora argus. The sequence goes on along the minus strand of NC_135409.1, from coordinate 334,367 downwards.
CATTAAAACTTGATTTCTATCACTTCGATTGATGCCAAATGAATAACTTACTTGAATTGGACCATTTTACACTATGTCCATTGTAGATTTGTGTCTCCGACAGTTCGTTTGGTTGCAGGGGACATTTTCAGTTTTTATGGCCAAAATGTGCTTTTCAGGGGCTGAAAAGCATGTTTTGGCCGAATATGATAATTTTCATTAAAACTTGAATTCTATCACTTCGAATGATGCCAAATGAATAACTTACTTGAATTGGACCATTTTACACTATGTCCATTGTAGATTTGTGTCTCCGACAGTTTGTTTGGTTGCAGGGGACATTTTCAGTTTTTATGGCCAAAATGTGCTTTTCAGGGGCTGAAAAGCATGTTTTGGCCGAGTATGATAATTTTCATTAAAACTTGATTTCTATCCATTTGAATGATGCCAAATGAATAACTTACTTGAATTGGACCATTTTACACTATGTCCATTGTAGATTTGTGTCTCTGACAGTTCGTTTGGTTGCAGGGGACATATTCAGTTTTTATGGCCAAAATGTGCTTTTCAGGGGCTGAAAAGCATGTTTTGGCCGAATATGATAATTTTCATTAAAACTTGATTTCTATCACTTCGAATGATGCCAAATGAATAACTTACTTGAATTGGACCATTTTACACTATGTCCATTGTAGATTTGTGTCTCCGACAGTTCGTTTGGTTGCAGGGGACATTTTCAGTTTTTATGGCCAAAATGTGCTTTTCAGGGGCTGAAAAGCATGTTTTGGCCGAATATGATAATTTTCATTAAAACTTGATTTCTATCACTTCGAATGATGCCAAATGAATAACTTACTTGAATTGGACCATTTTACACTATGTCCATTGTAGATTTGTGTCTCTGACAGTTCGTTTGGTTGCAGGGGACATATTCAGTTTTTATGGCCAAAATGTGCTTTTCAGGGGCTGAAAAGCATGTTTTGGCCGAATATGATAATTTTCATTAAAACTTGATTTCTATCACTTCGAATGATGCCAAATGAATAATTTACTTGAATTGGACCATTTTACACTATGTCCATTGTAGATTTGTATCTCTGACAGTTCGTTTGGTTGCAGGGGACATATTCAGTTTTTATGGCCAAAATGTGCTTTTCAGGGGCTGAAAGGCATGTTTTGGCCGAGTATGATAATTTTCATTAAAACTTGATTTCTATCCATTTGAATGATGCCAAATGAATAACTTACTTGAATTGGACCATTTTACACTATGTCCATTGTAGATTTGTGTCTCTGACAGTTCGTTTGGTTGCAGGGGACATATTCAGTTTTTATGGCCAAAATGTGCTTTTCAGGGGCTGAAAAGCATGTTTTGGCCGAATATGATAATTTTCATTAAAACTTGATTTCTATCACTTCGAATGATGCCAAATGAATAACTTACTTGAATTGGACCATTTTACACTATGTCCATTGTAGATTTGTGTCTCCGACAGTTTGTTTGGTTGCAGGGGACATTTTCAGTTTTTATGGCCAAAATGTGCTTTTCAGGGGCTGAAAAGCATGTTTTGGCCGAGTATGATAATTTTCATTAAAACTTGATTTCTATCCATTTGAATGATGCCAAATGAATAACTTACTTGAATTGGACCATTTTACACTATGTCCATTGTAGATTTGTGTCTCTGACAGTTCGTTTGGTTGCAGGGGACATATTCAGTTTTTATGGCCAAAATGTGCTTTTCAGGGGCTGAAAAGCATGTTTTGGCCGAGTATGATAATTTTCATTAAAACTTGATTTCTATCACTTCGAATGATGCCAAATGAATAACTTACTTGAATTGGACCATTTTACACTATGTCCATTGTAGATTTGTGTCTCCGACAGTTCGTTTGGTTGCAGGGGACATTTTCAGTTTTTATGGCCAAAATGTGCTTTTCAGGGGCTGAAAAGCATGTTTTGGCCGAGTTTGATAATTTTCATTAAAACTTGATTTCTATCACTTCGATTGATGCCAAATGAATAACTTACTTGAATTGGACCATTTTACACTATGTCCATTGTAGATTTGTGTCTCCGACAGTTCGTTTGGTTGCAGGGGACATTTTCAGTTTTTATGGCCAAAATGTGCTTTTCAGGGGCTGAAAAGCATGTTTTGGCCGAATATGATAATTTTCATTAAAACTTGAATTCTATCACTTCGAATGATGCCAAATGAATAACTTACTTGAATTGGACCATTTTACACTATGTCCATTGTAGATTTGTGTCTCCGACAGTTTGTTTGGTTGCAGGGGACATTTTCAGTTTTTATGGCCAAAATGTGCTTTTCAGGGGCTGAAAAGCATGTTTTGGCCGAGTATGATAATTTTCATTAAAACTTGATTTCTATCCATTTGAATGATGCCAAATGAATAACTTACTTGAATTGGACCATTTTACACTATGTCCATTGTAGATTTGTGTCTCTGACAGTTCGTTTGGTTGCAGGGGACATATTCAGTTTTTATGGCCAAAATGTGCTTTTCAGGGGCTGAAAAGCATGTTTTGGCCGAATATGATAATTTTCATTAAAACTTGATTTCTATCACTTCGAATGATGCCAAATGAATAACTTACTTGAATTGGACCATTTTACACTATGTCCATTGTAGATTTGTGTCTCCGACAGTTTGTTTGGTTGCAGGGGACATTTTCAGTTTTTATGGCCAAAATGTGCTTTTCAGGGGCTGAAAAGCATGTTTTGGCCGAGTATGATAATTTTCATTAAAACTTGATTTCTATCCATTTGAATGATGCCAATTGAATAACTTACTTGAATTGGACCATTTTACACTATGTCCATTGTAGATTTGTGTCTCTGACAGTTCGTTTGGTTGCAGGGGACATATTCAGTTTTTATGGCCAAAATGTGCTTTTCAGGGGCTGAAAAGCATGTTTTGGCCGAATATGATAATTTTCATTAAAACTTGATTTCTATCACTTCGAATGATGCCAAATGAATAATTTACTTGAATTGGACCATTTTACACTATGTCCATTGTAGATTTGTATCTCTGACAGTTCGTTTGGTTGCAGGGGACATATTCAGTTTTTATGGCCAAAATGTGCTTTTCAGGGGCTGAAAGGCATGTTTTGGCCGAGTATGATAATTTTCATTAAAACTTGATTTCTATCCATTTGAATGATGCCAAATGAATAACTTACTTGAATTGGACCATTTTACACTATGTCCATTGTAGATTTGTGTCTCTGACAGTTCGTTTGGTTGCAGGGGACATATTCAGTTTTTATGGCCAAAATGTGCTTTTCAGGGGCTGAAAAGCATGTTTTGGCAGAGTATGATAATTTTCATTAAAACTTGATTTCTATCCATTTGAATGATGCCAAATGAATAACTTACTTGAATTGGACCATTTTACACTATGTCCATTGTAGATTTGTGTCTCTGACAGTTCGTTTGGTTGCAGGGGACATATTCAGTTTTTATGGCCAAAATGTGCTTTTCAGGGGCTGAAAAGCATGTTTTGGCAGAGTATGATAATTTTCATTAAAACTTAATTTCTATCACTTCGAATGATGCCAAATGAATAACTTACTTGAATTGGACCATTTTACACTATGTCCATTGTAGATTTGTGTCTCTGACAGTTCGTTTGGTTGCAGGGGACATATTAAGTTTTTATGGCCAAAATGTGCTTTTCAGGGGCTGAAAAGCATGTTTTGGCCGAGTATGATAATTTTCATTAAAACTTGATTTCTATCACTTCGAATGATGCCAAATGAATAACTTACTTGAATTGGACCATTTTACACTATGTCCATTGTAGATTTGTGTCTCCGACAGTTCGTTTGGTTGCAGGGGACATTTTCAGTTTTTATGGCCAAAATGTGCTTTTCAGGGGCTGAAAAGCATGTTTTGGCCGAGTTTGATAATTTTCATTAAAACTTGATTTCTATCACTTCGATTGATGCCAAATGAATAACTTACTTGAATTGGACCATTTTACACTATGTCCATTGTAGATTTGTGTCTCCGACAGTTCGTTTGGTTGCAGGGGACATTTTCAGTTTTTATGGCCAAAAAGTGCTTTTCAGGGGCTGAAAAGCATGTTTTGGCCGAATATGATAATTTTCATTAAAACTTGATTTCTATCACTTCGAATGATGCCAAATGAATAACTTACTTGAATTGGACCATTTTACACTATGTCCATTGTAGATTTGTGTCTCCGACAGTTCGTTTGGTTGCAGGGGACATTTTCAGTTTTTATGGCCAAAATGTGCTTTTCAGGGGCTGAAAAGCATGTTTTGGCCGAATATGATAATTTTCATTAAAACTTGATTTCTATCACTTCGAATGATGCCAAATGAATAACTTACTTGAATTGGACCATTTTACACTATGTCCATTGTAGATTTGTGTCTCCGACAGTTTGTTTGGTTGCAGGGGACATTTTCAGTTTTTATGGCCAAAATGTGCTTTTCAGGGGCTGAAAAGCATGTTTTGGCCGAGTATGATAATTTTCATTAAAACTTGATTTCTATCCATTTGAATGATGCCAAATGAATAACTTACTTGAATTGGACCATTTTACAATATGTCCATTGTAGATTTGTGTCTCTGACAGTTCGTTTGGTTGCAGGGGACATATTCAGTTTTTATGGCCAAAATGTGCTTTTCAGGGGCTGAAAAGCATGTTTTGGCCGAATATGATAATTTTCATTAAAACTTGATTTCTATCACTTTTAATTATGCCAAATGAATAACTTACTTGAATTGGACCATTTTACACTATGTCCATTGTAGATTTGTGTCTCCGACAGTTCGTTTGGTTGCAGGGGACATTTTCAGTTTTTATGGCCAAAATGTGCTTTTCAGGGGCTGAAAAGCATGTTTTGGCCGAGTTTGATAATTTTCATTAAAACTTGATTTCTATGACTTCGATTGATGCCAAATGAATAACTTACTTGAATTGGACCATTTTACACTATGTCCATTGTAGATTTGTGTCTCCGACAGTTCGTTTGGTTGCAGGGGACATTTTCAGTTTTTATGGCCAAAATGTGCTTTTCAGGGGCTGAAAAGCATGTTTTGGCCGAGTTTGATAATTTTCATTAAAACTTGATTTCTATCACTTCGATTGATGCCAAATGAATAACTTACTTGAATTGGACCATTTTACACTATGTCCATTGTAGATTTGTGTCTCCGACAGTTCGTTTGGTTGCAGGGGACATTTTCAGTTTTTATGGCCAAAATGTGCTTTTCAGGGGCTGAAAAGCATGTTTTGGCCGAGTTTGATAATTTTCATTAAAACTTGATTTCTATCACTTCGATTGATGCCAAATGAATAACTTACTTGAATTGGACCATTTTACACTATGTCCATTGTAGATTTGTGTCTCCGACAGTTCGTTTGGTTGCAGGGGACATTTTCAGTTTTTATGGCCAAAATGTGCTTTTCAGGGGCTGAAAAGCATGTTTTGGCCGAATATGATAATTTTCATTAAAACTTGAATTCTATCACTTCGAATGATGCCAAATGAATAACTTACTTGAATTGGACCATTTTACACTATGTCCATTGTAGATTTGTGTCTCCGACAGTTTGTTTGGTTGCAGGGGACATTTTCAGTTTTTATGGCCAAAATGTGCTTTTCAGGGGCTGAAAAGCATGTTTTGGCCGAGTATGATAATTTTCATTAAAACTTGATTTCTATCCATTTGAATGATGCCAAATGAATAACTTACTTGAATTGGACCATTTTACACTATGTCCATTGTAGATTTGTGTCTCTGACAGTTCGTTTGGTTGCAGGGGACATATTCAGTTTTTATGGCCAAAATGTGCTTTTCAGGGGCTGAAAAGCATGTTTTGGCCGAATATGATAATTTTCATTAAAACTTGATTTCTATCACTTCGAATGATGCCAAATGAATAACTTACTTGAATTGGACCATTTTACACTATGTCCATTGTAGATTTGTGTCCCTGACAGTTCGTTTGGTTGCAGGGGACATTTTCAGTTTTTATGGCCAAAATGTGCTTTTCAGGGGCTGAAAAGCATGTTTTGGCCGAATATGATAATTTTCATTAAAACTTGATTTCTATCACTTCGAATGATGCCAAATGAATAACTTACTTGAATTGGACCATTTTACACTATGTCCATTGTAGATTTGTGTCTCCGACAGTTTGTTTGGTTGCAGGGGACATTTTCAGTTTTTATGGCCAAAATGTGCTTTTCAGGGGCTGAAAAGCATGTTTTGGCCGAGTATGATAATTTTCATTAAAACTTGATTTCTATCCATTTGAATGATGCCAAATGAATAACTTACTTGAATTGGACCATTTTACACTATGTCCATTGTAGATTTGTGTCTCTGACAGTTCGTTTGGTTGCAGGGGACATATTCAGTTTTTATGGCCAAAATGTGCTTTTCAGGGGCTGAAAAGCATGTTTTGGCCGAATATGATAATTTTCATTAAAACTTGATTTCTATCACTTCGAATGATGCCAAATGAATAATTTACTTGAATTGGACCATTTTACACTATGTCCATTGTAGATTTGTATCTCTGACAGTTCGTTTGGTTGCAGGGGACATATTCAGTTTTTATGGCCAAAATGTGCTTTTCAGGGGCTGAAAGGCATGTTTTGGCCGAGTATGATAATTTTCATTAAAACTTGATTTCTATCCATTTGAATGATGCCAAATGAATAACTTACTTGAATTGGACCATTTTACACTATGTCCATTGTAGATTTGTGTCTCTGACAGTTCGTTTGGTTGCAGGGGACATATTCAGTTTTTATGGCCAAAATGTGCTTTTCAGGGGCTGACAAGCATGTTTTGGCAGAGTATGATAATTTTCATTAAAACTTGATTTCTATCCATTTGAATGATGCCAAATGAATAACTTACTTGAATTGGACCATTTTACACTATGTCCATTGTAGATTTGTGTCTCTGACAGTTCGTTTGGTTGCAGGGGACATATTCAGTTTTTATGGCCAAAATGTGCTTTTCAGGGGCTGAAAAGCATGTTTTGGCAGAGTATGATAATTTTCATTAAAACTTAATTTCTATCACTTCGAATGATGCCAAATGAATAACTTACTTGAATTGGACCATTTTACACTATGTCCATTGTAGATTTGTGTCTCTGACAGTTCGTTTGGTTGCAGGGGACATATTAAGTTTTTATGGCCAAAATGTGCTTTTCAGGGGCTGAAAAGCATGTTTTGGCCGAGTATGATAATTTTCATTAAAACTTGATTTCTATCACTTCGAATGATGCCAAATGAATAACTTACTTGAATTGGACCATTTTACACTATGTCCATTGTAGATTTGTGTCTCCGACAGTTCGTTTGGTTGCAGGGGACATTTTCAGTTTTTATGGCCAAAATGTGCTTTTCAGGGGCTGAAAAGCATGTTTTGGCCGAGTTTGATAATTTTCATTAAAACTTGATTTCTATCACTTCGATTGATGCCAAATGAATAACTTACTTGAATTGGACCATTTTACACTATGTCCATTGTAGATTTGTGTCTCCGACAGTTCGTTTGGTTGCAGGGGACATTTTCAGTTTTTATGGCCAAAAAGTGCTTTTCAGGGGCTGAAAAGCATGTTTTGGCCGAATATGATAATTTTCATTAAAACTTGATTTCTATCACTTCGAATGATGCCAAATGAATAACTTACTTGAATTGGACCATTTTACACTATGTCCATTGTAGATTTGTGTCTCCGACAGTTTGTTTGGTTGCAGGGGACATTTTCAGTTTTTATGGCCAAAATGTGCTTTTCAGGGGCTGAAAAGCATGTTTTGGCCGAGTATGATAATTTTCATTAAAACTTGATTTCTATCCATTTGAATGATGCCAAATGAATAACTTACTTGAATTGGACCATTTTACACTATGTCCATTGTAGATTTGTGTCTCTGACAGTTCGTTTGGTTGCAGGGGACATATTCAGTTTTTATGGCCAAAATGTGCTTTTCAGGGGCTGAAAAGCATGTTTTGGCCGAATATGATAATTTTCATTAAAACTTGATTTCTATCACTTCGAATGATGCCAAATGAATAACTTACTTGAATTGGACCATTTTACACTATGTCCATTGTAGATTTGTGTCTCCGACAGTTCGTTTGGTTGCAGGGGACATTTTCAGTTTTTATGGCCAAAATGTGCTTTTCAGGGGCTGAAAAGCATGTTTTGGCCGAATATGATAATTTTCATTAAAACTTGATTTCTATCACTTCGAATGATGCCAAATGAATAACTTACTTGAATTGGACCATTTTACACTATGTCCATTGTAGATTTGTGTCTCCGACAGTTTGTTTGGTTGCAGGGGACATTTTCAGTTTTTATGGCCAAAATGTGCTTTTCAGGGGCTGAAAAGCATGTTTTGGCCGAGTATGATAATTTTCATTAAAACTTGATTTCTATCCATTTGAATGATGCCAAATGAATAACTTACTTGAATTGGACCATTTTACAATATGTCCATTGTAGATTTGTGTCTCTGACAGTTCGTTTGGTTGCAGGGGACATATTCAGTTTTTATGGCCAAAATGTGCTTTTCAGGGGCTGAAAAGCATGTTTTGGCCGAATATGATAATTTTCATTAAAACTTGATTTCTATCACTTTTAATGATGCCAAATGAATAACTTACTTGAATTGGACCATTTTACACTATGTCCATTGTAGATTTGTGTCTCTGACAGTTCGTTTGGTTGCAGGGGACATATTCAATTTTTATGGCCAAAATGTGCTTTTCAGGGGCTGAAAAGCATGTTTTGGCCGAATATGATAATTTTCATTAAAACTTGATTTCTATCACTTCGAATGATGCCAAATGAATAACTTACTTGAATTGGACCATTTTACACTATGTCCATTGTAGATTTGTGTCTCCGACAGTTTGTTTGGTTGCAGGGGACATTTTCAGTTTTTATGGCCAAAATGTGCTTTTCAGGGGCTGAAAAGCATGTTTTGGCCAAGTATGATAATTTTCATTAAAACTTGATTTCTATCCATTTGAATGATGCCAAATGAATAACTTACTTGAATTGGACCATTTTACACTATGTCCATTGTAGATTTGTGTCTCTGACAGTTCGTTTGGTTGCAGGGGACATATTCAGTTTTTATGGCCAAAATGTGCTTTTCAGGGGCTGAAAAGCATGTTTTGGCCGAATATGATAATTTTCATTAAAACTTGATTTCTATCACTTCGAATGATGCCAAATGAATAACTTACTTGAATTGGACCATTTTACACTATGTCCATTGTAGATTTGTGTCTCTGACAGTTCGTTTGGTTGCAGGGGACATATTAAGTTTTTATGGCCAAAATGTGCTTTTCAGGGGCTGAAAAGCATGTTTTGGCCGAGTATGATAATTTTCATTAAAACTTGATTTCTATCACTTCGAATGATGCCAAATGAATAACTTACTTGAATTGGACTATTTTACACTATGTCCATTGTAGATTTGTGTCTCAGACAGTTCGTTTGGTTGCAGGGGACATTTTCAGTTTTTATGGCCAAAATGTGCTTTTCAGGGGCTGAAAAGCATGTTTTGGCCGAATATGATAATTTTCATTAAAACTTGATTTCTATCACTTCGAATGATGCCAAATGAATAACTTACTTGAATTGGACCATTTTACACTATGTCCATTGTAGATTTGTGTCTCCGACAGTTTGTTTGGTTGCAGGGGACATTTTCAGTTTTTGTGGCCAAAATGTGCTTTTCAGGGGCTGAAAAGCATGTTTTGGCCGAGTATGATAATTTTCATTAAAACTTGATTTCTATCCATTTGAATGATTCCAAATGAATAACTTACTTGAATTGGACCATTTTACACTATGTCCATTGTAGATTTGTGTCTCTGACAGTTCGTTTGGTTGCAGGGGACATATTCAGTTTTTATGGCCAAAATGTGCTTTTCAGGGGCTGAAAAGCATGTTTTGGCCGAGTTTGATAATTTTCATTAAAACTTAATTTCTATCACTTCGAATGATGCCAAATGAATAATTTACTTGAATTGGACCATTTTACACTATGTCCATTGTAGATTTGTATCTCTGACAGTTCGTTTGGTTGCAGAGGACATATTCAGTTTTTATGGCCAAAATGTGCTTTTCAGGGGCTGAAAGGCATGTTTTGGCCGAGTATGATAATTTTCATTAAAACTTGATTTCTATCCATTTGAATGATGCCAAATGAATAACTTACTTGAATTGGACCATTTTACACTATGTCCATTGTAGATTTGTGTCTCTGACAGTTCGTTTGGTTGCAGGGGACATATTCAGTTTTTATGGCCAAAATGTGCTTTTCAGGGGCTGAAAAGCATGTTTTGGCAGAGTATGATAATTTTCATTAAAACTTAATTTCTATCACTTCGAATGATGCCAAATGAATAACTTACTTGAATTGGACCATTTTACACTATGTCCATTGTAGATTTGTGTCTCCGACAGTTCGTTTGGTTGCAGGGGACATTTTCAGTTTTTATGGCCAAAATGTGCTTTTCAGGGGCTGAAAAGCATGTTTTGGCCGAATATGATAATTTTCATTAAAACTTGATTTCTATCACTTCGAATGATGCCAAATGAATAACTTACTTGAATTGGACCATTTTACACTATGTCCATTGTAGATTTGTGTCTCCGACAGTTTGTTTGGTTGCAGGGGACATTTTCAGTTTTTATGGCCAAAATGTGCTTTTCAGGGGCTGAAAAGCATGTTTTGGCCGAGTATGATAATTTTCATTAAAACTTAATTTCTATCACTTCGAATGATGCCAAATGAATAACTTACTTGAATTGGACCATTTTACACTATGTCCATTGTAGATTTGTGTCTCTGACAGTTCGTTTGGTTGCAGGGGACATATTAAGTTTTTATGGCTAAAATGTGCTTTTCAGGGGCTGAAAAGCATGTTTTGGCCGAGTATGATAATTTTTATTAAAACTTGATTTCTATCACTTCGAATGATGCCAAATGAATAACTTACTTGAATTGGACCATTTTACACTATGTCCATTGTAGATTTGTGTCTCCGACAGTTCGTTTGGTTGCAGGGGACATTTTCAGTTTTTATGGCCAAAATGTGCTTTTCAGGGGCTGAAAAGCATGTTTTGGCCGAGTTTGATAATTTTCATTAAAACTTGATTTCTATCACTTCGATTGATGCCAAATGAATAACTTACTTGAATTGGACCATTTTACACTATGTCCATTGTAGATTTGTGTCTCCGACAGTTCGTTTGGTTGCAGGGGACATTTTCAGTTTTTATGGCCAAAAAGTGCTTTTCAGGTGCTGAAAAGCATGTTTTGGCCGAATATGATAATTTTCATTAAAACTTGATTTCTATCACTTCGAATGATGCCAAATGAATAACTTACTTGAATTGGACCATTTTACACTATGTCCATTGTAGATTTGTGTCTCCGACAGTTTGTTTGGTTGCAGGGGACATTTTCAGTTTTTATGGCCAAAATGTGCTTTTCAGGGGCTGAAAAGCATGTTTTGGCCGAGTATGATAATTTTCATTAAAACTTGATTTCTATCCATTTGAATGATGCCAAATGAATAACTTACTTGAATTGGACCATTTTACACTATGTCCATTGTAGATTTGTGTCTCTGACAGTTCGTTTGGTTGCAGGGGACATATTCAGTTTTTATGGCCAAAATGTGCTTTTCAGGGGCTGAAAAGCATGTTTTGGCCGAATATGATAATTTTCATTAAAACTTGATTTCTATCACTTCGAATGATGCCAAATGAATAACTTACTTGAATTGGACCATTTTACACTATGTCCATTGTAGATTTGTGTCTCCGACAGTTCGTTTGGTTGCAGGGGACATTTTCAGTTTTTATGGCCAAAATGTGCTTTTCAGGGGCTGAAAAGCATGTTTTGGCCGAATATGATAATTTTCATTAAAACTTGATTTCTATCACTTCGAATGATGCCAAATGAATAACTTACTTGAATTGGACCATTTTACACTATGTCCATTGTAGATTTGTGTCTCCGACAGTTTGTTTGGTTGCAGGGGACATTTTCAGTTTTTATGGCCAAAAAGTGCTTTTCAGGGGCTGAAAAGCATGTTTTGGCCGAGTATGATAATTTTCATTAAAACTTGATTTCTATCCATTTGAATGATGCCAAATGAATAACTTACTTGAATTGGACCATTTTACACTATGTCCATTGTAGATTTGTGTCTCTGACAGTTCGTTTGGTTGCAGGGGACATATTCAGTTTTTATGGCCAAAATGTGCTTTTCAGGGGCTGAAAAGCATGTTTTGGCCGAATATGATAATTTTCATTATAACTTGATTTCTATCACTTTTAATGATGCCAAATGAATAACTTACTTGAATTGGACCATTTTACACTATGTCCATTGTAGATTTGTGTCTCTGACAGTTCGTTTGGTTGCAGGGGACATATTCAGTTTTTATGGCCAAAATGTGCTTTTCAGGGGCTGAAAAGCATGTTTTGGCCGAATATGATAATTTTCATTAAAACTTGATTTCTATCACTTCGAATGATGCCAAATGAATAACTTACTTGAATTGGACCATTTTACACTATGTCCATTGTAGATTTGTGTCTCCGACAGTTTGTTTGGTTGCAGGGGACATTTTCAGTTTTTACGGCCAAAATGTGCTTTTCAGGGGCTGAAAAGCATGTTTTGGCCGAATATGATAATTTTCATTAAAACTTGATTTCTATCACTTCGAATGATGCCAAATGAATAACTTACTTGAATTGGACCATTTTACACTATGTCCATTGTAGATTTGTGTCTCTGACAGTTCGTTTGGTTGCAGGGGACATATTAAGTTTTTATGGCCAAAATGTGCTTTTCAGGGGCTGAAAAGCATGTTTTGGCCGAGTATGATAATTTTCATTAAAACTTGATTTCTATCACTTCGAATGATGCCAAATGAATAACTTACTTGAATTGGACTATTTTACACTATGTCCATTGTAGATTTGTGTCTCAGACAGTTCGTTTGGTTGCAGGGGACATTTTCAGTTTTTATGGCCAAAATGTGCTTTTCAGGGGCTGAAAAGCATGTTTTGGCCGAATATGATAATTTTCATTAAAACTTGATTTCTATCACTTCGAATGATGCCAAATGAATAACTTACTTGAATTGGACCATTTTACACTATGTCCATTGTAGATTTGTGTCTCCGACAGTTTGTTTGGTTGCAGGGGACATTTTCAGTTTTTGTGGCCAAAATGTGCTTTTCAGGGGCTGAAAAGCATGTTTTGGCCGAGTATGATAATTTTCATTAAAACTTGATTTCTATCCATTTGAATGATGCCAAATGAATAACTTACTTGAATTGGACCATTTTACACTATGTCCATTGTAGATTTGTGTCTCTGACAGTTCGTTTGGTTGCAGGGGACATATTCAGTTTTTATGGCCAAAATGTGCTTTTCAGGGGCTGAAAAGCATGTTTTGGCCGAGTTTGATAATTTTCATTAAAACTTAATTTCTATCACTTCGAATGATGCCAAATGAATAATTTACTTGAATTGGACCATTTTACACTATGTCCATTGTAGATTTGTATCTCTGACAGTTCGTTTGGTTGCAGGGGACATATTCAGTTTTTATGGCCAAAATGTGCTTTTCAGGGGCTGAAAGGCATGTTTTGGCCGAGTATGATAATTTTCATTAAAATTTGATTTCTATCCATTTGAATGATGCCAAATGAATAACTTACTTGAATTGGACCATTTTACACTATGTCCATTGTAGATTTGTGTCTCTGACAGTTCGTTTGGTTGCAGGGGACATATTCAGTTTTTATGGCCAAAATGTGCTTTTCAGGGGCTGAAAAGCATGTTTTGGCCGAATATGATAATTTTCATTAAAACTTGATTTCTATCACTTCGAATGATGCCAAATGAATAAATACTTGAAATGGACCATTTTACACTATGTCCATAGTAGATTTGTGTCTCTGACAGTTCGTTTGGTTGCAGGGGACATATTCAGTTTTTATGGCCAAAATGTGCTTTTCAGGGGCTGAAAAGCATGTTTTGGCCGAATATGATAATTTTCATTAAAACTTGATTTCTATCACTTCGAATGATGCCAAATGAATAACTTACTTGAATTGGACCATTTTACACTATGTCCATTGTAGATTTGTGTCTCTGACAGTTCGTTTGGTTGCAGGGGACATATTAAGTTTTTATGGCCAAAATGTGCTTTTCAGGGGCTGAAAAGCATGTTTTGGCCGAGTTTGATAATTTTCATTAAAACTTGATTTCTATAACTTCGATTGATGCCAAATGAATAACTTACTTGAATTGGACCATTTTACACTATGTCCATTGTAGATTTGTGTCTCCGACAGTTCGTTTGGTTGCAGGGGACATTTTCAGTTTTTATGGCCAAAATGTGCTTTTCAGGGGCTGAAAAGCATGTTTTGGCCGAATATGACAATTTTCATTAAAACTTGATTTCTATCACTTTGAATGATGCCAAATGAATAACTTACTTGAATTGGACCATTTTACACTATGTCCATTGTAGATTTGTGTCTCCGACAGTTTGTTTGGTTGCAGGGGACATTTTCAGTTTTTATGGCCAAAATGTGCTTTTCAGGGGCTGAAAAGCATGTTTTGGCCGAGTATGATAATTTTCATTAAAACTTGATTTCTATCCATTTGAATGATGCCAAATGAATAACTTACTTGAATTGGACCATTTTACACTATGTCCATTGTAGATTTGTGTCTCTGACAGTTCGTTTGGTTGCAGGGGACATATTCAGTTTTTATGGCCAAAATGTGCTTTTCAGGGGCTGAAAAGCATGTTTTGGCCGAATATGATAATTTTCATTAAAACTTGATTTCTATCACTTTTAATGATGCCAAATGAATAACTTACTTGAATTGGACCATTTTACACTATGTCCATTGTAGATTTGTGTCTCTGACAGTTCGTTTGGTTGCAGGGGACATATTCAGTTTTTATGGCCAAAATGTGCTTTTCAGGGGCTGAAAAGCATGTTTTGGCCGAATATGATAATTTTCATTAAAACTTGATTTCTATCACTTCGAATGATGCCAAATGAATAATTTACTTGAATTGGACCATTTTACACTATGTCCATTGTAGATTTGTATCTCTGACAGTTCGTTTGGTTGCAGGGGACATATTCAGTTTTTATGGCCAAAATGTGCTTTTCAGGGGCTGAAAGGCATGTTTTGGCCGAGTATGATAATTTTCATTAAAACTTGATTTCTATCCATTTGAATGATGCCAAATGAATAACTTACTTGAATTGGACCATTTTACACTATGTCCATTGTAGATTTGTGTCTCTGACAGTTCGTTTGGTTGCAGGGGACATATTCAGTTTTTATGGCCAAAATGTGCTTTTCAGGGGCTGAAAAGCATGTTTTAGCAGAGTATGATAATTTTCATTAAAACTTAATTTCTATCACTTCGAATGATGCCAAATGAATAACTTACTTGAATTGGACCATTTTACACTATGTCCATTGTAGATTTGTGTCTCCGACAGTTTGTTTGGTTGCAGGGGACATTTTCAGTTTTTATGGCCAAAATGTGCTTTTCAGGGGCTGAAAAGCATGTTTTGGCCGAGTATGATAATTTTCATTAAAACTTGATTTCTATCCATTTGAATGATGCCAAATGAATAACTTACTTGAATTGGACCATTTTACACTATGTCCATTGTAGATTTGTGTCTCTGACAGTTCGTTTGGTTGCAGGGGACATATTCAGTTTTTATGGCCAAAATGTGCTTTTCAGGGGCTGAAAAGCATGTTTTGGCCGAATATGATAATTTTCATTAAAACTTGATTTCTATCACTTCGAATGATGCCAAATGAATAATTTACTTGAATTGGACCATTTTACACTATGTCCATAGTAGATTTGTGTCTCTGACAGTTCGTTTGGTTGCAGGGGACATATTCAGTTTTTATGGCCAAAATGTGCTTTTCAGGGGCTGAAAAGCATGTTTTGGCCGAATATGATAATTTTCATTAAAACTTGATTTCTATCACTTCGAATGATGCCAAATGAATAACTTACTTGAATTGGACCATTTTACACTATGTCCATTGTAGATTTGTGTCTCTGACAGTTTGTTTGGTTGCAGGGGACATATTAAGTTTTTATGGCCAAAATGTGCTTTTCAGGGGCTGAAAAGCATGTTTTGGCCGAGTATGATAATTTTCATTAAAACTTGATTTCTATCACTTCGAATGATGCCAAATGAATAACTTACTTGAATTGGACCATTTTACACTATGTCCATTGTAGATTTGTGTCTCCGACAGTTCGTTTGGTTGCAGGGGACATTTTCAGTTTTTATGGCCAAAATTCATAAAAACTGATTTTATATTGAACAAAGGTCATGTGACATAGGTACAAACTATAGGCGGGAAAATGTGAACAAAGAAAAGGGTGTGTCATGGTAGATGATGCGCCCCCAACTCATAGGTGTCACGGACGGAAATTTCCGCTAGCCCATGCAAAATTCTATTCTAGTGACTACACTAAATAAACCTATTGACTAGTAAAAAGCATAAGAATACATTTCAGGGGCTGAAAAGCATGTTTTGGCCGAGTTTGATAATTTTCATTAAAACTTGATTTCTATCACTTCGATTGATGCCAAATGAATAACTTACTTGAATTGGACCATTTTACACTATGTCCATTGTAGATTTGTGTCTCCGACAGTTCGTTTGGTTGCAGGGGACATTTTCAGTTTTTATGGCCAAAATGTGCTTTTCAGGGGCTGAAAAGCATGTTTTGGCCGAATATGACAATTTTCATTAAAACTTGATTTCTATCACTTCGAATGATGCCAAATGAATAACTTACTTGAATTGGACCATTTTACACTATGTCCATTGTAGATTTGTGTCTCCGACAGTTTGTTTGGTTGCAGGGGACATTTTCAGTTTTTATGGCCAAAATGTGCTTTTCAGGGGCTGAAAAGCATGTTTTGGCCGAGTATGATAATTTTCATTAAAACTTGATTTCTATCCATTTGAATGATGCCAAATGAATAACTTACTTGAATTGGACCATTTTACACTATGTCCATTGTAGATTTGTGTCTCTGACAGTTCGTTTGGTTGCAGGGGACATATTCAGTTTTTATGGCCAAAATGTGCTTTTCAGGGGCTGAAAAGCATGTTTTGGCCGAATATGATAATTTTCATTAAAACTTGATTTCTATCACTTTTTATGATGCCAAATGAATAACTTACTTGAATTGGACCATTTTACACTATGTCCATTGTAGATTTGTGTCTCTGACAGTTCGTTTGGTTGCAGGGGACATATTCAGTTTTTATGGCCAAAATGTGCTTTTCAGGGGCTGAAAAGCATGTTTTGGCCGAATATGATAATTTTCATTAAAACTTGATTTCTATCACTTCGAATGATGCCAAATGAATAATTTACTTGAATTGGACCATTTTACACTATGTCCATTGTAGATTTGTATCTCTGACAGTTCGTTTGGTTGCAGGGGACATATTCAGTTTTTATGGCCAAAATGTGCTTTTCAGGGGCTGAAAGGCATGTTTTGGCCGAGTATGATAATTTTCATTAAAACTTGATTTCTATCCATTTGAATGATGCCAAATGAATAACTTACTTGAATTGGACCATTTTACACTATGTCCATTGTAGATTTGTGTCTCTGACAGTTCGTTTGGTTGCAGGGGACATATTCAGTTTTTATGGCCAAAATGTGCTTTTCAGGGGCTGAAAAGCATGTTTTGGCAGAGTATGATAATTTTCATTAAAACTTAATTTCTATCACTTCGAATGATGCCAAATGAATAACTTACTTGAATTGGACCATTTTACACTATGTCCATTGTAGATTTGTGTCTCTGACAGTTCGTTTGGTTGCAGGGGACATATTAAGTTTTTATGGCCAAAATGTGCTTTTCAGGGGCTGAAAAGCATGTTTTGGCCGAGTATGATAATTTTCATTAAAACTTGATTTCTATCACTTCGAATGATGCCAAATGAATAACTTACTTGAATTGGACCATTTTACACTATGTCCATTGTAGATTTGTGTCTCCGACAGTTCGTTTGGTTGCAGGGGACATTTTCAGTTTTTATGGCCAAAATGTGCTTTTCAGGGGCTGAAAAGCATGTTTTGGCCGAGTTTGATAATTTTCATTAAAACTTGATTTCTATCACTTCGATTGATGCCAAATGAATAACTTACTTGAATTGGACCATTTTACACTATGTCCATTGTAGATTTGTGTCTCCGACAGTTCGTTTGGTTGCAGGGGACATTTTCAGTTTTTATGGCCAAAATGTGCTTTTCAGGGGCTGAAAAGCATGTTTTGGCCGAATATGATAATTTTCATTAAAACTTGATTTCTATCACTTTTAATGATGCCAAATGAATAACTTACTTGAATTGGACCATTTTACACTATGTCCATTGTAGATTTGTGTCTCTGACAGTTCGTTTGGTTGCAGGGGACATATTCAGTTTTTATGGCCAAAATGTGCTTTTCAGGGGCTGAAAAGCATGTTTTGGCCGAATATGATAATTTTCATTAAAACTTGATTTCTATCACTTCGAATGATGCCAAATGAATAATTTACTTGAATTGGACCATTTTACACTATGTCTATTGTAGATTTGTATCTCTGACAGATCGTTTGGTTGCAGGGGACATATTCAGTTTTTATGGCCAAAATGTGCTTTTCAGGGGCTGAAAGGCATGTTTTGGCCGAGTATGATAATTTTCATTAAAACTTGATTTCTATCCATTTGAATGATGCCAAATGAATAACTTACTTGAATTGGACCATTTTACACTATGTCCATTGTAGATTTGTGTCTCTGACAGTTCGTTTGGTTGCAGGGGACATATTCAGTTTTTATGGCCAAAATGTGCTTTTCAGGGGCTGAAAAGCATGTTTTGGCAGAGTATGATAATTTTCATTAAAACTTAATTTCTATCACTTCGAATGATGCCAAATGAATAACTTACTTGAATTGGACCATTTTACACTATGTCCATTGTAGATTTGTGTCTCTGACAGTTCGTTTGGTTGCAGGGGACATATTAAGTTTTTATGGCCAAAATGTGCTTTTCAGGGGTTGAAAAGCATGTTTTGGCCGAGTATGATAATTTTCATTAAAACTTGATTTCTATCACTTCGAATGATGCCAAATGAATAACTTACTTGAATTGGACCATTTTACACTATGTCCATTGTAGATTTGTGTCTCCGACAGTTCGTTTGGTTGCAGGGGACATTTTCAGTTTTTATGGCCAAAATGTGCTTTTCAGGGGCTGAAAAGCATGTTTTGGCCGAGTTTGATAATTTTCATTAAAACTTGATTTCTATCACTTCGATTGATGCCAAATGAATAACTTACTTGAATTGGACCATTTTAAACTATGTCCATTGTAGTTTTGTGTCTCCGACAGTTCGTTTGGTTGCAGGGGACATTTTCAGTTTTTATGGCCAAAATGTGCTTTTCAGGGGCTGAAAAGCATGTTTTGGCCGAATATGATAATTTTCATTAAAACTTGATTTCTATCACTTCGAATGATGCCAAATGAATAACTTACTTGAATTGGACCATTTTACACTATGTCCATTGTAGATTTGTGTCTCCGACAGTTTGTTTGGTTGCAGGGGACATTTTCAGTTTTTATGGCCAAAATGTGCTTTTCAGGGGCTGAAAAGCATGTTTTGGCCGAGTATGATAATTTTCATTAAAACTTGATTTCTATCCATTTGAATGATGCCAAATGAATAACTTACTTGAATTGGACCATTTTACACTATGTCCATTGTAGATTTGTGTCTCTGACAGTTCGTTTGGTTGCAGGGGACATATTCAGTTTTTATGGCCAAAATGTGCTTTTCAGGGGCTGAAAAGCATGTTTTGGCCGAATATGATAATTTTCATTAAAACTTGATTTCTATCACTTCGAATGATGCCAAATGAATAACTTACTTGAATTGGACCATTTTACACTATGTCCATTGTAGATTTGTGTCTCCGACAGTTTGTTTGGTTGCAGGGGACATTTTCAGTTTTTATGGCCAAAATGTGCTTTTCAGGGGCTGAAAAGCATGTTTTGGCCGAGTATGATAATTTTCATTAAAACTTGATTTCTATCCATTTGAATGATGCCAAATGAATAACTTACTTGAATTGGACCATTTTACACTATGTCCATTGTAGATTTGTGTCTCTGACAGTTCGTTTGGTTGCAGGGGACATATTCAGTTTTTATGGCCAAAATGTGCTTTTCAGTGGCTGAAAAGCATGTTTTGGCCGAATATGATAATTTTCATTAAAACTTGATTTCTATCACTTCGAATGATGCCAAATGAATAACTTACTTGAATTGGACCATTTTACACTATGTCCATTGTAGATTTGTGTCTCCGACAGTTCGTTTGGTTGCAGGGGACATTTTCAGTTTTTATGGCCAAAATGTGCTTTTCAGGGGCTGAAAAGCATGTTTTGGCCGAATATGATAATTTTCATTAAAACTTGATTTCTATCACTTCGAATGATGCCAAATGAATAACTTACTTGAATTGGACCATTTTACACTATGTCCATTTTAGATTTGTGTCTCCGACAGTTTGTTTGGTTGCAGGGGACATTTTCAGTTTTTATGGCCAAAATGTGCTTTTCAGGGGCTGAAAAGCATGTTTTGGCCGAGTATGATAATTTTCATTAAAACTTGATTTCTATCCATTTGAATGATGCCTAATGAATAACTTACTTGAATTGGACCATTTTACACTATGTCCATTGTAGATTTGTGTCTCTGACAGTTCGTTTGGTTGCAGGGGACATATTCAGTTTTTATGGCCAAAATGTGCTTTTCAGGGGCTGAAAAGCATGTTTTGGCCGAATATGATAATTTTCATTAAAACTTGATTTCTATCACTTTTAATGATGCCAAATGAATAACTTACTTGAATTGGACCATTTTACACTATGTCCATTGTAGATTTGTGTCTCTGACAGTTCGTTTGGTTGCAGGGGACATATTCAGTTTTTATGGCCAAAATGTGCTTTTCAGGGGCTGAAAAGCATGTTTTGGCCGAATATGATAATTTTCATTAAAACTTGATTTCTATCCATTTGAATGATGCCAAATGAATAACTTACTTGAATTGGACCATTTTACACTATGTCCATTGTAGATTTGTGTCTCTGACAGTTCGTTTGGTTGCAGGGGACATATTCAGTTTTTATGGCCAAAATGTGCTTTTCAGGGGCTGAAAAGCATGTTTTGGCCGAATATGATAATTTTCATTAAAACTTGATTTCTATCACTTCGAATGATGCCAAATGAATAACTTACTTGAATTGGACCATTTTACACTATGTCCATTGTAGATTTGTGTCTCTGACAGTTTGTTTGGTTGCAGGGGACATATTAAGTTTTTATGGCCAAAATGTGCTTTTCAGGGGCTGAAAAGCATTTTTTGGCCGAGTATGATAATTTTCATTAAAACTTGATTTCTATCACTTCGAATGATGCCAAATGAATAACTTACTTGAATTGGACTATTTTACACTATGTCCATTGTAGATTTGTGTCTCCGACAGTTCGTTTGGTTGCAGGGGACATTTTCTGTTTTTATGGCCAAAATGTGCTTTTCAGGGGCTGAAAAGCATGTTTTGGCCGAATATGATAATTTTCATTAAAACTTGATTTCTATCACTTCGAATGATGCCAAATGAATAACTTACTTGAATTGGACCATTTTACACTATGTCCATTGTAGATTTGTGTCTCCGACAGTTTGTTTGGTTGCAGGGGACATTTTCAGTTTTTGTGGCCAAAATGTGCTTTTCAGGGGCTGAAAAGCATGTTTTGGCCGAGTATGATAATTTTCATTAAAACTTGATTTCTATCCATTTGAATGATGCCAAATGAATAACTTACTTGAATTGGACCATTTTACACTATGTCCATTGTAGATTTGTGTCTCTGACAGTTCGTTTGGTTGCAGGGGACATATTCAGTTTTTATGGCCAAAATGTGCTTTTCAGGGGCTGAAAAGCATGTTTTGGCCGAGTTTGATAATTTTCATTAAAACTTAATTTCTATCACTTCGAATGATGCCAAATGAATAATTTACTTGAATTGGACCATTTTACACTATGTCCATAGTAGATTTGTGTCTCTGACAGTTCGTTTGGTTGCAGGGGACATATTCAGTTTTTATGGCCAAAATGTGCTTTTCAGGGGCTGAAAAGCATGTTTTGGCCGAATATGATAATTTTCATTAAAACTTGATTTCTATCACTTCGAATGATGCCAAATGAATAACTTACTTGAATTGGACCATTTTACACTATGTCCATTGTAGATTTGTGTCTCTGACAGTTCGTTTGGTTGCAGGGGACATATTCAGTTTTTATGGCCAAAATGTGCTTTTCAGGGGCTGAAAAGCATGTTTTGGCCGAATATGATAATTTTCATTAAAACTTGATTTCTATCACTTCGAATGATGCCAAATGAATAACTTACTTGAATTGGACCATTTTACACTATGTCCATTGTAGATTTGTGTCTCCGACAGTTTGTTTGGTTGCAGGGGACATTTTCAGTTTTTATGGCCAAAATGTGCTTTTCAGGGGCTGAAAAGCATGTTTTGGCAGAGTATGATAATTTTCATTAAAACTTGATTTCTATCACTTCGAATGATGCCAAATGAATAACTTACTTGAATTGGACCATTTTACACTATGTCCATTGTAGATTTGTGTCTCCGACAGTTCGTTTGGTTGCAGGGGACATTTTCAGTTTTTATGGCCAAAATGTGCTTTTCAGGGGCTGAAAAGCATGTTTTGGCCGAATATGATAATTTTCATTAAAACTTGATTTCTATCACTTCGAATGATGCCAAATGAATAACTTACTTGAATTGGACCATTTTACACTATGTCCATTGTAGATTTGTGTCTCCGACAGTTTGTTTGGTTGCAGGGGACATTTTCAGTTTTTATGGCCAAAATGTGCTTTTCAGGGGCTGAAAAGCATGTTTTGGCCGAGTATGATAATTTTCATTAAAACTTGATTTCTATCCATTTGAATGATGCCAAATGAATAACTTACTTGAATTGGACCATTTTACACTATGTCCATTGTAGATTTGTGTCTCTGACAGTTCGTTTGGTTGCAGGGGACATATTCAGTTTTTATGGCCAAAATGTGCTTTTCAGGGGCTGAAAAGCATGTTTTGGCCGAATATGATAATTTTCATTAAAACTTGATTTCTATCACTTCGAATGATGCCAAATGAATAACTTACTTGAATTGGACCATTTTACACTATGTCCATTGTAGATTTGTGTCTCTGACAGTTCGTTTGGTTGCAGGGGACATATTAAGTTTTTATGGCCAAAATGTGCTTTTCAGGGGCTGAAAAGCATGTTTTGGCCGAGTATGATAATTTTCATTAAAACTTGATTTCTATCACTTCGAATGATGCCAAATGAATAACTTTCTTGAATTGGACTATTTTACACTATGTCCATTGTAGATTTGTGTCTCCGACAGTTCGTTTGGTTGCAGGGGACATTTTCAGTTTTTATGGCCAAAATGTGCTTTTCAGGGGCTGAAAAGCATGTTTTGGCCGAATATGATAATTTTCATTAAAACTTGATTTCTATCACTTCGAATGATGCCAAATGAATAACTTACTTGAATTGGACCATTTTACACTATGTCCATTGTAGATTTGTGTCTCCGACAGTTTGTTTGGTTGCAGGGGACATTTTCAGTTTTTGTGGCCAAAATGTGCTTTTCAGGGGCTGAAAAGCATGTTTTGGCCGAGTATGATAATTTTCATTAAAACTTGATTTCTATCCATTTGAATGATGCCAAATGAATAACTTACTTGAATTGGACCATTTTACACTATGTCCATTGTAGATTTGTGTCTCTGACAGTTCGTTTGGTTGCAGGGGACATATTCAGTTTTTATGGCCAAAATGTGCTTTTCAGGGGCTGAAAAGCATGTTTTGGCCGAGTTTGATAATTTTCATTAAAACTTAATTTCTATCACTTCGAATGATGCCAAATGAATAATTTACTTGAATTGGACCATTTTACACTATGTCCATAGTAGATTTGTGTCTCTGACAGTTCGTTTGGTTGCAGGGGACATATTCAGTTTTTATGGCCAAAATGTGCTTTTCAGGGGCTGAAAAGCATGTTTTGGCCGAATATGATAATTTTCATTAAAACTTGATTTCTATCACTTCGAATGATGCCAAATGAATAACTTACTTGAATTGGACCATTTTACACTATGTCCATTGTAGATTTGTGTCTCTGACAGTTCGTTTGGTTGCAGGGGACATATTCAGTTTTTATGGCCAAAATGTGCTTTTCAGGGGCTGAAAAGCATGTTTTGGCCGAATATGATAATTTTCATTAAAACTTGATTTCTATCACTTCGAATGATGCCAAATGAATAACTTACTTGAATTGGACCATTTTACACTATGTCCATTGTAGATTTGTGTCTCCGACAGTTTGTTTGGTTGCAGGGGACATTTTCAGTTTTTATGGCCAAAATGTGCTTTTCAGGGGCTGAAAAGCATGTTTTGGCAGAGTATGATAATTTTCATTAAAACTTGATTTCTATCACTTCGAATGATGCCAAATGAATAACTTACTTGAATTGGACCATTTTACACTATGTCCATTGTAGATTTGTGTCTCCGACAGTTCGTTTGGTTGCAGGGGACATTTTCAGTTTTTATGGCCAAAATGTGCTTTTCAGGGGCTGAAAAGCATGTTTTGGCCGAGTATGATAATTTTCATTAAAACTTGATTTCTATCCATTTGAATGATGCCAAATGAATAACTTACTTGAATTGGACCATTTTACACTATGTCCATTGTAGATTTGTGTCTCTGACAGTTCGTTTGGTTGCAGGGGACATTTTCAGTTTTTATGGCCAAAATGTGCTTTTCAGGGGCTGAAAAGCATGTTTTGGCCGAATATGATAATTTTCATTAAAACTTGATTTCTATCACTTCGAATGATGCCAAATGAATAACTTACTTGAATTGGACCATTTTACACTATGTCCATTGTAGATTTGTGTCTCCGACAGTTTGTTTGGTTGCAGGGGACATTTTCAGTTTTTATGGCCAAAATGTGCTTTTCAGGGGCTGAAAAGCATGTTTTGGCCGAGTATGATAATTTTCATTAAAACTTGATTTCTATCCATTTGAATGATGCCAAATGAATAACTTACTTGAATTGGACCATTTTACACTATGTCCATTGTAGATTTGTGTCTCCGACAGTTCGTTTGGTTGCAGGGGACATTTTCAGTTTTTATGGCCAAAATGTGCTTTTCAGAGGCTGAAAAGCATGTTTTGGCAGAGTATGATAATTTTCATTAAAACTTAATTTCTATCACTTCGAATGATGCCAAATGAATAACTTACTTGAATTGGACCATTTTACACTATGTCCATTGTAGATTTGTGTCTCTGACAGTTCGTTTGGTTGCAGGGGACATTTTCAGTTTTTATGGCCAAAATGTGCTTTTCAGGGGCTGAAAAGCATGTTTTGGCCGAGTTTGATAATTTTCATTAAAACTTGATTTCTATCACTTCAATTGATGCCAAATGAATAACTTACTTGAATTGGACCATTTTACACTATGTCCATTGTAGATTTGTGTCTCCGACAGTTCGTTTGGTTGCAGGGGACATTTTCAGTTTTTATGGCCAAAATGTGCTTTTCAGAGGCTGAAAAGCATGTTTTGGCCGAGTATGATAATTTACATTAAAACTTAATTTCTATCACTTCGAATGATGCCAAATGAATAACTTACTTGAATTGGACCATTTTACACTATGTCCATTGTAGATTTGTGTCTCTGACAGTTCGTTTGGTTGCAGGGGACATTTTCAGTTTTTATGGCCAAAATGTGCTTTTCAGGGGCTGAAAAGCATGTTTTGGCCGAGTATGATAATTTTCATTAAAACTTGATTTCTATCCATTTGAATGATGCCAAATGAATAACTTACTTGAATTGGACCATTTTACACTATGTCCATTGTAGATTTGTGTCTCTGACAGTTCGTTTGGTTGCAGGGGACATATTCAGTTTTTATGGCCAAAATGTGCTTTTCAGGGGCTGAAAAGCATGTTTTGGCCGAATATGATAATTTTCATTAAAACTTGATTTCTATCACTTCGAATGATGCCAAATGAATAACTTACTTGAATTGGAACATTTTACACTATGTCCATTGTAGATTTGTGTCTCTGACAGTTCGTTTGGTTGCAGGGGACATATTAAGTTTTTATGGCCAAAATGTGCTTTTCAGGGGCTGAAAAGCATGTTTTGGCCGAGTATGATAATTTTCATTAAAACTTGATTTCTATCACTTCGAATGATGCCAAATGAATAACTTACTTGAATTGGACCATTTTACACTATGTCCATTGTAGATTTGTGTCTCCGACAGTTCGTTTGGTTGTAGGGGACATTTTCAGTTTTTATGGCCAAAATGTGCTTTTCAGGGGCTGAAAAGCATGTTTTGGCCGAATATGATAATTTTCATTAAAACTTGATTTCTATCACTTCGAATGATGCCAAATGAATAACTTACTTGAATTGGACCATTTTACACTATGTCCATTGTAGATTTGTGTCTCCGACAGTTTGTTTGGTTGCAGGGGACATTTTCAGTTTTTATGGCCAAAATGTGCTTTTCAGGGGCTGAAAAGCATGTTTTGGCCGAGTATGATAATTTTCATTAAAACTTGATTTCTATCCATTTGAATGATGCCAAATGAATAACTTACTTGAATTGGACCATTTTACACTATGTCCATTGTAGATTTGTGTCTCCGACAGTTCGTTTGGTTGCAGGGGACATTTTCAGTTTTTATGGCCAAAATGTGCTTTTCAGAGGCTGAAAAGCATGTTTTGGCAGAGTATGATAATTTTCATTAAAACTTAATTTCTATCACTTCGAATGATGCCAAATGAATAACTTACTTGAATTGGACCATTTTACACTATGTCCATTGTAGATTTGTGTCTCTGACAGTTCGTTTGGTTGCAGGGGACATATTAAGTTTTTATGGCCAAAATGTGCTTTTCAGGGGCTGAAAAGCATGTTTTGGCCGAGTATGATAATTTTCATTAAAACTTGATTTCTATCACTTCGAATGATGCCAAATGAATAACTTACTTGAATTGGACCATTTTACACTATGTCCATTGTAGATTTGTGTCTCCGACAGTTCGTTTGGTTGCAGGGGACATTTTCAGTTTTTATGGCCAAAATGTGCTTTTCAGGGGCTGAAAAGCATGTTTTGGCCGAGTTTGATAATTTTCATTAAAACTTGATTTCTATCACTTCAATTGATGCCAAATGAATAACTTACTTGAATTGGACCATTTTACACTATGTCCATTGTAGATTTGTGTCTCCGACAGTTCGTTTGGTTGCAGGGGACATTTTCAGTTTTTATGGCCAAAATGTGCTTTTCAGAGGCTGAAAAGCATGTTTTGGCCGAGTATGATAATTTACATTAAAACTTAATTTCTATCACTTCGAATGATGCCAAATGAATAACTTACTTGAATTGGACCATTTTACACTATGTCCATTGTAGATTTGTGTCTCTGACAGTTCGTTTGGTTGCAGGGGACATTTTCAGTTTTTATGGCCAAAATGTGCTTTTCAGGGGCTGAAAAGCATGTTTTGGCCGAGTATGATAATTTTCATTAAAACTTGATTTCTATCCATTTGAATGATGCCAAATGAATAACTTACTTGAATTGGACCATTTTACACTATGTCCATTGTAGATTTGTGTCTCTGACAGTTCGTTTGGTTGCAGGGGACATATTCAGTTTTTATGGCCAAAATGTGCTTTTCAGGGGCTGAAAAGCATGTTTTGGCCGAATATGATAATTTTCATTAAAACTTGATTTCTATCACTTCGAATGATGCCAAATGAATAACTTACTTGAATTGGAACATTTTACACTATGTCCATTGTAGATTTGTGTCTCTGACAGTTCGTTTGGTTGCAGGGGACATATTAAGTTTTTATGGCCAAAATGTGCTTTTCAGGGGCTGAAAAGCATGTTTTGGCCGAGTATGATAATTTTCATTAAAACTTGATTTCTATCACTTCGAATGATGCCAAATGAATAACTTACTTGAATTGGACCATTTTACACTATGTCCATTGTAGATTTGTGTCTCCGACAGTTCGTTTGGTTGTAGGGGACATTTTCAGTTTTTATGGCCAAAATGTGCTTTTCAGGGGCTGAAAAGCATGTTTTGGCCGAATATGATAATTTTCATTAAAACTTGATTTCTATCACTTCGAATGATGCCAAATGAATAATTTACTTGAATTGGACCATTTTACACTATGTCCATTGTAGATTTGTGTCTCCGACAGTTTGTTTGGTTGCAGGGGACATTTTCAGTTTTTATGGCCAAAATGTGCTTTTCAGGGGCTGAAAAGCATGTTTTGGCCGAGTATGATAATTTTCATTAAAACTTGATTTCTATCCATTTGAATGATGCCAAATGAATAACTTACTTGAATTGGACCATTTTACACTATGTCAATTGTAGATTTGTGTCTCCGACAGTTCGTTTGGTTGCAGGGGACATTTTCAGTTTTTATGGCCAAAATGTGCTTTTCAGAGGCTGAAAAGCATGTTTTGGCAGAGTATGATAATTTTCATTAAAACTTAATTTCTATCACTTCGAATGATGCCAAATGAATAACTTACTTGAATTTGACCATTTTACACTATGTCCATTGTAGATTTGTGTCTCCGACAGTTCGTTTGGTTGCAGGGGACATTTTCAGTTTTTATGGCCAAAATGTGCTTTTCAGGGGCTGAAAAGCATGTTTTGGCCGAGTTTGATAATTTTCATTAAAACTTGATTTCTATCACTTCAATTGATGCCAAATGAATAACTTACTTGAATTGGACCATTTTACACTATGTCCATTGTAGATTTGTGTCTCCGACAGTTCGTTTGGTTGCAGGGGACATTTTCAGTTTTTATGGCCAAAATGTGCTTTTCAGAGGCTGAAAAGCATGTTTTGGCCGAGTATGATAATTTACATTAAAACTTAATTTCTATCACTTCGAATGATGCCAAATGAATAACTTACTTGAATTGGACCATTTTACACTATGTCCATTGTAGATTTGTGTCTCTGACAGTTCGTTTGGTTGCAGGGGACATTTTCAGTTTTTATGGCCAAAATGTGCTTTTCAGGGGCTGAAAAGCATGTTTTGGCCGAGTATGATAATTTTCATTAAAACTTGATTTCTATCCATTTGAATGATGCCAAATGAATAACTTACTTGAATTGGACCATTTTACACTATGTCCATTGTAGATTTGTGTCTCTGACAGTTCGTTTGGTTGCAGGGGACATATTCAGTTTTTATGGCCAAAATGTGCTTTTCAGGGGCTGAAAAGCATGTTTTGGCCGAATATGATAATTTTCATTAAAACTTGATTTCTATCACTTCGAATGATGCCAAATGAATAACTTACTTGAATTGGAACATTTTACACTATGTCCATTGTAGATTTGTGTCTCTGACAGTTCGTTTGGTTGCAGGGGACATATTAAGTTTTTATGGCCAAAATGTGCTTTTCAGGGGCTGAAAAGCATGTTTTGGCCGAGTATGATAATTTTCATTAAAACTTGATTTCTATCACTTCGAATGATGCTTAATGAATAACTTACTTGAATTGGACCATTTTACACTATGTCCATTGTAGATTTGTGTCTCCGACAGTTCGTTTGGTTGTAGGGGACATTTTCAGTTTTTATGGCCAAAATGTGCTTTTCAGGGGCTGAAAAGCATGTTTTGGCCGAGTTTGATAATTTTCATTAAAACTTGATTTCTATCACTTCGATTGATGCCAAATGAATAACTTACTTGAATTTGACCATTTTACACTATGTCCATTGTAGATTTGTGTCTCCGACAGTTCGTTTGGTTGCAGGGGACATTTTCAGTTTTTATGGCCAAAATGTGCTTTTCAGGGGCTGAAAAGCATGTTTTGGCCGAATATGATAATTTTCATTAAAACTTGATTTCTATCACTTCGAATGATGCCAAATGAATAACTTACTTGAATTGGACCATTTTACACTATGTCCATTGTAGATTTGTGTCTCTGACAGTTCGTTGAGTTGCAGGGGACATATTCAGTTTTTATGGCCATAAATGTGCTTTTCAGGGGCTGAAAAGCACGTTTTGGCCGAGTATGATAATTTTCATTAAAACTTGATTTCTATCACTTCGAATGATGCCAAATGAATAACTTACTTGAATTGGACCATTTTACACTATGTCCATTGTAGATTGGTGTCTCCGACAGTTCGTTTGGTTGGAGGGGACATTTTCAGTTTTTATGGCCAAAATGTGCTTTTCAGGGGCTGAAAAGCATGTTTTGGCCGAATATGATAATTTTAATTAAAACTTGATTTCTATCACTTCGAATGATGCCAAATGAATAACTTACTTGAATTGGACCATTTTACACTATGTCCATTAGATTTGTGTCTCCGACAGTTTGTTTGGTTGCAGGGGACATTTTCAGTTTTTATGGCCAAAATGTGCTTTTCAGGGGCTGAAAAGCATGTTTTGGCCGAGTATGATAATTTTCATTAAAACTTGATTTCTATCACTTCGAATGATGCCAAATGAATAACTTACTTGAATTGGACCATTTTACACTATGTCCATTGTAGATTTGTGTCTCTGACAGTTCGTTTGGTTGCAGGGGACATTTTCAGTTTTTATGGCCAAAATGTGCTTTTCAGGGGCTGAAAAGCATGTTTTGGCCGAGTTTGATAATTTTCATTAAAACTTAATTTCTATCACTTCGAATGATGCCAAATGAATAATTTACTTGAATTGGACCATTTTACACTATGTCCATAGTAGATTTGTGTCTCTGACAGTTCGTTTGGTTGCAGGGGACATATTCAGTTTTTATGGCCAAAATGTGCTTTTCAGGGGCTGAAAAGCATGTTTTGGCCGAATATGATAATTTTCATTAAAACTTGATTTCTATCACTTCGAATGATGCCAAATGAATAACTTACTTGAATTGGACCATTTTACACTATGTCCATTGTAGATTTGTGTCTCTGACAGTTCGTTTGGTTGCAGGGGACATATTCAGTTTTTATGGCCAAAATGTGCTTTTCAGGGGCTGAAAAGCATGTTTTGGCAGAGTATGATAATTTTCATTAAAACTTGATTTCTATCACTTCGAATGATGCCAAATGAATAACTTACTTGAATTGGACCATTTTACACTATGTCCATTGTAGATTTGTGTCTCCGACAGTTCGTTTGGTTGCAGGGGACATTTTCAGTTTTTATGGCCAAAATGTGCTTTTCAGGGGCTGAAAAGCATGTTTTGGCCGAGTTTGATAATTTTCATTAAAACTTGATTTCTATCACTTCAATTGATGCCAAATGAATAACTTACTTGAATTGGACCATTTTACACTATGTCCATTGTAGATTTGTGTCTCCGACAGTTCGTTTGGTTGCAGGGGACATTTTCAGTTTTTATGGCCAAAATGTGCTTTTCAGAGGCTGAAAAGCATGTTTTGGCCGAGTATGATAATTTACATTAAAACTTAATTTCTATCACTTCGAATGATGCCAAATGAATAACTTACTTGAATTGGACCATTTTACACTATGTCCATTGTAGATTTGTGTATCTGACAGTTCGTTTGGTTGCAGGGGACATTTTCAGTTTTTATGGCCAAAATGTGCTTTTCAGGGGCTGAAAAGCATGTTTTGGCCGAGTATGATAATTTTCATTAAAACTTGATTTCTATCCATTTGAATGATGCCAAATGAATAACTTACTTGAATTGGACCATTTTAAACTATGTCCATTGTAGATTTGTGTCTCCGACAGATTGTTTGGTTGCAGGGGACATTTTCAGTTTTTATGGCCAAAATGTGCTTTTCAGGGGCTGAAAAGCATGTTTTGGCCGAGTATGATAATTTTCATTAAAACTTGATTTCTATCACTTCGAATGATGCCAAATGAATAACTTACTTGAATTGGACCATTTTACACTATGTCCATTGTAGATTTGTGTCTCTGACAGTTCGTTTGGTTGCAGGGGACATTTTCAGTTTTTATGGCCAAAATGTGCTTTTCAGGGGCTGAAAAGCATGTTTTGGCCGAGTTTGAT
Source organism: Stigmatopora argus (assembly GCF_051989625.1). Classification (NCBI taxonomy): domain Eukaryota; kingdom Metazoa; phylum Chordata; class Actinopteri; order Syngnathiformes; family Syngnathidae; genus Stigmatopora; species Stigmatopora argus. The sequence goes on along the minus strand of NC_135409.1, from coordinate 302,021 downwards.
AATTTTCATTAAAACTTAATTTCTATCACTTCGAATGATGCCAAATGAATAATTTACTTGAATTGGACCATTTTACACTATGTCCATAGTAGATTTGTGTCTCTGACAGTTCGTTTGGTTGCAGGGGACATATTCAGTTTTTATGGCCAAAATGTGCTTTTCAGGGGCTGAAAAGCATGTTTTGGCCGAGTTTGATAATTTTCATTAAAACTTGATTTCTATCACTTCGATTGATGCCAAATGAATAACTTACTTGAATTGGACCATTTTACACTATGTCCATTGTAGATTTGTGTCTCCGACAGTTCGTTTGGTTGCAGGGGACATTTTCAGTTTTTATGGCCAAAATGTGCTTTTCAGGGGCTGAAAAGCATGTTTTGGCCGAATATGATAATTTTCATTAAAACTTGATTTCTATCACTTCGAATGATGCCAAATGAATAACTTACTTGAATTGGACCATTTTACACTATGTCCATTGTAGATTTGTGTCTCTGACAGTTCGTTTGGTTGCAGGGGACATATTCAGTTTTTATGGCCAAAATGTGCTTTTCAGGGTCTGAAAAGCATGTTTTGGCCGAATATGATAATTTTCAATAAAACTTGATTTCTATCACTTCGAATGATGCCAAATGAATAACTTACTTGAATTGGACCATTTTACACTATGTCCATTGTAGATTTGTGTCTCCGACAGTTTGTTTGGTTGCAGGGGACATTTTCAGTTTTTATGGCCAAAATGTGCTTTTCAGGGGCTGAAAAGCATGTTTTGGCAGAGTATGATAATTTTCATTAAAACTTGATTTCTATCACTTCGAATGATGCCAAATGAATAACTTACTTGAATTGGACCATTTTACACTATGTCCATTGTAGATTTGTGTCTCCGACAGTTCGTTTGGTTGCAGGGGACATTTTCAGTTTTTATGGCCAAAATGTGCTTTTCAGGGGCTGAAAAGCATGTTTTGGCCGAATATGATAATTTTCATAAAAACTTGATTTCTATCACTTCGATTGATGCCAAATGAATAACTTACTTGAATTGGACCATTTTACACTATGTCCATTGTAGATTTGTGTCTCCGACAGTTCGTTTGGTTGCAGGGGACATTTTCAGTTTTTATGGCCAAAATGTGCTTTTCAGGGGCTGAAAAGCATGTTTTGGCCGAATATGATAATTTTCATTAAAACTTGATTTCTATCACTTCGAATGATGCCAAATGAATAACTTACTTGAATTGGACCATTTTACACTATGTCCATTGTAGATTTGTGTCTCCGACAGTTCGTTTGGTTGTAGGGGACATTTTCAGTTTTTATGGCCAAAATGTGCTTTTCAGGGGCTGAAAAGCATGTTTTGGCCGAGTTTGATAATTTTCATTAAAACTTGATTTCTATCACTTCGATTGATGCCAAATGAATAACTTACTTGAATTGGACCATTTTACACTATGTCCATTGTAGATTTGTGTCTCTGACAGTTCGTTTGGTTGCAGGGGACATATTAAGTTTTTATGGCCAAAATGTGCTTTTCAGGGGCTGAAAAGCATGTTTTGGCCGAGTATGATAATTTTCATTAAAACTTGATTTCTATCACTTCGAATGATGCCAAATGAATAACTTACTTGAATTGGACCATTTTACACTATGTCCATTGTAGATTTGTGTCTCCGACAGTTCGTTTGGTTGCAGGGGACATTTTCAGTTTTTATGGCCAAAATGTGCTTTTCAGGGGCTGAAAAGCATGTTTTGGCCGAGTATGATAATTTTCATTAAAACTTGATTTCTATCCATTTGAATGATGCCAAATGAATAACTTACTTGAATTGGACCATTTTACACTATGTCCATTGTAGATTTGTGTCTCTGACAGTTCGTTGAGTTGCAGGGGACATATTCAGTTTTTATGGCCAAAATGTGCTTTTCAGGGGCTGAAAAGCATGTTTTGGCCGAATATGATAATTTTCATTAAAACTTGATTTCTATCACTTCGAATGATGCCAAATGAATAACTTACTTGAATTGGACCATTTTACACTATGTCCATTGTAGATTTGTGTCTCCGACAGTTTGTTTGGTTGCAGGGGACATTTTCAGTTTTTATGGCCAAAATGTGCTTTTCAGGGGCTGAAAAGCATGTTTTGGCCGAGTATGATAATTTTCATTAAAACTTGATTTCTATCCATTTGAATGATGCCAAATGAATAACTTACTTGAATTGGACCATTTTACACTATGTCCATTGTAGATTTGTGTCTCTGACAGTTCGTTTGGTTGCAGGGGACATATTCAGTTTTTATGGCCAAAATGTGCTTTTCAGTGGCTGAAAAGCATGTTTTGGCCGAGTTTGATAATTTTCATTAAAACTTAATTTCTATCACTTCGAATGATGCCAAATGAATAATTTACTTGAATTGGACCATTTTACACTATGTCCATTGTAGATTTGTATCTCTGACAGTTCGTTTGGTTGCAGGGGACATATTCAGTTTTTATGGCCAAAATGTGCTTTTCAGGGTCTGAAAAGCATGTTTTGGACGAGTATGATAATTTTCATTAAAACTTGATTTCTATCACTTCGAATGATGCCAAATGAATAACTTACTTGAATTGGACCATTTTACACTATGTCCATTGTAGATTTAAGTCTCTGACAGTTCGTTTGGTTGCAGGGGACATATTCAGTTTTTATGGCCAAAATGTGCTTTTCAGGGGCTGAAAAGCATGTTTTGGCCGAGTATGATAATTTTCATTAAAACTTGAATTCTATCCATTTGAATGATGCCAAATGAATAACTTACTTGAATTGGACCATTTTACACTATGTCCATTGTAGATTTGTGTCTCTGACAGTTCGTTGAGTTGCAGGGGACATATTCAGTTTTTATGGCCAAAATGTGCTTTTCAGGGGCTGAAAAGCATGTTTTGGCCGAATATGATAATTTTCATTAAAACTTGATATCTATCACTTCGAATGATGCCAAATGAATAACTTACTTGAATTGGAACATTTTACACTATGTCCATTGTAGATTTGTGTCTCTGACAGTTCGTTTGGTTGCAGGGGACATATTAAGTTTTTATGGCCAAAATGTGCTTTTCAGGGGCTGAAAAGCACGTTTTGGCCGAGTATGATAATTTTCATTAAAACTTGATTTCTATCACTTCGAATGATGCCAAATGAATAACTTACTTGAATTGGACCATTTTACACTATGTCCATTAGATTTGTGTCTCTGACAGTTCGTTTGGTTGCAGGGGACATATTCAGTTTTTATGGCCAAAATGTGCTTTTCAGGGGCTGAAAAGCATGTTTTGGCCGAATATGATAATTTTCATTAAAACTTGATTTCTATCACTTCGAATGATGCCAAATGAATAACTTACTTGAATTGGAACATTTTACACTATGTCCATTGTAGATTTGTGTCTCTGACAGTTCGTTTGGTTGCAGGGGACATATTAAGTTTTTATGGCCAAAATGTGCTTTTCAGGGGCTGAAAAGCATGTTTTGGCCGAGTATGATAATTTTCATTAAAACTTGATTTCTATCACTTCGAATGATGCCAAATGAATAACTTACTTGAATTGGACCATTTTACACTATGTCCATTGTAGATTTGTGTCTCTGACAGTTCGTTTGGTTGCAGGGGACATTTTCAGTTTTTATGGCCAAAATGTGCTTTTCAGGGGCTGAAAAGCATGTTTTGGCCGAGTTTGATAATTTTCATTAAAACTTGATTTCTATCACTTCGATTGATGCCAAATGAATAATGATAGGTTCATCCAATTGTAGGTTTATCCTTAGGCTTTTCCGTGTTCAGCTTTCAATAAAAAGGCATCTGTAGTCACATCCACATTTAATTCTTGCAAGAGAGAATACATCCATCCGCGTCTCCGGCCAAGATCATTCTAACCACTCGAAGTCCGTTTCGCTAATTTAATCATAAGATTTTCACGCTATGCCCCACAGAAGTCTAAACATTCGTAGAGTCTCATAACAATTTCGTACAGTTATCAAAACAATGTAGGACCTGTTGAATCTTCCCAAGCGAGTTTCGATGCGAACCCTTCAGCGAAGAGGGGCTTCCCAAAACAGTCCTCGGTTCCCAAGAGCGCTTGTTGTGAGTCCATCTTCCGAAGCCGTAAACAGTCCTCAGTTCCCAAGAGCACCTGTCCTGAGTCCTCCGAATCCGAAAACAGTTCGCAGTTCCCAAGAGCAATTGTTGTGAGACCTCTCCATGCCCATGGCCATTCCCTGTCCTCTTGATGTGAACCAGTCCTTACTTTAGCAAGGCATGCATTAAAATGGCTTTTATTAATGCCAATAACTCTAACATAAAAGCACAGCGTTCAACACATATGTATTGTTTAATATTGTTACACATTCAGGATGAGCATTACTATTCCTAATAAGTAAATATATTGATTAATATAGTAAGCATGTTTATAATAAGGCTTTCTATTCCTAAGTAAGCATTGCAAACACATTTATAATAATCATTATTCCATCATTCCCCCCTATATTATAAATTTGCACATGATCTCCTTAATAAAACTTCCTTTCGGCTTTATTCCATTAATTCATTTTATGGCAAAAAATAGAAATGGGGAGGAAATGTCCGTTTCCGTTGGCTTTAGTTTTACCCGCTCACTGGCACGGCTGGTCTGAAAAGCAAAAACAAAATCATTTTCGCCCAATTCATCCTCGCAATTACCATGCTCTTGAAATTCACTGTTAGTGTCAGCACGTTTCATCAGTAGGAGATATAATTCATGCAATCTGGAATTTGTAGGGGCAATCGCAGTGGTTATAAGTCGGCTCATCAAAGATCTTAAGCAGGGAATAATACAACACCCACATAATGTCAAAATCGTAGCAAAAAGGGCTACCACAAATTAGGCCAAATCATTATTAGTGAGGCCACAAATCTGTCAGCGGACATTATTCTACTCCAGGATGCTTTTTCATCTTGCGGTTTAGGGTCTGCAGGCCATCGTTGGCCCTGGTGTGGGACCCAGTGGGGGGCGTGTTGTTGAGTGCAACATTTTCAAACGTTGCATACGCCCCCTGCTCCTTCAAGAAGCATTTCAACCGCTGCACGATCCTGGAACGCCGTCAGACTAGTGGCTGCCAGTTGTTCCTTTATCGCCACAAATCCCTGTTCAGTATAATTTCCAAGTTTTTGGACATTGTAATGCAGGTAATTTATCCAATCAACATTTTTGTTTGGAGTAATTAAAAGAAAAATATACTCCCAACCTGCTGCGATCTGATTAGCCAACTTATACTCATCCTCGTGGATGCCAATCGCATCAATGTATCCCCCTCTCTCCATGCGACGCCGTCGCGAGGGGCCCGCCATCATACCGGATTTCTGTGCAGCCAATTGTATCTCCTCTACTGTAGATGGAAAAACAGACACTGGTAATAGCAGTGAGACCAAGGCCCAAAGTCCTGCTGTCATTTTGGCAGGAGTCGTATAATTTGTTTTGACCCCACCACCACCATAGGTCAGAACGTGGAATCAGGGGTGTAGTCTGTTTTAGGACGTGGGCACACCACGTCACATTTATCGCTCCCAGTGCCGGTCCGTGCCCTGTGAGGACTAAGCAGGTAAAATGATTAAACGCGACATGTGTTGAAAAGTTAGGCTTGTCCTTTGCTGCCGTTGTAACTGGGTAGACATTATTCCATTTCATACATTTTGGGCTTACATCTTTTTTTGTCATTATCTCCTTTACACAATCAGGGGTAATTTGCGCAAGTACTACTCTTAAGAGAGGTCGGCCCCCTACATGTTATACAGGTTTGATACAGGTTTGATCTATAATAGCTGCATTTTCCATCAACAATAACCAATTATTTCTTACCGCCTCCCGTTTGGGAACTCCCCGTTGCAGAAATGAATTCTCTGGTCATCTCAGATTTTAATTTTACTATGGCGGATCCGGGTGTTTCCATCTCCGACGACCTTCTTACCCATGGACTTAGGAAAAACGTCAGACAAAGATTCACAAGTTAATTTGTCAGTCTGAATTATGATTTGTAATGCCCCACCGTATGGGTTAATTTTATCGAAGGCCTGATGGTTTTTTGCACACGTGTGTCATCCAAGCTTGCCAATCTAGACCAGTTTCTGCAACAAGGTTTCCCCAATCTGTTTTAGGACTGTTATGTACCACACATATTCTATAAAATCCATGTGTATCCTTTGAAATGGATATGTAGCTTTTGTAGCTTGACATAAGGGGGAATCGCCCGTGTTTTTGCCATATATCTGCATATAGATTGAATATATAACCTCCCCCTTTTTTGAGGCATGAAATTTACCATGACTCAAAATGGCAGCCCTCCCAGATAAGTCTTTTGTTTTTGTTTAGTCCCCCTGGTTCCCAAAATTTCCCATTACAGAAATTAAAAATTTCATTTGGCGAAATTCTTTTCTTTATTGTTTCTGTCCTACTCTGCCACCGCCGTCCTTGAAAGGCTTATCAGCGATTTCAGAAATATTCCACCTTGATATTAGAATATTGATATATCTTGGTGGCTAGCCAATTGAAACACAAAAGACAGACACTCATCCACGCTGGCACTCATAATCAAGAAATTTAGAGTGCTCCCCCAATCATCAAGATTGATGCCTGAAGAAACTAGATAATTAATGTATTAGATTCACATGCCACATATCTAAAAATAGAAATTTGTTCAATTGCCACCGCCCCTTACCCCATTCAGTCAGCATGTAGATTGCCATGCGAGTGGCTGTGATTAACTATCTATTCGCCAATAAGGCAATAACGGAAAAGTTGTGACACATTGAAACACACACACACCCCCTTTTTGTATTTTAACCGTTTGTAAAAACTTTATCTCACCCCCTTTCAATGTTATCGAATTTTGCCCATTCTAATCAACCCATCTACTTAAAGCATTTCCCCAAGGTTGATATTTTATAATTTGGAGATGTTATTTTTAAAACATAGACATTATTTCATCACTTGTTTCACACCATGGAAGGCCCTACCTGAATTTAGATTTTTTTGTTTGTTTGTAGATATTCCCCTTTATCTAAGCTTGTTATTGCCCATCGTTATCACCGTAACATTCAGTTGTATTAACCCCATAATTGCAATGCAGTAAGTTTTGGCTAAATTCTTAATGTGTATGCCTCTAAAGCAATAGACAGTAATAACGTCCCAATAGTCATCAATATGACCTATAGCAAAGCATACGCCCCCTTCAGGTCAAACAAGGAAAGTCTTTTGTGCACCTAAAGACGCTCCATGTTTCTTCTAGGGAAACTATGCCTATCCTTAACCAATTATCTTATCTACCCCAGCCAGGTTCAATGTACCTAATAATTTGGACAAATGCCACGAAATTTCTCATGCCATTTCTGCATTGCTAATTTCATGTCCAATCTCTTTAACAAACAAATTACTCTCAATACCCAAGACATAATTTGTAAATCACCCCATACTGTTTACTCAAGATAAGAGCCATTTCTTATAGCTCCCTGTTATCACAAGAGAAATCTACAATAAGTAAATTAGAGAAATCAACCTTTTACCAGGCATTTCCTAATTACAATTTTCAATGCTTAATAAAGGATCCACAAATTGTCACCAATATGCCATAATATTGTAAAAAAATCCATTCATTTTTCTTTAATCAGCCAATCTCCTATATTAAAGTATTTTGAACAATCCAAACATTCAAAAACAGTAATAATCTCGTTCTATCCTCCAAAAACTAGCTCTCTTCAATTAAGAGCCCTTTGAACATCACAGAAGAAAAAAGAAAATAATAATAATAGTATTATTCCCAATTCCAAAGCTTTTACCAAATCAATCTTTGCCAAACAGATTTTCTATCACCTCGAAAGACATTTCTGATTAAATCCCAAAAATAAATGCGAAGATAATCGCGGAACTCTGCATCCTGTGCAGACCATGTTTTGTTCTTATTCTGAAATGTTTAAACGGAAGCGCGCCCTTACCCGCTGACTGTGACCTTCACGCTCGCTGCAGAAGCAGCTTATCAATGTTGACATTCCTAAGCGACCTCTTTTTCTTTCGCACAATGTTTCACCTCCCGTGTATAATTACAACGCACAATATGCTGCAAGCACAACTATATCATAGCAAAACCCATTTCCGCCCTCAAGTTTGCTTCAGCACCCCCAAGGCCAATTATTGTAATGTCTTCACGGAAGGGGTCCAAAAAAATTAGTCGCTCGTGCGCCCTGCGCGCAATGTTGAATGCCTAACACCGTCAAACCAGCCGCTACGCGGTCCACATGTTTTTTTGCATTCAAATCAGCAGCAAAGACAGCCGCGCTCCCCTGCAGCCGACGCATTATTTGACCAGTTTAGAGTATGACAAAAACGCAGGTTTGGCAACCCCGCCAAACATTTAATTGGTCATTTTGTATTTCTTTTCTACTGTTAACCAAAACATTCCCGCTGACAGGATAAAACCAAGATAATCCGCAATAAGCCATTTCATTCCATTAAATTGACAGTACATTTATGTACTATTAACAAAGTATGCCTAGGACTTGGAAATAACCATTTTAATTGCCGTTTTACAACTTTCAGCATCACACAAAAAATTCCAATTGAATTCATTCACAAAGAATGTGATCTCTGGTTTAAAATTAGCTCAACATCCTCATGTTCAAAATCCTCATTCAAATCATTTTGAGCAGGCCTGCCTTGTTTCTAGAGACTTTTTGTCCAGGCAATCACGCACATAGCATTTTTGAAAACCGGATTTCATTTGTTTTTTCCAACTTCTTGGCTCACATTCCTATCCTCTCCCGTCAGCCGAGTAGCCCGCGCTATCTTTTATTTTTTTATTTCACACAACGGACCCGTTTTATCACTCCTTTTTTCTGTGGAACAAGCCGCCTCGCTTGTATCTCCCTTCACATATTATATAGATCACTTCTATGTTTAGTGCGTATTTTATCCTGCAGGTTTTAATATTTCATGCATATTTAAGCCGGCCAGCAAACCCATATTATTTTATCCATAAATGTAGGTGTTTAACCCTTGTAGCGCTTTGATTTCCAACAAACTTCCAATCTTTACACGGCAGACGCTGTTTTGGATCGTCGTCGCCAGCCGCTTTTACATCTGCGCTGCCCATTTTTAGAAGGGAGCGCGCGCGCACTTAGTTATCAGTTAGCAAATTCTTTTTCCGCGGAACGACACACGTAACACACGCAACACAAATGTATACCCTAGCCTGATATACTGTCAGAGTTATATTTGTACCTTTCCGGACCGTGGTACAGGACACCCAGAACTGCCCCAAGTTTTATAGACTAATGCTCTGTCTCGTTACCTGGCATCGACTAGTATACCCAGGGTTTTAAAATCGCTAATCCCCAGGACGCGAGCCTTACTTCTCAAAATAAGGCCTTCGCGTGTGATGCCCTTCGCGCACTCGGAACCCGTCAACAATATGCAGCCATCACACGCGGACTCGGCAGAAATGTCGAAAGATGCTTACCAAGAGGATAGTCGTCAACCGATTAGAAAACAGGCGCTGCTGAGAAATAGTCCAGCCTGGAAAAGGGATTCTCGCCGTGCACGGTCACTCCAGATATTAAACCGCAGCGTCTGGATTCCCCATCGGTTTGTTGACCCCGGCTACTCGAAGGACCAAATGTTGGAATAATGATTCAAACCTTTTAAATCATTATTAGTAATATTTAATTAAAAAAAGGAAAAACATCTTTCAACAAACTCTGCTTACAACTTGCAAGGAGATGCAATGCGACGCCGCCTTAGTCCACAGTGCATTCTGAATTGCAGTAACTGAATCATTGTATTTAATCGCGACACTCGAAAAACATGGTTATGTAATCAGTACAATAACACCCTCGCTGGTTAGAAAACAACAGTATGAGGAATGCTTTCAAGGTAAACAAAGCAAAGCCGTATTTTCAAACAATAATGCGATTATCGCCATCTTCTGCTGGAGTCCCGTCAAAACAGTCCCGTTGTGTTCTGCCGAAAAGCGTGTGTGAAAACAATGTGTCCTCGAGCTGTGGGGCCTTGAGGAGACGATGTGGAGGAAAAGTGTCCATGGTTCGTGAATTGGTTTATAGCCTTATTACTTATTGAAAAATGCTTACAACACATATAGAATATTCCATAATAATTCTAACAAATAACTTACTTGAATTGGACCATTTTACACTATGTCCATTGTAGATTTGTGTCTCTGACAGTTCGTTTGGTTGCAGGGGACATATTAAGTTTTTATGGCCAAAATGTGCTTTTCAGGGGCTGAAAAGCATGTTTTGGCCGAGTATGATAATTTTCATTAAAACTTGATTTCTATCACTTCGAATGATGCCAAATGAATAACTTACTTGAATTGGACCATTTTACACTATGTCCATTGTAGATTTGTGTCTCCGACAGTTCGTTTGGTTGCAGGGGACATTTTCAGTTTTTATGGCCAAAATGTGCTTTTCAGGGGCTGAAAAGCATGTTTTGGCCGAGTATGATAATTTTCATTAAAACTTGATTTCTATCCATTTGAATGATGCCAAATGAATAACTTACTTGAATTGGACCATTTTACACTATGTCCATTGTAGATTTGTGTCTCTGACAGTTCGTTGAGTTGCAGGGGACATATTCAGTTTTTATGGCCAAAATGTGCTTTTCAGGGGCTGAAAAGCATGTTTTGGCCGAATATGATAATTTTCATTAAAACTTGATTTCTATCACTTCGAATGATGCCAAATGAATAACTTACTTGAATTGGACCATTTTACACTATGTCCATTGTAGATTTGTGTCTCCGACAGTTTGTTTGGTTGCAGGGGACATTTTCAGTTTTTATGGCCAAAATGTGCTTTTCAGGGGCTGAAAAGCATGTTTTGGCCGAGTATGATAATTTTCATTAAAACTTGATTTCTATCCATTGAATGATGCCAAATGAATAACTTACTTGAATTGGACCATTTTACACTATGTCCATTGTAGATTTGTGTCTCTGACAGTTCGTTTGGTTGCAGGGGACATATTCAGTTTTTATGGCCAAAATGTGCTTTTCAGGGATTGAAAAGCATGTTTTGGCCGAGTTTGATAATTTTCATTAAAACTTAATTTCTATCACTTCGAATGATGCCAAATGAATAATTTACTTGAATTGGACCATTTTACACTATGTCCATTGTAGATTTGTATCTCTGACAGTTCGTTTGGTTGCAGGGGACATATTCAGTTTTTATGGCCAAAATGTGCTTTTCAGGGGCTGAAAAGCATGTTTTGGCCGAGTATGATAATTTTCATTAAAACTTGATTTCTATCACTTCGAATGATGCCAAATGAATAACTTACTTGAATTGGACCATTTTACACTATGTCCATTGTAGATTTAAGTCTCTGACAGTTCGTTTGGTTCCAGGGGACATATTCAGTTTTTATGGCCAAAATGTGCTTTTCAGGGGCTGAAAAGCATGTTTTGGCCGAGTATGATAATTTTCATTAAAACTTGAATTCTATCCATTTGAATGATGCCAAATGAATAACTTACTTGAATTGGACCATTTTACACCATGTCCATTGTAGATTTGTGTCTCTGACAGTTCGTTTGGTTGCAGGGGACATATTCAGTTTTTATGGCCAAAATGTGCTTTTCAGGGGCTGAAAAGCATGTTTTGGCCGAGTTTGATAGTTTTCATTAAAACTTGATTTCTATCACTTCGATTGATGCCAAATGAATAACTTACTTGAATTGGACCATTTTACACTATATCCATTGTAGATTTGTGTCTCTGACAGTTCGTTTGGTTGCAGGGGACATATTAAGTTTTTATGGCCAAAATGTGCTTTTCAGGGGCTGAAAAGCATGTTTTGGCCGAGTTTGATAATTTTCATTAAAACTTAATTTCTATCACTTCGAATGATGCCAAATGAATAATTTACTTGAATTGGACCATTTTACACTATGTCCATTGTAGATTTGTATCTCTGACAGTTCGTTTGGTTGCAGGGGACATATTCAGTTTTTATGGCCAAAATGTGCTTTTCAGGGGCTGAAAAGCATGTTTTGGCCGAGTATGATAATTTTCATTAAAACTTGATTTCTATCCATTTGAATGATGACAAATGAATAACTTACTTGAATTGGACCATTTTACACTATGTCCATTGTAGATTTGTGTCTCTGACAGTTCGTTGAGTTGCAGGGGACATATTCAGTTTTTATGGCCAAAATGTGCTTTTCAGGGGCTGAAAAGCATGTTTTGGCCGAATATGATAATTTTCATTAAAACTTGATTTCTATCACTTCGAATGATGCCAAATGAATAACTTACTTGAATTGGACCATTTTACACTATGTCCATTGTAGATTTGTGTCTCCGACAGTTTGTTTGGTTGCAGGGGACATTTTCAGTTTTTATGGCCAAAATGTGCTTTTCAGGGGCTGAAAAGCATGTTTTGGCCGAGTATGATAATTTTCATTAAAACTTGATTTCTATCACTTCAAATGATGCCAAATGAATAACTTACTTGAATTGGACCATTTTACACAATGTCCATTGTAGATTTGTGTCTCTGACAGTTCGTTTGGTTGCAGGGGACATATTCAGTTTTTATGGCCAAAATGTGCTTTTCAGGGGCTGAAAAGCATGTTTTGGCCGAATATGATAATTTTCATTAAAACTTGATTTCTATCACTTCGAATGATGCCAAATGAATAACTTACTTGAATTGGACCATTTTACACTATGTCCATTGTAGATTTGTGTCTCCGACAGTTTGTTTGGTTGCAGGGGACATTTTCAGTTTTTATGGCCAAAATGTGCTTTTCAGGGGCTGAAAAGCATGTTTTGGCCGAGTATGATAATTTTCATTAAAACTTGATTTCTATCCATTTGAATGATGCCAAATGAATAACTTACTTGAATTGGACCATTTTACACTATGTCCATTGTAGATTTGTGTCTCTGACAGTTCGTTTGGTTGCAGGGGACATATTCAGTTTTTATGGCCAAAATGTGCTTTTCAGGGGCTGAAAAGCATGTTTTGGTCGAGTTTGATAATTTTCATTAAAACTTAATTTCTATCACTTCGAATGATGCCAAATGAATAATTTACTTGAATTGGACCATTTTACACTATGTCCATTGTAGATTTGTGTCTCCGACAGTTCGTTTGGTTGCAGGGGACATATTCAGTTTTTATGGCCAAAATGTGCTTTTCAGGGGCTGAAAAGCATGTTTTGGCCGAGTATGATAATTTTCATTAAAACTTGATTTCTATCCATTTGAATGATGCCAAATGAATAACTTACTTGAATTGGACCATTTTACACTATGTCCATTGTAGATTTGTGTCTCTGACAGTTCGTTTGGTTGCAGGGGACATATTCAGTTTTTATGGCCAAAATGTGCTTTTCAGGGGCTGAAAAGCATGTTTTGGCCGAGTTTGATAATTTTCATTAAAACTTGATTTCTATCACTTCGAATGATGCCAAATGAATAACTTATTTGAATTGGACCATTTTACACTATGTCCATTGTAGATTTGTGTCTCTGACAGTTCGTTTGGTTGCAGGGGACATATTAAGTTTTTATGGCCAAAATGTGCTTTTCAGGGGCTGAAAAGCATGTTTTGGCCGAGTATGATAATTTTCATTAAAACTTGATTTCTATCACTTCGAATGATGCCAAATGAATAACTTACTTGAATTGGACCATTTTACACTATGTCCATTGTAGATTTGTGTCTCCGACAGTTCGTTTGGTTGCAGGGGACATTTTCAGTTTTTATGGCCAAAATGTGCTTTTCAGGGGCTGAAAAGCATGTTTTGGCCGAGTATGATAATTTTCATTAAAACTTGATTTCTATCCATTTGAATGATGCCAAATGAATAACTTACTTGAATTGGACCATTTTACACTATGTCCATTGTAGATTTGTGTCTCTGACAGTTCGTTTGGTTGCAGGGGACATATTCAGTTTTTATGGCCAAAATGTGCTTTTCAGGGGCTGAAAAGCATGTTTTGGCCGAGTTTGATAATTTTCATTAAAACTTGATTTCTATCACTTCGATTGATGCCAAATGAATAACTTACTTGAATTGTACCATTTTACACTATGTCCATTGTAGATTTGTGTCTCCGACAGTTCGTTTGGTTGCAGGGGACATTTTCAGTTTTTATGGCCAAAATGTGCTTTTCAGATGCTGAAAAGCATGTTTTGGCAGAGTATGATAATTTTCATTAAAACTTGATTTCTATCACTTCGAATGATGCCAAATGAATAACTTACTTGAATTGGACCATTTTACACTATGTCCATTGTAGATTTGTGTCTCCGACAGTTTGTTTGGTTGCAGGGGACATTTTCAGTTTTTATGGCCAAAATGTGCTTTTCAGGGGCTGAAAAGCATGTTTTGTCCGAGTATGATAATTTTCATTAAAACTTGATTTCTATCACTTCGAATGATGCCAAATGAATAACTTACTTGAATTGGACCATTTTACACTATGTCCATTGTAGATTTGTGTCTCCGACAGTTTGTTTGGTTGCAGGGGACATTTTCAGTTTTTATGGCCAAAATGTGCTTTTCAGGGGCTGAAAAGCATGTTTTGGCCGAGTATGATAATTTTCATTAAAACTTGATTTCTATCCATTTGAATGATGCCAAATGAATAACTTACTTGAATTGGACCATTTTACACTATGTCCATTGTAGATTTGTGTCTCTGACAGTTCGTTTGGTTGCAGGGGACATATTCAGTTTTTATGGCCAAAATGTGCTTTTCAGGGGCTGAAAAGCATGTTTTGGCCGAGTTTGATAATTTTCATTAAAACTTAATTTCTATCACTTCGAATGATGCCAAATGAATAATTTACTTGAATTGGACCATTTTACACTATGTCCATTGTAGATTTGTGTCTCCGACAGTTCGTTTGGTTGCAGGAGACATTTTCAGTTTTTATGGCCAAAATGTGCTTTTCAGAGGCTGAAAAGCATGTTTTGGCAGAGTATGATAATGTTCATTAAAACTTAATTTCTATCACTTCGAATGATGCCAAATGAATAACTTACTTGAATTGGACCATTTTACACTATGTCCATTGTAGATTTGTGTCTCCGACAGTTCGTTTGGTTGCAGGGGACATATTCAGTTTTTATGGCCAAAATGTGCTTTTCAGGGGCTGAAAAGCATGTTTTGGCCGAATATGATAATTTTCATTAAAACTTGATTTCTATCACTTCGAATGATGCCAAATGAATAACTTACTTGAATTGGACCATTTTACACTATGTCCATTGTAGATTTGTGTCTCTGACAGTTCGTTTGGTTGCAGGGGACATATTCAGTTTTTATGGCCAAAATGTGCTTTTCAGGGGCTGAAAAGCATGTTTTGGCCGAGTTTGATAATTTTCATTAAAACTTGATTTCTATCACTTCGATTGATGCCAAATGAATAACTTACTTGAATTGGACCATTTTACACTATGTCCATTGTAGATTTGTGTCTCTGACAGTTCGTTTGGTTGCAGGGGACATATTAAGTTTTTATGGCCAAAATGTGCTTTTCAGGGGCTGAAAAGCATGTTTTGGCCGAATATGATAATTTTCATTAAAACTTGATTTCTATCACTTCGAATGATGCCAAATGAATAACTTACTTGAATTGGACCATTTTACACTATGTCCATTGTAGATTTGTGTCTCCGACAGTTTGTTTGGTTGCAGGGGACATTTTCAGTTTTTATGGCCAAAATGTGCTTTTCAGGGGCTGAAAAGCATGTTTTGGCCGAGTATGATAATTTTCATTAAAACTTGATTTCTATCCATTTGAATGATGCCAAATGAATAACTTACTTGAATTGGACCATTTTACACTATATCCATTGTAGATTTGTGTCTCTGACAGTTCGTTTGGTTGCAGGGGACATATTAAGTTTTTATGGCCAAAATGTGCTTTTCAGGGGCTGAAAAGCATGTTTTGGCCGAGTTTGATAATTTTCATTAAAACTTAATTTCTATCACTTCGAATGATGCCAAATGAATAATTTACTTGAATTGGACCATTTTACACTATGTCCATTGTAGATTTGTATCTCTGACAGTTCGTTTGGTTGCAGGGGACATATTCAGTTTTTATGGCCAAAATGTGCTTTTCAGGGGCTGAAAAGCATGTTTTGGCCGAGTATGATAATTTTCATTAAAACTTGATTTCTATCCATTTGAATGATGCCAAATGAATAACTTACTTGAATTGGACCATTTTACACTATGTCCATTGTAGATTTGTGTCTCTGACAGTTCGTTTGGTTGCAGGGGACATATTCAGTTTTTATGGCCAAAATGTGCTTTTCAGGGGCTGAAAAGCATGTTTTGGCCGAGTTTGATAATTTTCATTAAAACTTGATTTCTATCACTTCGATTGATGCCAAATGAATAACTTACTTGAATTGGACCATTTTACACTATGTCCATTGTAGATTTGTGTCTCCGACAGTTCGTTTGGTTGCAGGGGACATTTTCAGTTTTTATGGCCAAAATGTGCTTTTCAGAGGCTGAAAAGCATGTTTTGGCAGAGTATGATAATTTTCATTAAAACTTAATTTCTATCACTTCGAATGATGCCAAATGAATAACTTACTTGAATTGGACCATTTTACACTATGTCCATTGTAGATTTGTATCTCTGACAGTTCGTTTGGTTGCAGGGGACATATTCAGTTTTTATGGCCAAAATGTGCTTTTCAGGGGCTGAAAAGCATGTTTTGGCCGAGTATGATAATTTTCATTAAAACTTGATTTCTATCCATTTGAATGATGCCAAATGAATAACTTACTTGAATTGGACCATTTTACACTATGTCCATTGTAGATTTGTGTCTCTGACAGTTCGTTTGGTTGCAGGGGACATATTCAGTTTTTATGGCCAAAATGTGCTTTTCAGGGGCTGAAAAGCATGTTTTGGCCGAGTTTGATAATTTTCATTAAAACTTGATTTCTATCACTTCGATTGATGCCAAATGAATAACTTACTTGAATTGGACCATTTTACACTATGTCCATTGTAGATTTGTGTCTCCGACAGTTCGTTTGGTTGCAGGGGACATTTTCAGTTTTTATGGCCAAAATGTGCTTTTCAGAGGCTGAAAAGCATGTTTTGGCAGAGTATGATAATTTTCATTAAAACTTAATTTCTATCACTTCGAATGATGCCAAATGAATAACTTACTTGAATTGGACCATTTTACACTATGTCCATTGTAGATTTGTGTCTCTGACAGTTCGTTTGGTTGCAGGGGACATATTCAGTTTTTATGGCCAAAATGTGCTTTTCAGGGGCTGAAAAGCATGTTTTGGCCGAGTTTGATAATTTTCATTAAAACTTAATTTCTATCACTTCGAATGATGCCAAATGAATAATTTACTTGAATTGGACCATTTTACACTATGTCCATTGTAGATTTGTGTCTCCGACAGTTCGTTTGGTTGCAGGGGACATATTCAGTTTTTATGGCCAAAATGTGCTTTTCAGGGGCTGAAAAGCATGTTTTGGCCGAGTATGATAATTTTCATTAAAACTTGATTTCTATCCATTTGAATGATGCCAAATGAATAACTTACTTGAATTGGACCATTTTACACTATGTCCATTGTAGATTTGTGTCTCTGACAGTTCGTTTGGTTGCAGGGGACATATTCAGTTTTTATGGCCAAAATGTGCTTTTCAGGGGCTGAAAAGCATGTTTTGGCCGAGTTTGATAATTTTCATTAAAACTTGATTTCTATCACTTCGAATGATGCCAAATGAATAACTTATTTGAATTGGACCATTTTACACTATGTCCATTGTAGATTTGTGTCTCTGACAGTTCGTTTGGTTGCAGGGGACATATTAAGTTTTTATGGCCAAAATGTGCTTTTCAGGGGCTGAAAAGCATGTTTTGGCCGAGTATGATAATTTTCATTAAAACTTGATTTCTATCACTTCGAATGATGCCAAATGAATAACTTACTTGAATTGGACCATTTTACACTATGTCCATTGTAGATTTGTGTCTCCGACAGTTCGTTTGGTTGCAGGGGACATTTTCAGTTTTTATGGCCAAAATGTGCTTTTCAGGGGCTGAAAAGCATGTTTTGGCCGAGTATGATAATTTTCATTAAAACTTGATTTCTATCCATTTGAATGATGCCAAATGAATAACTTACTTGAATTGGACCATTTTACACTATGTCCATTGTAGATTTGTGTCTCTGACAGTTCGTTTGGTTGCAGGGGACATATTCAGTTTTTATGGCCAAAATGTGCTTTTCAGGGGCTGAAAAGCATGTTTTGGCCGAGTTTGATAATTTTCATTAAAACTTGATTTCTATCACTTCGATTGATGCCAAATGAATAACTTACTTGAATTGTACCATTTTACACTATGTCCATTGTAGATTTGTGTCTCCGACAGTTCGTTTGGTTGCAGGGGACATTTTCAGTTTTTATGGCCAAAATGTGCTTTTCAGATGCTGAAAAGCATGTTTTGGCAGAGTATGATAATTTTCATTAAAACTTGATTTCTATCACTTCGAATGATGCCAAATGAATAACTTACTTGAATTGGACCATTTTACACTATGTCCATTGTAGATTTGTGTCTCCGACAGTTTGTTTGGTTGCAGGGGACATTTTCAGTTTTTATGGCCAAAATGTGCTTTTCAGGGGCTGAAAAGCATGTTTTGTCCGAGTATGATAATTTTCATTAAAACTTGATTTCTATCACTTCGAATGATGCCAAATGAATAACTTACTTGAATTGGACCATTTTACACTATGTCCATTGTAGATTTGTGTCTCCGACAGTTTGTTTGGTTGCAGGGGACATTTTCAGTTTTTATGGCCAAAATGTGCTTTTCAGGGGCTGAAAAGCATGTTTTGGCCGAGTATGATAATTTTCATTAAAACTTGATTTCTATCCATTTGAATGATGCCAAATGAATAACTTACTTGAATTGGACCATTTTACACTATGTCCATTGTAGATTTGTGTCTCTGACAGTTCGTTTGGTTGCAGGGGACATATTCAGTTTTTATGGCCAAAATGTGCTTTTCAGGGGCTGAAAAGCATGTTTTGGCCGAGTTTGATAATTTTCATTAAAACTTAATTTCTATCACTTCGAATGATGCCAAATGAATAACTTACTTGAATTGGACCATTTTACACTATGTCCATTGTAGATTTGTGTCTCTGACAGTTCGTTTGGTTGCAGGGGACATATTCAGTTTTTATGGCCAAAATGTGCTTTTCAGGGGCTGAAAAGCATGTTTTGGCCGAGTTTGATAATTTTCATTAAAACTTAATTTCTATCACTTCGAATGATGCCAAATGAATAATTTACTTGAATTGGACCATTTTACACTATGTCCATTGTAGATTTGTGTCTCCGACAGTTCGTTTGGTTGCAGGAGACATTTTCAGTTTTTATGGCCAAAATGTGCTTTTCAGAGGCTGAAAAGCATGTTTTGGCAGAGTATGATAATTTTCATTAAAACTTAATTTCTATCACTTCGAATGATGCCAAATGAATAACTTACTTGAATTGGACCATTTTACACTATGTCCATTGTAGATTTGTGTCTCCGACAGTTCGTTTGGTTGCAGGGGACATATTCAGTTTTTATGGCCAAAATGTGCTTTTCAGGGGCTGAAAAGCATGTTTTGGCCGAGTATGATAATTTTCATTAAAACTTGATTTCTATCCATTTGAATGATGCCAAATGAATAACTTACTTGAATTGGACCATTTTACACTATGTCCATTGTAGATTTGTGTCTCTGACAGTTCGTTTGGTTGCAGGGGACATATTCAGTTTTTATGGCCAAAATGTGCTTTTCAGGGGCTGAAAAGCATGTTTTGGCCGAGTTTGATAATTTTCATTAAAACTTGATTTCTATCACTTCGATTGATGCCAAATGAATAACTTACTTGAATTGGACCATTTTACACTATGTCCATTGTAGATTTGTGTCTCTGACAGTTCGTTTGGTTGCAGGGGACATATTAAGTTTTTATGGCCAAAATGTGCTTTTCAGGGGCTGAAAAGCATGTTTTGGCCGAATATGATAATTTTCATTAAAACTTGATTTCTATCACTTCGAATGATGCCAAATGAATAACTTACTTGAATTGGACCATTTTACACTATGTCCATTGTAGATTTGTGTCTCCGACAGTTTGTTTGGTTGCAGGGGACATTTTCAGTTTTTATGGCCAAAATGTGCTTTTCAGGGGCTGAAAAGCATGTTTTGGCCGAGTATGATAATTTTCATTAAAACTTGATTTCTATCCATTTGAATGATGCCAAATGAATAACTTACTTGAATTGGACCATTTTACACTATGTCCATTGTAGATTTGTGTCTCTGACAGTTCGTTTGGTTGCAGGGGACATAAGTTTTTATGGCCAAAATGTGCTTTTCAGGGGCTGAAAAGCATGTTTTGGCCGAGTTTGATAATTTTCATTAAAACTTAATTTCTATCACTTCGAATGATGCCAAATGAATAATTTACTTGAATTGGACCATTTTACACTATGTCCATTGTAGATTTGTATCTCTGACAGTTCGTTTGGTTGCAGGGGACATATTCAGTTTTTATGGCCAAAATGTGCTTTTCAGGGGCTGAAAAGCATGTTTTGGCCGAGTATGATAATTTTCATTTTGGCCATAAAAACTGAAAATGTCCCCTGCAACCAAACGAACTGTCGGAGACACAAATCTACAATGGACATAGTGTAAAATGGTCCAATTCAAGTAAGTTATTCATTTGGCATCATTCGAAGTGATAGAAATCAAGTTTTAATGAAAATTATCATACTCGGCCAAAACATGCTTTTCAGCCCCTGAAAAGCACATTTTGGCCATAAAAACTTAATATGTCCCCTGCAACCAAACGAACTGTCAGAGACACAAATCTACAATGGACATAGTGTAAAATGGTCCAATTCAAGTAAGTTATTCATTTGGCATCATTCGAAGTGATAGAAATTAAGTTTTAATGAAAATTATCATACTCTGCCAAAACATGCTTTTCAGCCTCTGAAAAGCACATTTTGGCCATAAAAACTGAAAATGTCCCCTGCAACCAAACGAACTGTCGGAGACACAAATCTACAATGGACATAGTGAAAAATGGTCCAATTCAAGTAAGTTATTCATTTGGCATCATTCGAAGTGATAGAAATCAAGTTTTAATGAAAATTATCATATTCGGCCAAAACATGCTTTTCAGCCCCTGAAAAGCACATTTTGGCCATAAAAACTGAAAATGTCCCCTGCAACCAAACGAACTGTCGGAGACACAAATCTACAATGGACATAGTGTAAAATGGTCCAATTCAAGTAAGTTATTCATTTGGCATCAATCGAAGTGATAGAAATCAAGTTTTAATGAAAATTATCAAACTCGGCCAAAACATGCTTTTCAGCCCCTGAAAAGCACATTTTGGCCATAAAAACTGAAAATGTCCCCTACAACCAAACGAACTGTCGGAGACACAAATCTACAATGGACATAGTGTAAAATGGTCCAATTCAAGTAAGTTATTCATTTGGCATCATTCGAAGTGATAGAAATCAAGTTTTAATGAAAATTATCATACTCGGCCAAAACATGCTTTTCAGCCCCTGAAAAGCACATTTTGGCCATAAAAACTTAATATGTCCCCTGCAACCAAACGAACTGTCAGAGACACAAATCTACAATGGACATAGTGTAAAATGTTCCAATTCAAGTAAGTTATTCATTTGGCATCATTCGAAGTGATAGAAATCAAGTTTTAATGAAAATTATCATATTCGGCCAAAACATGCTTTTCAGCCCCTGAAAAGCACATTTTGGCCATAAAAACTGAATATGTCCCCTGCAACCAAACGAACTGTCAGAGACACAAATCTACAATGGACATAGTTTAAAATGGTCCAATTCAAGTAAGTTATTCATTTGGCATCATTCAAATGGATAGAAATCAAGTTTTAATGAAAATTATCATACTCGGCCAAAACATGCTTTTCAGCCCCTGAAAAGCACATTTTGGCCATAAAAACTGAAAATGTCCCCTGCAACCAAACGAACTGTCAGAGACACAAATCTACAATGGACATAGTGTAAAATGGTCCAATTCAAGTAAGTTATTCATTTGGCATCATTCGAAGTGATAGAAATTAAGTTTTAATGTAAATTATCATACTCGGCCAAAACATGCTTTTCAGCCTCTGAAAAGCACATTTTGGCCATAAAAACTGAAAATGTCCCCTGCAACCAAACGAACTGTCGGAGACACAAATCTACAATGGACATAGTGTAAAATGGTCCAATTCAAGTAAGTTATTCATTTGGCATCAATTGAAGTGATAGAAATCAAGTTTTAATGAAAATTATCAAACTCGGCCAAAACATGCTTTTCAGCCCCTGAAAAGCACATTTTGGCCATAAAAACTGAAAATGTCCCCTGCAACCAAACGAACTGTCGGAGACACAAATCTACAATGGACATAGTGTAAAATGGTCCAATTCAAGTAAGTTATTCATTTGGCATCATTCGAAGTGATAGAAATCAAGTTTTAATGAAAATTATCATACTCTGCCAAAACATGCTTTTCAGCCCCTGAAAAGCACATTTTGGCCATAAAAACTGAATATGTCCCCTGCAACCAAACGAACTGTCAGAGACACAAATCTACAATGGACATAGTGTAAAATGGTCCAATTCAAGTAAGTTATTCATTTGGCATCATTCGAAGTGATAGAAATCAAGTTTTAATGAAAATTATCATATTCGGCCAAAACATGCTTTTCAGCCCCTGAAAAGCACATTTTGGCCATAAAAACTGAATATGTCCCCTGCAACCAAACGAACTGTCAGAGACACAAATCTACTATGGACATAGTGTAAAATGGTCCAATTCAAGTAAATTATTCATTTGGCATCATTCGAAGTGATAGAAATTAAGTTTTAATGAAAATTATCAAACTCGGCCAAAACATGCTTTTCAGCCCCTGAAAAGCACATTTTGGCCATAAAAACTGAAAATGTCCCCTGCAACCAAACGAACTGTCAGAGACACAAATCTACAATGGACATAGTGTAAAATGGTCCAATTCAAGTAAGTTATTCATTTGGCATCATTCGAAGTGATAGAAATCAAGTTTTAATGAAAATTATCATACTCGGCCAAAACATGCTTTTCAGCCCCTGAAAAGCACATTTTGGCCATAAAAACTGAAAATGTCCCCTGCAACCAAACAAACTGTCGGAGACACAAATCTAATGGACATAGTGTAAAATGGTCCAATTCAAGTAAGTTATTCATTTGGCATCATTCGAAGTGATAGAAATCAAGTTTTAATTAAAATTATCATATTCGGCCAAAACATGCTTTTCAGCCCCTGAAAAGCACATTTTGGCCATAAAAACTGAAAATGTCCCCTCCAACCAAACGAACTGTCGGAGACACCAATCTACAATGGACATAGTGTAAAATGGTACATTTCAAGTAAGTTATTCATTTGGCATCATTCGAAGTGATAGAAATCAAGTTTTAATGAAAATTATCATACTCGGCCAAAACGTGCTTTTCAGCCCCTGAAAAGCACATTTTGGCCATAAAAACTTAATATGTCCCCTGCAACCAAACGAACTGTCAGAGACACAAATCTACAATGGACATAGTGTAAAATGTTCCAATTCAAGTAAGTTATTCATTTGGCATCATTCGAAGTGATAGAAATCAAGTTTTAATGAAAATTATCATATTCGGCCAAAACATGCTTTTCAGCCCCTGAAAAGCACATTTTGGCCATAAAAACTGAATATGTCCCCTGCAACTCAACGAACTGTCAGAGACACAAATCTACAATGGACATAGTGTAAAATGGTCCAATTCAAGTAAGTTATTCATTTGGCATCATTCGAAGTGATAGAAATCAAGTTTTAATGAAAATTATCATATTCGGCCAAAACATGCTTTTCAGCCCCTGAAAAGCACATTTTGGCCATAAAAACTGAAAATGTCCCCTGCAACCAAACGAACTGTCGGAGACACAAATCTACAATGGACATAGTGTAAAATGGTCAAATTCAAGTAAGTTATTCATTTGGCATCAATCGAAGTGATAGAAATCAAGTTTTAATGAAAATTATCAAACTCGGCCAAAACATGCTTTTCAGCCCCTGAAAAGCACATTTTGGCCATAAAAACTGAAAATGTCCCCTACAACCAAACGAACTGTCGGAGACACAAATCTACAATGGACATAGTGTAAAATGGTCCAATTCAAGTAAGTTATTCATTAAGCATCATTCGAAGTGATAGAAATCAAGTTTTAATGAAAATTATCATACTCGGCCAAAACATGCTTTTCAGCCCCTGAAAAGCACATTTTGGCCATAAAAACTTAATATGTCCCCTGCAACCAAACGAACTGTCAGAGACACAAATCTACAATGGACATAGTGTAAAATGTTCCAATTCAAGTAAGTTATTCATTTGGCATCATTCGAAGTGATAGAAATCAAGTTTTAATGAAAATTATCATATTCGGCCAAAACATGCTTTTCAGCCCCTGAAAAGCACATTTTGGCCATAAAAACTGAATATGTCCCCTGCAACCAAACGAACTGTCAGAGACACAAATCTACAATGGACATAGTGTAAAATGGTCCAATTCAAGTAAGTTATTCATTTGGCATCATTCAAATGGATAGAAATCAAGTTTTAATGAAAATTATCATACTCGGCCAAAACATGCTTTTCAGCCCCTGAAAAGCACATTTTGGCCATAAAAACTGAAAATGTCCCCTGCAACCAAACGAACTGTCAGAGACACAAATCTACAATGGACATAGTGTAAAATGGTCCAATTCAAGTAAGTTATTCATTTGGCATCATTCGAAGTGATAGAAATTAAGTTTTAATGTAAATTATCATACTCGGCCAAAACATGCTTTTCAGCCTCTGAAAAGCACATTTTGGCCATAAAAACTGAAAATGTCCCCTGCAACCAAACGAACTGTCGGAGACACAAATCTACAATGGACATAGTGTAAAATGGTCCAATTCAAGTAAGTTATTCATTTGGCATCAATTGAAGTGATAGAAATCAAGTTTTAATGAAAATTATCAAACTCGGCCAAAACATGCTTTTCAGCCCCTGAAAAGCACATTTTGGCCATAAAAACTGAAAATGTCCCCTGCAACCAAACGAACTGTCGGAGACACAAATCTACAATGGACATAGTGTAAAATGGTCCAATTCAAGTAAGTTATTCATTTGGCATCATTCGAAGTGATAGAAATCAAGTTTTAATGAAAATTATCATACTCGGCCAAAACATGCTTTTCAGCCCCTGAAAAGCACATTTTGGCCATAAAAACTTAATATGTCCCCTGCAACCAAACGAACTGTCAGAGACACAAATCTACAATGGACATAGTGTAAAATGGTCCAATTCAAGTAAGTTATTCATTTGGCATCATTCGAAGTGATAGAAATTAAGTTTTAATGAAAATTATCATACTCTGCCAAAACATGCTTTTCAGCCTCTGAAAAGCACATTTTGGCCATAAAAACTGAAAATGTCCCCTGCAACCAAACGAACTGTCGGAGACACAAATCTACAATGGACATAGTGTAAAATGGTCCAATTCAAGTAAGTTATTCATTTGGCATCATTCAAATGGATAGAAATCAAGTTTTAATGAAAATTATCATACTCGGCCAAAACATGCTTTTCAGCCCCTGAAAAGCACATTTTGGCCATAAAAACTGAAAATGTCCCCTGCAACCAAACAAACTGTCGGAGACACAAATCTACAATGGACATAGTGTAAAATGGTCCAATTCAAGTAAGTTATTCATTTGGCATCATTCGAAGTGATAGAAATCAAGTTTTAATGAAAATTATCATATTCGGCCAAAACATGCTTTTCAGCCCCTGAAAAGCACATTTTGGCCATAAAAACTGAAAATGTCCCCTACAACCAAACGAACTGTCGGAGACACAAATCTACAATGGACATAGTGTAAAATGGTCCAATTCAAGTAAGTTATTCATTTGGCATCATTCGAAGTGATAGAAATCAAGTTTTAATGAAAATTATCATACTCGGCCAAAACATGCTTTTCAGCCCCTGAAAAGCACATTTTGGCCATAAAAACTTAATATGTCCCCTGCAACCAAACGAACTGTCAGAGACACAAATCTACAATGGACATAGTGTAAAATGTTCCAATTCAAGTAAGTTATTCATTTGGCATCATTCGAAGTGATAGAAATCAAGTTTTAATGAAAATTATCATATTCGGCCAAAACATGCTTTTCAGCCCCTGAAAAGCACATTTTGGCCATAAAAACTGAATATGTCCCCTGCAACCAAACGAACTGTCAGAGACACAAATCTACAATGGACATAGTGTAAAATGGTCCAATTCAAGTAAGTTATTCATTTGGCATCATTCAAATGGATAGAAATCAAGTT
This sequence comes from Stigmatopora argus, assembly GCF_051989625.1. Taxonomy (NCBI): domain Eukaryota; kingdom Metazoa; phylum Chordata; class Actinopteri; order Syngnathiformes; family Syngnathidae; genus Stigmatopora; species Stigmatopora argus. Next base: position 275,473 of record NC_135409.1, on the reverse strand, counting down.
TTAATGAAAATTATCATACTCGGCCAAAACATGCTTTTCAGCCCCTGAAAAGCACATTTTGGCCATAAAAACTGAAAATGTCCCCTGCAACCAAACGAACTGTCAGAGACACAAATCTACAATGGACATAGTGTAAAATGGTCCAATTCAAGTAAGTTATTCATTTGGCATCATTCGAAGTGATAGAAATTAAGTTTTAATGTAAATTATCATACTCGGCCAAAACATGCTTTTCAGCCTCTGAAAAGCACATTTTGGCCATAAAAACTGAAAATGTCCCCTGCAACCAAACGAACTGTCGGAGACACAAATCTACAATGGACATAGTGTAAAATGGTCCAATTCAAGTAAGTTATTCATTTGGCATCAATTGAAGTGATAGAAATCAAGTTTTAATGAAAATTATCAAACTCGGCCAAAACATGCTTTTCAGCCCCTGAAAAGCACATTTTGGCCATAAAAACTGAAAATGTCCCCTGCAACCAAACGAACTGTCAGAGACACAAATCTACAATGGACATAGTGTAAAATGGTCCAATTCAAGTAAGTTATTCATTTGGCATCATTCGAAGTGATAGAAATTAAGTTTTAATGAAAATTATCATACTCTGCCAAAACATGCTTTTCAGCCTCTGAAAAGCACATTTTGGCCATAAAAACTGAAAATGTCCCCTGCAACCAAACGAACTGTCGGAGACACAAATCTACAATGGACATAGTGTAAAATGGTCCAATTCAAGTAAGTTATTCATTTGGCATCATTCAAATGGATAGAAATCAAGTTTTAATAAAAATTATCATACTCGGCCAAAACATGCTTTTCAGCCCCTGAAAAGCACATTTTGGCCATAAAAACTGAAAATGTCCCCTGCAACCAAACAAACTGTCGGAGACACAAATCTACAATGGACATAGTGTAAAATGGTCCAATTCAAGTAAGTTATTCATTTGGCATCATTCGAAGTGATAGAAATCAAGTTTTAATGAAAATTATCATATTCGGCCAAAACATGCTTTTCAGCCCCTGAAAAGCACATTTTGGCCATAAAAACTGAAAATGTCCCCTGCAACCAAACGAACTGTCAGAGACACAAATCTACAATGGACATAGTGTAAAATGGTCCAATTCAAGTAAGTTATTCATTTGGCATCATTCAAATGGATAGAAATCAAGTTTTAATGAAAATTATCATACTCGGCCAAAACATGCTTTTCAGCCCCTGAAAAGCACATTTTGGCCATAAAAACTGAAAATGTCCCCTGCAACCAAACGAACTGTCGGAGACACAAATCTACAATGGACATAGTGTAAAATGGTCCAATTCAAGTAAGTTATTCATTTGGCATCATTCGAAGTGATAGAAATCAAGTTTTAATGAAAATTATCATACTCTGCCAAAACATGCTTTTCAGCCCCTGAAAAGCACATTTTGGCCATAAAAACTGAAAATGTCCCCTGCAACCAAACAAACTGTCGGAGACACAAATCTACAATGGACATAGTGTAAAATGGTCCAATTCAAGTAAGTTATTCATTTGGCATCATTCGAAGTGATAGAAATCAAGTTTTAATGAAAATTATCATATTCGGCCAAAACATGCTTTTCAGCCCCTGAAAAGCACATTTTGGCCATAAAAACTGAATATGTCCCCTGCAACCAAACGAACTGTCAGAGACACAAATCTACAATGGACATAGTGTAAAATGGTCCAATTCAAGTAAGTTATTCATTTGGCATCATTCGAAGTGATAGAAATCAAGTTTTAATGAAAATTATCATATTCGGCCAAAACATGCTTTTCAGCCCCTGAAAAGCACATTTTGGCCATAAAAACTGAATATGTCCCCTGCAACCAAACGAACTGTCAGAGACACAAATCTACTATGGACATAGTGTAAAATGGTCCAATTCAAGTAAATTATTCATTTGGCATCATTCGAAGTGATAGAAATTAAGTTTTAATGAAAATTATCAAACTCGGCCAAAACATGCTTTTCAGCCCCTGAAAAGCACATTTTGGCCATAAAAACTGAATATGTCCCCTGCAACCAAACGAACTGTCAGAGACACAAATCTACAATGGACATAGTGTAAAATGGTCCAATTCAAGTAAGTTATTCATTTGGCATCATTCAAATGGATAGAAATCAAGTTTTAATGAAAATTATCATACTCGGCCAAAACATGCTTTTCAGCCCCTGAAAAGCACATTTTGGCCACAAAAACTGAAAATGTCCCCTGCAACCAAACAAACTGTCGGAGACACAAATCTACAATGGACATAGTGTAAAATGGTCCAATTCAAGTAAGTTATTCATTTGGCATCATTCGAAGTGATAGAAATCAAGTTTTAATGAAAATTATCATATTCGGCCAAAACATGCTTTTCAGCCCCTGAAAAGCACATTTTGGCCATAAAAACTGAAAATGTCCCCTGCAACCAAACGAACTGTCGGAGACACAAATCTACAATGGACATAGTGTAAAATAGTCCAATTCAAGAAAGTTATTCATTTGGCATCATTCGAAGTGATAGAAATCAAGTTTTAATGAAAATTATCATACTCGGCCAAAACATGCTTTTCAGCCCCTGAAAAGCACATTTTGGCCATAAAAACTTAATATGTCCCCTGCAACCAAACGAACTGTCAGAGACACAAATCTACAATGGACATAGTGTAAAATGGTCCAATTCAAGTAAGTTATTCATTTGGCATCATTCGAAGTGATAGAAATCAAGTTTTAATGAAAATTATCATATTCGGCCAAAACATGCTTTTCAGCCCCTGAAAAGCACATTTTGGCCATAAAAACTGAATATGTCCCCTGCAACCAAACGAACTGTCAGAGACACAAATCTACAATGGACATAGTGTAAAATGGTCCAATTCAAGTAAGTTATTCATTTGGCATCATTCAAATGGATAGAAATCAAGTTTTAATGAAAATTATCATACTCGGCCAAAACATGCTTTTCAGCCCCTGAAAAGCACATTTTGGCCATAAAAACTGAAAATGTCCCCTGCAACCAAACAAACTGTCGGAGACACAAATCTACAATGGACATAGTGTAAAATGGTCCAATTCAAGTAAGTTATTCATTTGGCATCATTCGAAGTGATAGAAATCAAGTTTTAATGAAAATTATCATATTCGGCCAAAACATGCTTTTCAGCCCCTGAAAAGCACATTTTGGCCATAAAAACTGAAAATGTCCCCTGCAACCAAACGAACTGTCGGAGACACAAATCTACAATGGACATAGTGTAAAATGGTCCAATTCAAGTAAGTTATTCATTTGGCATCATTCGAAGTGATAGAAATCAAGTTTTAATGAAAATTATCATACTCTGCCAAAACATGCTTTTCAGCCCCTGAAAAGCACATTTTGGCCATAAAAACTGAAAATGTCCCCTGCAACCAAACAAACTGTCGGAGACACAAATCTACAATGGACATAGTGTAAAATGGTCCAATTCAAGTAAGTTATTCATTTGGCATCATTCGAAGTGATAGAAATCAAGTTTTAATGAAAATTATCATATTCGGCCAAAACATGCTTTTCAGCCCCTGAAAAGCACATTTTGGCCATAAAAACTGAATATGTCCCCTGCAACCAAACGAACTGTCAGAGACACAAATCTACAATGGACATAGTGTAAAATGGTCCAATTCAAGTAAGTTATTCATTTGGCATCATTCGAAGTGATAGAAATCAAGTTTTAATGAAAATTATCATATTCGGCCAAAACATGCTTTTCAGCCCCTGAAAAGCACATTTTGGCCATAAAAACTGAATATGTCCCCTGCAACCAAACGAACTGTCAGAGACACAAATCTACTATGGACATAGTGTAAAATGGTCCAATTCAAGTAAATTATTCATTTGGCATCATTCGAAGTGATAGAAATTAAGTTTTAATGAAAATTATCAAACTCGGCCAAAACATGCTTTTCAGCCCCTGAAAAGCACATTTTGGCCATAAAAACTGAATATGTCCCCTGCAACCAAACGAACTGTCAGAGACACAAATCTACAATGGACATAGTGTAAAATGGTCCAATTCAAGTAAGTTATTCATTTGGCATCATTCAAATGGATAGAAATCAAGTTTTAATGAAAATTATCATACTCGGCCAAAACATGCTTTTCAGCCCCTGAAAAGCACATTTTGGCCATAAAAACTGAATATGTCCCCTGCAACCAAACGAACTGTCAGAGATACAAATCTACAATGGACATAGTGTAAAATGGTCCAATTCAAGTAAATTATTCATTTGGCATCATTCGAAGTGATAGAAATTAAGTTTTAATGAAAATTATCAAACTCGGCCAAAACATGCTTTTCAGCCCCTGAAAAGCACATTTTGGCCATAAAAACATATGTCCCCTGCAACCAAACGAACTGTCAGAGACACAAATCTACAATGGACATAGTGTAAAATGGTCCAATTCAAGTAAGTTATTCATTTGGCATCATTCAAATGGATAGAAATCAAGTTTTAATGAAAATTATCATACTCGGCCAAAACATGCTTTTCAGCCCCTGAAAAGCACATTTTGGCCATAAAAACTGAAAATGTCCCCTGCAACCAAACAAACTGTCGGAGACACAAATCTACAATGGACATAGTGTAAAATGGTCCAATTCAAGTAAGTTATTCATTTGGCATCATTCGAAGTGATAGAAATCAAGTTTTAATGAAAATTATCATATTCGGCCAAAACATGCTTTTCAGCCCCTGAAAAGCACATTTTGGCCATAAAAACTTAATATGTCCCCTGCAACCAAACGAACTGTCAGAGACACAAATCTACAATGGACATAGTGTAAAATGGTCCAATTCAAGTAAGTTATTCATTTGGCATCAATCGAAGTGATAGAAATCAAGTTTTAATGAAAATTATCAAACTCGGCCAAAACATGCTTTTCAGCCCCTGAAAAGCACATTTTGGCCATAAAAACTGAATATGTCCCCTGCAACCAAACGAACTGTCAGAGACACAAATCTACAATGGACATAGTGTAAAATGGTCCAATTCAAGTAAGTTATTCATTTGGCATCATTCAAATGGATAGAAATCAAGTTTTAATGAAAATTATCATACTCGGCCAAAACATGCTTTTCAGCCCCTGAAAAGCACATTTTGGCCATAAAAACTGAATATGTCCCCTGCAACCAAACGAACTGTCGGAGACACAAATCTACAATGGACATAGTGTAAAATGGTCCAATTCAAGTAAGTTATTCATTTGGCATCATTCGAAGTGATAGAAATTAAGTTTTAATGAAAATTATCATACTCTGCCAAAACATGCTTTTCAGCCCCTGAAAAGCACATTTTGGCCATAAAAACTGAAAATGTCCCCTGCAACCAAACAAACTGTCGGAGACACAAATCTACAATGGACATAGTGTAAAATGGTCCAATTCAAGTAAGTTATTCATTTGGCATCATTCGAAGTGATAGAAATCAAGTTTTAATGAAAATTATCATATTCGGCCAAAACATGCTTTTCAGCCCCTGAAAAGCACATTTTGGCCATAAAAACTGAATATGTCCCCTGCAACCAAACGAACTGTCAGAGACACAAATCTACAATGGACATAGTGTAAAATGGTCCAATTCAAGTAAGTTATTCATTTGGCATCATTCGAAGTGATAGAAATCAAGTTTTAATGAAAATTATCATATTCGGCCAAAACATGCTTTTCAGCCCCTGAAAAGCACATTTTGGCCATAAAAACTGAATATGTCCCCTGCAACCAAACGAACTGTCAGAGACACAAATCTACTATGGACATAGTGTAAAATGGTCCAATTCAAGTAAATTATTCATTTGGCATCATTCGAAGTGATAGAAATTAAGTTTTAATGAAAATTATCAAACTCGGCCAAAACATGCTTTTCAGCCCCTGAAAAGCACATTTTGGCCATAAAAACTGAATATGTCCCCTGCAACCAAACGAACTGTCAGAGACACAAATCTACAATGGACATAGTGTAAAATGGTCCAATTCAAGTAAGTTATTCATTTGGCATCATTCAAATGGATAGAAATCAAGTTTTAATGAAAATTATCATACTCGGCCAAAACATGCTTTTCAGCCCCTGAAAAGCACATTTTGGCCACAAAAACTGAAAATGTCCCCTGCAACCAAACAAACTGTCGGAGACACAAATCTACAATGGACATAGTGTAAAATGGTCCAATTCAAGTAAGTTATTCATTTGGCATCATTCGAAGTGATAGAAATCAAGTTTTAATGAAAATTATCATATTCGGCCAAAACATGCTTTTCAGCCCCTGAAAAGCACATTTTGGCCATAAAAACTGAAAATGTCCCCTGCAACCAAACGAACTGTCGGAGACACAAATCTACAATGGACATAGTGTAAAATAGTCCAATTCAAGAAAGTTATTCATTTGGCATCATTCGAAGTGATAGAAATCAAGTTTTAATGAAAATTATCATACTCGGCCAAAACATGCTTTTCAGCCCCTGAAAAGCACATTTTGGCCATAAAAACTTAATATGTCCCCTGCAACCAAACGAACTGTCAGAGACACAAATCTACAATGGACATAGTGTAAAATGGTCCAATTCAAGTAAGTTATTCATTTGGCATCATTCGAAGTGATAGAAATCAAGTTTTAATGAAAATTATCATATTCGGCCAAAACATGCTTTTCAGCCCCTGAAAAGCACATTTTGGCCATAAAAACTGAATATGTCCCCTGCAACCAAACGAACTGTCAGAGACACAAATCTACAATGGACATAGTGTAAAATGGTCCAATTCAAGTAAGTTATTCATTTGGCATCATTCAAATGGATAGAAATCAAGTTTTAATGAAAATTATCATACTCGGCCAAAACATGCTTTTCAGCCCCTGAAAAGCACATTTTGGCCATAAAAACTGAAAATGTCCCCTGCAACCAAACAAACTGTCGGAGACACAAATCTACAATGGACATAGTGTAAAATGGTCCAATTCAAGTAAGTTATTCATTTGGCATCATTCGAAGTGATAGAAATCAAGTTTTAATGAAAATTATCATATTCGGCCAAAACATGCTTTTCAGCCCCTGAAAAGCACATTTTGGCCATAAAAACTGAAAATGTCCCCTGCAACCAAACGAACTGTCGGAGACACAAATCTACAATGGACATAGTGTAAAATGGTCCAATTCAAGTAAGTTATTCATTTGGCATCATTCGAAGTGATAGAAATCAAGTTTTAATGAAAATTATCATACTCTGCCAAAACATGCTTTTCAGCCCCTGAAAAGCACATTTTGGCCATAAAAACTGAAAATGTCCCCTGCAACCAAACAAACTGTCGGAGACACAAATCTACAATGGACATAGTGTAAAATGGTCCAATTCAAGTAAGTTATTCATTTGGCATCATTCGAAGTGATAGAAATCAAGTTTTAATGAAAATTATCATATTCGGCCAAAACATGCTTTTCAGACCCTGAAAAGCACATTTTGGCCATAAAAACTGAATATGTCCCCTGCAACCAAACGAACTGTCAGAGACACAAATCTACAATGGACATAGTGTAAAATGGTCCAATTCAAGTAAGTTATTCATTTGGCATCATTCGAAGTGATAGAAATCAAGTTTTAATGAAAATTATCATATTCGGCCAAAACATGCTTTTCAGCCCCTGAAAAGCACATTTTGGCCATAAAAACTGAATATGTCCCCTGCAACCAAACGAACTGTCAGAGACACAAATCTACTATGGACATAGTGTAAAATGGTCCAATTCAAGTAAATTATTCATTTGGCATCATTCGAAGTGATAGAAATTAAGTTTTAATGAAAATTATCAAACTCGGCCAAAACATGCTTTTCAGCCCCTGAAAAGCACATTTTGGCCATAAAAACTGAATATGTCCCCTGCAACCAAACGAACTGTCAGAGACACAAATCTACAATGGACATAGTGTAAAATGGTCCAATTCAAGTAAGTTATTCATTTGGCATCATTCAAATGGATAGAAATCAAGTTTTAATGAAAATTATCATACTCGGCCAAAACATGCTTTTCAGCCCCTGAAAAGCACATTTTGGCCATAAAAACTGAATATGTCCCCTGCAACCAAACGAACTGTCAGAGATACAAATCTACAATGGACATAGTGTAAAATGGTCCAATTCAAGTAAATTATTCATTTGGCATCATTCGAAGTGATAGAAATTAAGTTTTAATGAAAATTATCAAACTCGGCCAAAACATGCTTTTCAGCCCCTGAAAAGCACATTTTGGCCATAAAAACTTATGTCCCCTGCAACCAAACGAACTGTCAGAGACACAAATCTACAATGGACATAGTGTAAAATGGTCCAATTCAAGTAAGTTATTCATTTGGCATCATTCAAATGGATAGAAATCAAGTTTTAATGAAAATTATCATACTCGGCCAAAACATGCTTTTCAGCCCCTGAAAAGCACATTTTGGCCATAAAAACTGAAAATGTCCCCTGCAACCAAACAAACTGTCGGAGACACAAATCTACAATGGACATAGTGTAAAATGGTCCAATTCAAGTAAGTTATTCATTTGGCATCATTCGAAGTGATAGAAATCAAGTTTTAATGAAAATTATCATATTCGGCCAAAACATGCTTTTCAGCCCCTGAAAAGCACATTTTGGCCATAAAAACTTAATATGTCCCCTGCAACCAAACGAACTGTCAGAGACACAAATCTACAATGGACATAGTGTAAAATGGTCCAATTCAAGTAAGTTATTCATTTGGCATCAATCGAAGTGATAGAAATCAAGTTTTAATGAAAATTATCAAACTCGGCCAAAACATGCTTTTCAGCCCCTGAAAAGCACATTTTGGCCATAAAAACTGAATATGTCCCCTGCAACCAAACGAACTGTCAGAGACACAAATCTACAATGGACATAGTGTAAAATGGTCCAATTCAAGTAAGTTATTCATTTGGCATCATTCAAATGGATAGAAATCAAGTTTTAATGAAAATTATCATACTCGGCCAAAACATGCTTTTCAGCCCCTGAAAAGCACATTTTGGCCATAAAAACTGAATATGTCCCCTGCAACCAAACGAACTGTCGGAGACACAAATCTACAATGGACATAGTGTAAAATGGTCCAATTCAAGTAAGTTATTCATTTGGCATCATTCGAAGTGATAGAAATTAAGTTTTAATGAAAATTATCATACTCTGCCAAAACATGCTTTTCAGCCTCTGAAAAGCACATTTTGGCCATAAAAACTGAAAATGTCTCCTGCAACCAAACGAACTGTCGGAGACACAAATCTACAATGGACATAGTGTAAAATGGTCCAATTCAAGTAAATTATTCATTTGGCATCATTCGAAGTGATAGAAATTAAGTTTTAATGAAAATTATCAAACTCGGCCAAAACATGCTTTTCAGCCCCTGAAAAGCACATTTTGGCCATAAAAACTGAATATGTCCCCTGCAACCAAACGAACTGTCAGAGACACAAATCTACAATGGACATAGTGTAAAATGGTCCAATTCAAGTAAGTTATTCATTTGGCATCATTCAAATGGATAGAAATCAAGTTTTAATGAAAATTATCATACTCGGCCAAAACATGCTTTTCAGCCCCTGAAAAGCACATTTTGGCCATAAAAACTGAAAATGTCCCCTGCAACCAAACAAACTGTCGGAGACACAAATCTACAATGGACATAGTGTAAAATGGTCCAATTCAAGTAAGTTATTCATTTGGCATCATTCGAAGTGATAGAAATCAAGTTTTAATGAAAATTATCATACTCGGACAAAACATGCTTTTCAGCCCCTGAAAAGCACATTTTGGCCATAAAAACTGAAAATGTCCCCTGCAACCAAACAAACTGTCGGAGACACAAATCTACAATGGACATAGTGTAAAATGGTCCAATTCAAGTAAGTTATTCATTTGGCATCATTCGAAGTGATAGAAATCAAGTTTTAATTAAAATTATCATATTCGGCCAAAACATGCTTTTCAGCCCCTGAAAAGCACATTTTGGCCATAAAAACTGAAAATGTCCCCTGCAACCAAACGAACTGTCGGAGACACAAATCTACAATGGACATAGTGTAAAATGGTCCAATTCAAGTAAGTTATTCATTTGGCATCATTCGAAGTGATAGAAATCAAGTTTTAATGAAAATTATCATACTCGGCCAAAACATGCTTTTCAGCCCCTGAAAAGCACATTTTGGCCATAAAAACTTAATAAGTCCCCTGCAACCAAACGAACTGTCAGAGACACAAATCTACAATGGACATAGTGTAAAATGGTCCAATTCAAGTAAGTTATTCATTTGGCATCATTCGAAGTGATAGAAATTAAGTTTTAATGAAAATTATCATACTCTGCCAAAACATGCTTTTCAGCATCTGAAAAGCACATTTTGGCCATAAAAACTGAAAATGTCCCCTGCAACCAAACGAACTGTCGGAGACACAAATCTACAATGGACATAGTGTAAAATGGTACAATTCAAGTAAGTTATTCATTTGGCATCAATCGAAGTGATAGAAATCAAGTTTTAATGAAAATTATCAAACTCGGCCAAAACATGCTTTTCAGCCCCTGAAAAGCACATTTTGGCCATAAAAACTGAATATGTCCCCTGCAACCAAACGAACTGTCAGAGACACAAATCTACAATGGACATAGTGTAAAATGGTCCAATTCAAGTAAGTTATTCATTTGGCATCATTCAAATGGATAGAAATCAAGTTTTAATGAAAATTATCATACTCGGCCAAAACATGCTTTTCAGCCCCTGAAAAGCACATTTTGGCCATAAAAACTGAATATGTCCCCTGCAACCAAACGAACTGTCAGAGATACAAATCTACAATGGACATAGTGTAAAATGGTCCAATTCAAGTAAATTATTCATTTGGCATCATTCGAAGTGATAGAAATTAAGTTTTAATGAAAATTATCAAACTCGGCCAAAACATGCTTTTCAGCCCCTGAAAAGCACATTTTGGCCATAAAAACTTAATATGTCCCCTGCAACCAAACGAACTGTCAGAGACACAAATCTACAATGGACATAGTGTAAAATGGTCCAATTCAAGTAAGTTATTCATTTGGCATCATTCAAATGGATAGAAATCAAGTTTTAATGAAAATTATCATACTCGGCCAAAACATGCTTTTCAGCCCCTGAAAAGCACATTTTGGCCATAAAAACTGAATATGTCCCCTGCAACTCAACGAACTGTCAGAGACACAAATCTACAATGGACATAGTGTAAAATGGTCCAATTCAAGTAAGTTATTCATTTGGCATCATTCAAATGGATAGAAATCAAGTTTTAATGAAAATTATCATACTCGGCCAAAACATGCTTTTCAGCCCCTGAAAAGCACATTTTGGCCATAAAAACTGAAAATGTCCCCTGCAACCAAACGAACTGTCGGAGACACAAATCTACAATGGACATAGTGTAAAATGGTCCAATTCAAGTAAGTTATTCATTTGGCATCATTCGAAGTGATAGAAATCAAGTTTTAATGAAAATTATCATACTCGGCCAAAACATGCTTTTCAGCCCCTGAAAAGCACATTTTGGCCATAAAAACTTAATATGTCCCCTGCAACCAAACGAACTGTCAGAGACACAAATCTACAATGGACATAGTGTAAAATGGTCCAATTCAAGTAAGTTATTCATTTGGCATCAATCGAAGTGATAGAAATCAAGTTTTAATGAAAATTATCAAACTCGGCCAAAACATGCTTTTCAGCCCCTGAAAAGCACATTTTGGCCATAAAAACTGAATATGTCCCCTGCAACCAAACGAACTGTCAGAGACACAAATCTACAATGGACATAGTGTAAAATGGTCCAATTCAAGTAAGTTATTCATTTGGCATCATTCAAATGGATAGAAATCAAGTTTTAATGAAAATTATCATACTCGGCCAAAACATGCTTTTCAGCCCCTGAAAAGCACATTTTGGCCATAAAAACTGAATATGTCCCCTGCAACCAAACGAACTGTCGGAGACACAAATCTACAATGGACATAGTGTAAAATGGTCCAATTCAAGTAAATTATTCATTTGGCATCATTCGAAGTGATAGAAATTAAGTTTTAATGAAAATTATCAAACTCGGCCAAAACATGCTTTTCAGCCCCTGAAAAGCACATTTTGGCCATAAAAACTGAATATGTCCCCTGCAACCAAACGAACTGTCAGAGACACAAATCTACAATGGACATAGTGTAAAATGGTCCAATTCAAGTAAGTTATTCATTTGGCATCATTCAAATGGATAGAAATCAAGTTTTAATGAAAATTATCATACTCGGCCAAAACATGCTTTTCAGCCCCTGAAAAGCACATTTTGGCCATAAAAACTGAAAATGTCCCCTGCAACCAAACAAACTGTCGGAGACACAAATCTACAATGGACATAGTGTAAAATGGTCCAATTCAAGTAAGTTATTCATTTGGCATCATTTGAAGTGATAGAAATCAAGTTTTAATGAAAATTATCATATTCGGCCAAAACATGCTTTTCAGCCCCTGAAAAGCACATTTTGGCCATAAAAACTGAATATGTCCCCTGCAACCAAACGAACTGTCAGAGACACAAATCTACAATGGACATAGTGTAAAATGGTCCAATTCAAGTAAGTTATTCATTTGGCATCATTCAAATGGATAGAAATCAAGTTTTAATGAAAATTATCATACTCGGCCAAAACATGCTTTTCAGCCCCTGAAAAGCACATTTTGGCCATAAAAACTGAATATGTCCCCTGCAACCAAACGAACTGTCAGAGATACAAATCTACAATGGACATAGTGTAAAATGGTCCAATTCAAGTAAATTATTCATTTGGCATCATTCGAAGTGATAGAAATTAAGTTTTAATGAAAATTATCAAACTCGGCCAAAACATGCTTTTCAGCCCCTGAAAAGCACATTTTGGCCATAAAAACTTAATATGTCCCCTGCAACCAAACGAACTGTCAGAGACACAAATCTACAATGGACATAGTGTAAAATGGTCCAATTCAAGTAAGTTATTCATTTGGCATCATTCAAATGGATAGAAATCAAGTTTTAATGAAAATTATCATACTCGGCCAAAACATGCTTTTCAGCCCCTGAAAAGCACATTTTGGCCATAAAAACTGAATATGTCCCCTGCAACTCAACGAACTGTCAGAGACACAAATCTACAATGGACATAGTGTAAAATGGTCCAATTCAAGTAAGTTATTCATTTGGCATCATTCAAATGGATAGAAATCAAGTTTTAATGAAAATTATCATACTCGGCCAAAACATGCTTTTCAGCCCCTGAAAAGCACATTTTGGCCATAAAAACTGAAAATGTCCCCTGCAACCAAACGAACTGTCGGAGACACAAATCTACAATGGACATAGTGTAAAATGGTCCAATTCAAGTAAGTTATTCATTTGGCATCATTCGAAGTGATAGAAATCAAGTTTTAATGAAAATTATCATACTCGGCCAAAACATGCTTTTCAGCCCCTGAAAAGCACATTTTGGCCATAAAAACTTAATATGTCCCCTGCAACCAAACGAACTGTCAGAGACACAAATCTACAATGGACATAGTGTAAAATGGTCCAATTCAAGTAAGTTATTCATTTGGCATCAATCGAAGTGATAGAAATCAAGTTTTAATGAAAATTATCAAACTCGGCCAAAACATGCTTTTCAGCCCCTGAAAAGCACATTTTGGCCATAAAAACTGAATATGTCCCCTGCAACCAAACGAACTGTCAGAGACACAAATCTACAATGGACATAGTGTAAAATGGTCCAATTCAAGTAAGTTATTCATTTGGCATCATTCAAATGGATAGAAATCAAGTTTTAATGAAAATTATCATACTCGGCCAAAACATGCTTTTCAGCCCCTGAAAAGCACATTTTGGCCATAAAAACTGAATATGTCCCCTGCAACCAAACGAACTGTCGGAGACACAAATCTACAATGGACATAGTGTAAAATGGTCCAATTCAAGTAAATTATTCATTTGGCATCATTCGAAGTGATAGAAATTAAGTTTTAATGAAAATTATCAAACTCGGCCAAAACATGCTTTTCAGCCCCTGAAAAGCACATTTTGGCCATAAAAACTGAATATGTCCCCTGCAACCAAACGAACTGTCAGAGACACAAATCTACAATGGACATAGTGTAAAATGGTCCAATTCAAGTAAGTTATTCATTTGGCATCATTCAAATGGATAGAAATCAAGTTTTAATGAAAATTATCATACTCGGCCAAAACATGCTTTTCAGCCCCTGAAAAGCACATTTTGGCCATAAAAACTGAAAATGTCCCCTGCAACCAAACAAACTGTCGGAGACACAAATCTACAATGGACATAGTGTAAAATGGTCCAATTCAAGTAAGTTATTCATTTGGCATCATTCGAAGTGATAGAAATCAAGTTTTAATGAAAATTATCATATTCGGCCAAAACATGCTTTTCAGCCCCTGAAAAGCACATTTTGGCCATAAAAACTGAATATGTCCCCTGCAACCAAACGAACTGTCAGAGACACAAATCTACAATGGACATAGTGTAAAATGGTCCAATTCAAGTAAGTTATTCATTTGGCATCATTCGAAGTGATAGAAATCAAGTTTTAATGAAAATTATCATATTCGGCCAAAACATGCTTTTCAGCCCCTGAAAAGCACATTTTGGCCATAAAAACTGAATATGTCCCCTGCAACCAAACGAACTGTCAGAGACACAAATCTACTATGGACATAGTGTAAAATGGTCCAATTCAAGTAAATTATTCATTTGGCATCATTCGAAGTGATAGAAATTAAGTTTTAATGAAAATTATCAAACTCGGCCAAAACATGCTTTTCAGCCCCTGAAAAGCACATTTTGGCCATAAAAACTGAATATGTCCCCTGCAACCAAACGAACTGTCAGAGACACAAATCTACAATGGACATAGTGTAAAATGGTCCAATTCAAGTAAGTTATTCATTTGGCATCATTCAAATGGATAGGGGCTGAAAAGCATGTTTTGGCCGAGTTTGATAATTTTCATTAAAACTTGATTTCTATCACTTCAATTGATGCCAAATGAATAACTTACTTGAATTGGACCATTTTACACTATGTCCATTGTAGATTTGTGTCTCCGACAGTTCGTTTGGTTGCAGGGGACATTTTCAGTTTTTATGGCCAAAATGTGCTTTTCAGAGGCTGAAAAGCATGTTTTGGCCGAGTATGATAATTTACATTAAAACTTAATTTCTATCACTTCGAATGATGCCAAATGAATAACTTACTTGAATTGGACCATTTTACACTATGTCCATTGTAGATTTGTGTCTCTGACAGTTCGTTTGGTTGCAGGGGACATTTTCAGTTTTTATGGCCAAAATGTGCTTTTCAGGGGCTGAAAAGCATGTTTTGGCCGAGTATGATAATTTTCATTAAAACTTGATTTCTATCCATTTGAATGATGCCAAATGAATAACTTACTTGAATTGGACCATTTTACACTATGTCCATTGTAGATTTGTGTCTCTGACAGTTCGTTTGGTTGCAGGGGACATATTCAGTTTTTATGGCCAAAATGTGCTTTTCAGGGGCTGAAAAGCATGTTTTGGCCGAATATGATAATTTTCATTAAAACTTGATTTCTATCACTTCGAATGATGCCAAATGAATAACTTACTTGAATTGGAACATTTTACACTATGTCCATTGTAGATTTGTGTCTCTGACAGTTCGTTTGGTTGCAGGGGACATATTAAGTTTTTATGGCCAAAATGTGCTTTTCAGGGGCTGAAAAGCATGTTTTGGCCGAGTATGATAATTTTCATTAAAACTTGATTTCTATCACTTCGAATGATGCCAAATGAATAACTTACTTGAATTGGACCATTTTACACTATGTCCATTGTAGATTTGTGTCTCCGACAGTTCGTTTGGTTGTAGGGGACATTTTCAGTTTTTATGGCCAAAATGTGCTTTTCAGGGGCTGAAAAGCATGTTTTGGCCGAATATGATAATTTTCATTAAAACTTGATTTCTATCACTTCGAATGATGCCAAATGAATAACTTACTTGAATTGGACCATTTTACACTATGTCCATTGTAGATTTGTGTCTCCGACAGTTTGTTTGGTTGCAGGGGACATTTTCAGTTTTTATGGCCAAAATGTGCTTTTCAGGGGCTGAAAAGCATGTTTTGGCCGAGTATGATAATTTTCATTAAAACTTGATTTCTATCCATTTGAATGATGCCAAATGAATAACTTACTTGAATTGGACCATTTTACACTATGTCCATTGTAGATTTGTGTCTCCGACAGTTCGTTTGGTTGCAGGGGACATTTTCAGTTTTTATGGCCAAAATGTGCTTTTCAGAGGCTGAAAAGCATGTTTTGGCAGAGTATGATAATTTTCATTAAAACTTAATTTCTATCACTTCGAATGATGCCAAATGAATAACTTACTTGAATTTGACCATTTTACACTATGTCCATTGTAGATTTGTGTCTCCGACAGTTCGTTTGGTTGCAGGGGACATTTTCAGTTTTTATGGCCAAAATGTGCTTTTCAGGGGCTGAAAAGCATGTTTTGGCCGAGTTTGATAATTTTCATTAAAACTTGATTTCTATCACTTCAATTGATGCCAAATGAATAACTTACTTGAATTGGACCATTTTACACTATGTCCATTGTAGATTTGTGTCTCCGACAGTTCGTTTGGTTGCAGGGGACATTTTCAGTTTTTATGGCCAAAATGTGCTTTTCAGAGGCTGAAAAGCATGTTTTGGCCGAGTATGATAATTTACATTAAAACTTAATTTCTATCACTTCGAATGATGCCAAATGAATAACTTACTTGAATTGGACCATTTTACACTATGTCCATTGTAGATTTGTGTCTCTGACAGTTCGTTTGGTTGCAGGGGACATTTTCAGTTTTTATGGCCAAAATGTGCTTTTCAGGGGCTGAAAAGCATGTTTTGGCCGAGTATGATAATTTTCATTAAAACTTGATTTCTATCCATTTGAATGATGCCAAATGAATAACTTACTTGAATTGGACCATTTTACACTATGTCCATTGTAGATTTGTGTCTCTGACAGTTCGTTTGGTTGCAGGGGACATATTCAGTTTTTATGGCCAAAATGTGCTTTTCAGGGGCTGAAAAGCATGTTTTGGCCGAATATGATAATTTTCATTAAAACTTGATTTCTATCACTTCGAATGATGCCAAATGAATAACTTACTTGAATTGGAACATTTTACACTATGTCCATTGTAGATTTGTGTCTCTGACAGTTCGTTTGGTTGCAGGGGACATATTAAGTTTTTATGGCCAAAATGTGCTTTTCAGGGGCTGAAAAGCATGTTTTGGCCGAGTATGATAATTTTCATTAAAACTTGATTTCTATCACTTCGAATGATGCTTAATGAATAACTTACTTGAATTGGACCATTTTACACTATGTCCATTGTAGATTTGTGTCTCCGACAGTTCGTTTGGTTGTAGGGGACATTTTCAGTTTTTATGGCCAAAATGTGCTTTTCAGGGGCTGAAAAGCATGTTTTGGCCGAGTTTGATAATTTTCATTAAAACTTGATTTCTATCACTTCGATTGATGCCAAATGAATAACTTACTTGAATTTGACCATTTTACACTATGTCCATTGTAGATTTGTGTCTCCGACAGTTCGTTTGGTTGCAGGGGACATTTTCAGTTTTTATGGCCAAAATGTGCTTTTCAGGGGCTGAAAAGCATGTTTTGGCCGAATATGATAATTTTCATTAAAACTTGATTTCTATCACTTCGAATGATGCCAAATGAATAACTTACTTGAATTGGACCATTTTACACTATGTCCATTGTAGATTGGTGTCTCCGACAGTTCGTTTGGTTGGAGGGGACATTTTCAGTTTTTATGGCCAAAATGTGCTTTTCAGGGGCTGAAAAGCATGTTTTGGCCGAATATGATAATTTTAATTAAAACTTGATTTCTATCACTTCGAATGATGCCAAATGAATAACTTACTTGAATTGGACCATTTTACACTATGTCCATTAGATTTGTGTCTCCGACAGTTTGTTTGGTTGCAGGGGACATTTTCAGTTTTTATGGCCAAAATGTGCTTTTCAGGGGCTGAAAAGCATGTTTTGGCCGAGTATGATAATTTTCATTAAAACTTGATTTCTATCACTTCGAATGATGCCAAATGAATAACTTACTTGAATTGGACCATTTTACACTATGTCCATTGTAGATTTGTGTCTCTGACAGTTCGTTTGGTTGCAGGGGACATTTTCAGTTTTTATGGCCAAAATGTGCTTTTCAGGGGCTGAAAAGCATGTTTTGGCCGAGTTTGATAATTTTCATTAAAACTTAATTTCTATCACTTCGAATGATGCCAAATGAATAATTTACTTGAATTGGACCATTTTACACTATGTCCATAGTAGATTTGTGTCTCTGACAGTTCGTTTGGTTGCAGGGGACATATTCAGTTTTTATGGCCAAAATGTGCTTTTCAGGGGCTGAAAAGCATGTTTTGGCCGAATATGATAATTTTCATTAAAACTTGATTTCTATCACTTCGGATGATGCCAAATGAATAACTTACTTGAATTGGACCATTTTACACTATGTCCATTGTAGATTTGTGTCTCTGACAGTTCGTTTGGTTGCAGGGGACATATTCAGTTTTTATGGCCAAAATGTGCTTTTCAGGGGCTGAAAAGCATGTTTTGGCAGAGTATGATAATTTTCATTAAAACTTGATTTCTATCACTTCGAATGATGCCAAATGAATAACTTACTTGAATTGGACCATTTTACACTATGTCCATTGTAGATTTGTGTCTCCGACAGTTCGTTTGGTTGCAGGGGACATTTTCAGTTTTTATGGCCAAAATGTGCTTTTCAGGGGCTGAAAAGCATGTTTTGGCCGAGTTTGATAATTTTCATTAAAACTTGATTTCTATCACTTCAATTGATGCCAAATGAATAACTTACTTGAATTGGACCATTTTACACTATGTCCATTGTAGATTTGTGTCTCCGACAGTTCGTTTGGTTGCAGGGGACATTTTCAGTTTTTATGGCCAAAATGTGCTTTTCAGAGGCTGAAAAGCATGTTTTGGCCGAGTATGATAATTTACATTAAAACTTAATTTCTATCACTTCGAATGATGCCAAATGAATAACTTACTTGAATTGGACCATTTTACACTATGTCCATTGTAGATTTGTGTCTCTGACAGTTCGTTTGGTTGCAGGGGACATTTTCAGTTTTTATGGCCAAAATGTGCTTTTCAGGGGCTGAAAAGCATGTTTTGGCCGAGTATGATAATTTTCATTAAAACTTGATTTCTATCCATTTGAATGATGCCAAATGAATAACTTACTTGAATTGGACCATTTTAAACTATGTCCATTGTAGATTTGTGTCTCTGACAGTTCGTTTGGTTGCAGGGGACATATTCAGTTTTTATGGCCAAAATGTGCTTTTCAGGGGCTGAAAAGCATGTTTTGGCCGAATATGATAATTTTCATTAAAACTTGATTTCTATCACTTCGAATGATGCCAAATGAATAACTTACTTGAATTGGAACATTTTACACTATGTCCATTGTAGATTTGTGTCTCTGACAGTTCGTTTGGTTGCAGGGGACATATTAAGTTTTTATGGCCAAAATGTGCTTTTCAGGGGCTGAAAAGCATGTTTTGGCCGAGTATGATAATTTTCATTAAAACTTGATTTCTATCACTTCGAATGATGCCAAATGAATAACTTACTTGAATTGGACCATTTTACACTATGTCCATTGTAGATTTGTGTCTCCGACAGTTCGTTTGGTTGTAGGGGACATTTTCAGTTTTTATGGCCAAAATGTGCTTTTCAGGGGCTGAAAAGCATGTTTTGGCCGAGTTTGATAATTTTCATTAAAACTTGATTTCTATCACTTCGATTGATGCCAAATGAATAACTTACTTGAATTGGACCATTTTACACTATGTCCATTGTAGATTTGTGTCTCCGACAGTTCGTTTGGTTGCAGGGGACATTTTCAGTTTTTATGGCCAAAATGTGCTTTTCAGGGGCTGAAAAGCATGTTTTGGCCGAATATGATAATTTTCATTAAAACTTGATTTCTATCACTTCGAATGATGCCAAATGAATAACTTACTTGAATTGGACCATTTTTCACTATGTCCATTGTAGATTTGTGTCTCCGACAGATTGTTTGGTTGCAGGGGACATTTTCAGTTTTTATGGCCAAAATGTGCTTTTCAGGGGCTGAAAAGCATGTTTTGGCCGAGTATGATAATTTTCATTAAAACTTGATTTCTATCACTTCGAATGATGCCAAATGAATAACTTACTTGAATTGGACCATTTTACACTATGTCCATTGTAGATTTGTGTCTCTGACAGTTCGTTTGGTTGCAGGGGACATTTTCAGTTTTTATGGCCAAAATGTGCTTTTCAGGGGCTGAAAAGCATGTTTTGGCCGAGTTTGATAATTTTCATTAAAACTTAATTTCTATCACTTCGAATGATGCCAAATGAATAATTTACTTGAATTGGACCATTTTACACTATGTCCATAGTAGATTTGTGTCTCTGACAGTTCGTTTGGTTGCAGGGGACATATTCAGTTTTTATGGCCAAAATGTGCTTTTCAGGGGCTGAAAAGCATGTTTTGGCCGAGTTTGATAATTTTCATTAAAACTTGATTTCTATCACTTCGATTGATGCCAAATGAATAACTTACTTGAATTGGACCATTTTACACTATGTCCATTGTAGATTTGTGTCTCCGACAGTTCGTTTGGTTGCAGGGGACATTTTCAGTTTTTATGGCCAAAATGTGCTTTTCAGGGGCTGAAAAGCATGTTTTGGCCGAATATGATAATTTTCATTAAAACTTGATTTCTATCACTTCGAATGATGCCAAATGAATAACTTACTTGAATTGGACCATTTTACACTATGTCCATTGTAGATTTGTGTCTCTGACAGTTCGTTTGGTTGCAGGGGACATATTCAGTTTTTATGGCCAAAATGTGCTTTTCAGGGGCTGAAAAGCATGTTTTGGCCGAATATGATAATTTTCAATAAAACTTGATTTCTATCACTTCGAATGATGCCAAATGAATAACTTACTTGAATTGGACCATTTTACACTATGTCCATTGTAGATTTGTGTCTCCGACAGTTTGTTTGGTTGCAGGGGACATTTTCAGTTTTTATGGCCAAAATGTGCTTTTCAGGGGCTGAAAAGCATGTTTTGGCAGAGTATGATAATTTTCATTAAAACTTGATTTCTATCACTTCGAATGATGCCAAATGAATAACTTACTTGAATTGGACCATTTTACACTATGTCCATTGTAGATTTGTGTCTCCGACAGTTCGTTTGGTTGCAGGGGACATTTTCAGTTTTTATGGCCAAAATGTGCTTTTCAGGGGCTGAAAAGCATGTTTTGGCCGAGTTTGATAATTTTCATTAAAACTTGATTTCTATCACTTCGATTGATGCCAAATGAATAACTTACTTGAATTGGACCATTTTACACTATGTCCATTGTAGATTTGTGTCTCTGACAGTTCGTTTGGTTGCAGGGGACATATTAAGTTTTTATGGCCAAAATGTGCTTTTCAGGGGCTGAAAAGCATGTTTTGGCCGAGTATGATAATTTTCATTAAAACTTGATTTCTATCACTTCGAATGATGCCAAATGAATAACTTACTTGAATTGGACCATTTTACACTATGTCCATTGTAGATTTGTGTCTCCGACAGTTCGTTTGGTTGCAGGGGACATTTTCAGTTTTTATGGCCAAAATGTGCTTTTCAGGGGCTGAAAAGCATGTTTTGGCCGAGTATGATAATTTTCATTAAAACTTGATTTCTATCCATTTGAATGATGCCAAATGAATAACTTACTTGAATTGGACCATTTTACACTATGTCCATTGTAGATTTGTGTCTCTGACAGTTCGTTGAGTTGCAGGGGACATATTCAGTTTTTATGGCCAAAATGTGCTTTTCAGGGGCTGAAAAGCATGTTTTGGCCGAATATGATAATTTTCATTAAAACTTGATTTCTATCACTTCGAATGATGCCAAATGAATAACTTACTTGAATTGGACCATTTTACACTATGTCCATTGTAGATTTGTGTCTCCGACAGTTTGTTTGGTTGCAGGGGACATTTTCAGTTTTTATGGCCAAAATGTGCTTTTCAGGGGCTGAAAAGCATGTTTTGGCCGAGTATGATAATTTTCATTAAAACTTGATTTCTATCCATTTGAATGATGCCAAATGAATAACTTACTTGAATTGGACCATTTTACACTATGTCCATTGTAGATTTGTGTCTCTGACAGTTCGTTTGGTTGCAGGGGACATATTCAGTTTTTATGGCCAAAATGTGCTTTTCAGGGGCTGAAAAGCATGTTTTGGCCGAGTTTGATAATTTTCATTAAAACTTAATTTCTATCACTTCGAATGATGCCAAATGAATAATTTACTTGAATTGGACCATTTTACACTATGTCCATTGTAGATTTGTATCTCTGACAGTTCGTTTGGTTGCAGGGGACATATTCAGTTTTTATGGCCAAAATGTGCTTTTCAGGGTCTGAAAAGCATGTTTTGGACGAGTATGATAATTTTCATTAAAACTTGATTTCTATCACTTCGAATGATGCCAAATGAATAACTTACTTGAATTGGACCATTTTACACTATGTCCATTGTAGATTTAAGTCTCTGACAGTTCGTTTGGTTGCAGGGGACATATTCAGTTTTTATGGCCAAAATGTGCTTTTCAGGGGCTGAAAAGCATGTTTTGGCCGAGTATGATAATTTTCATTAAAACTTGATTTCTATCCATTTGAATGATGCCAAATGAATAACTTACTTGAATTGGACCATTTTACACTATGTCCATTGTAGATTTGTGTCTCTGACAGTTCGTTTGGTTGCAGGGGACATATTCAGTTTTTATGGCCAAAATGTGCTTTTCAGGGGCTGAAAAGCATGTTTTGGCCGAGTTTGATAATTTTCATTAAAACTTAATTTCTATCACTTCGAATGATGCCAAATGAATAATTTACTTGAATTGGACCATTTTACACTATGTCCATTGTAGATTTGTATCTCTGACAGTTCGTTTGGTTGCAGGGGACATATTCAGTTTTTATGGCCAAAATGTGCTTTTCAGGGTCTGAAAAGCATGTTTTGGACGAGTATGATAATTTTCATTAAAACTTGATTTCTATCACTTCGAATGATGCCAAATGAATAACTTACTTGAATTGGACCATTTTACACTATGTCCATTGTAGATTTAAGTCTCTGACAGTTCGTTTGGTTGCAGGGGACATATTCAGTTTTTATGGCCAAAATGTGCTTTTCAGGGGCTGAAAAGCATGTTTTGGCCGAGTATGATAATTTTCATTAAAACTTGAATTCTATCCATTTGAATGATGCCAAATGAATAACTTACTTGAATTGGACCATTTTACACTATGTCCATTGTAGATTTGTGTCTCTGACAGTTCGTTGAGTTGCAGGGGACATATTCAGTTTTTATGGCCAAAATGTGCTTTTCAGGGGCTGAAAAGCATGTTTTGGCCGAATATGATAATTTTCATTAAAACTTGATATCTATCACTTCGAATGATGCCAAATGAATAACTTACTTGAATTGGAACATTTTACACTATGTCCATTGTAGATTTGTGTCTCTGACAGTTCGTTTGGTTGCAGGGGACATATTAAGTTTTTATGGCCAAAATGTGCTTTTCAGGGGCTGAAAAGCACGTTTTGGCCGAGTATGATAATTTTCATTAAAACTTGATTTCTATCACTTCGAATGATGCCAAATGAATAACTTACTTGAATTGGACCATTTTACACTATGTCCATTAGATTTGTGTCTCTGACAGTTCGTTTGGTTGCAGGGGACATATTCAGTTTTTATGGCCAAAATGTGCTTTTCAGGGGCTGAAAAGCATGTTTTGGCCGAATATGATAATTTTCATTAAAACTTGATTTCTATCACTTCGAATGATGCCAAATGAATAACTTACTTGAATTGGAACATTTTACACTATGTCCATTGTAGATT
The DNA here is from genome assembly GCF_051989625.1 of Stigmatopora argus. Lineage (NCBI taxonomy): Eukaryota > Metazoa > Chordata > Actinopteri > Syngnathiformes > Syngnathidae > Stigmatopora > Stigmatopora argus. The sequence goes on along the minus strand of NC_135409.1, from coordinate 251,258 downwards.
TGTGTCTCTGACAGTTCGTTTGGTTGCAGGGGACATATTAAGTTTTTATGGCCAAAATGTGCTTTTCAGGGGCTGAAAAGCATGTTTTGGCCGAGTATGATAATTTTCATTAAAACTTGATTTCTATCACTTCGAATGATGCCAAATGAATAACTTACTTGAATTGGACCATTTTACACTATGTCCATTGTAGATTTGTGTCTCCGACAGTTCGTTTGGTTGTAGGGGACATTTTCAGTTTTTATGGCCAAAATGTGCTTTTCAGGGGCTGAAAAGCATGTTTTGGCCGAGTTTGATAATTTTCATTAAAACTTGATTTCTATCACTTCGATTGATGCCAAATGAATAATGATAGGTTCATCCAATTGTAGGTTTATCCTTAGGCTTTTCCGTGTTCAGCTTTCAATAAAAAGGCATCTGTAGTCACATCCACATTTAATTCTTGCAAGAGAGAATACATCCATCCGCGTCTCCGGCCAAGATCATTCTAACCACTCGAAGTCCGTTTCGCTAATTTAATCATAAGATTTTCACGCTATGCCCCACAGAAGTCTAAACATTCGTAGAGTCTCATAACAATTTCGTACAGTTATCAAAACAATGTAGGACCTGTTGAATCTTCCCAAGCGAGTTTCGATGCGAACCCTTCAGCGAAGAGGGGCTTCCCAAAACAGTCCTCGGTTCCCAAGAGCGCTTGTTGTGAGTCCATCTTCCGAAGCCGTAAACAGTCCTCAGTTCCCAAGAGCACCTGTCCTGAGTCCTCCGAATCCGAAAACAGTTCGCAGTTCCCAAGAGCAATTGTTGTGAGACCTCTCCATGCCCATGGCCATTCCCTGTCCTCTTGATGTGAACCAGTCCTTACTTTAGCAAGGCATGCATTAAAATGGCTTTTATTAATGCCAATAACTCTAACATAAAAGCACAGCGTTCAACACATATGTATTGTTTAATATTGTTACACATTCAGGATGAGCATTACTATTCCTAATAAGTAAATATATTGATTAATATAGTAAGCATGTTTATAATAAGGCTTTCTATTCCTAAGTAAGCATTGCAAACACATTTATAATAATCATTATTCCATCATTCCCCCCTATATTATAAATTTGCACATGATCTCCTTAATAAAACTTCCTTTCGGCTTTATTCCATTAATTCATTTTATGGCAAAAAATAGAAATGGGGAGGAAATGTCCGTTTCCGTTGGCTTTAGTTTTACCCGCTCACTGGCACGGCTGGTCTGAAAAGCAAAAACAAAATCATTTTCGCCCAATTCATCCTCGCAATTACCATGCTCTTGAAATTCACTGTTAGTGTCAGCACGTTTCATCAGTAGGAGATATAATTCATGCAATCTGGAATTTGTAGGGGCAATCGCAGTGGTTATAAGTCGGCTCATCAAAGATCTTAAGCAGGGAATAATACAACACCCACATAATGTCAAAATCGTAGCAAAAAGGGCTACCACAAATTAGGCCAAATCATTATTAGTGAGGCCACAAATCTGTCAGCGGACATTATTCTACTCCAGGATGCTTTTTCATCTTGCGGTTTAGGGTCTGCAGGCCATCGTTGGCCCTGGTGTGGGACCCAGTGGGGGGCGTGTTGTTGAGTGCAACATTTTCAAACGTTGCATACGCCCCCTGCTCCTTCAAGAAGCATTTCAACCGCTGCACGATCCTGGAACGCCGTCAGACTAGTGGCTGCCAGTTGTTCCTTTATCGCCACAAATCCCTGTTCAGTATAATTTCCAAGTTTTTGGACATTGTAATGCAGGTAATTTATCCAATCAACATTTTTGTTTGGAGTAATTAAAAGAAAAATATACTCCCAACCTGCTGCGATCTGATTAGCCAACTTATACTCATCCTCGTGGATGCCAATCCCATCAATGTATCCCCCTCTCTCCATGCGACGCCGTCGCGAGGGGCCCGCCATCATACCGGATTTCTGTGCAGCCAATTGTATCTCCTCTACTGTAGATGGAAAAACAGACACTGGTAATAGCAGTGAGACCAAGGCCCAAAGTCCTGCTGTCATTTTGGCAGGAGTCGTATAATTTGTTTTGACCCCACCACCACCATAGGTCAGAACGTGGAATCAGGGGTGTAGTCTGTTTTAGGACGTGGGCACACCACGTCACATTTATCGCTCCCAGTGCCGGTCCGTGCCCTGTGAGGACTAAGCAGGTAAAATGATTAAACGCGACATGTGTTGAAAAGTTAGGCTTGTCCTTTGCTGCCGTTGTAACTGGGTAGACATTATTCCATTTCATACATTTTGGGCTTACATCTTTTTTTGTCATTATCTCCTTTACACAATCAGGGGTAATTTGCGCAAGTACTACTCTTAAGAGAGGTCGGCCCCCTACATGTTATACAGGTTTGATACAGGTTTGATCTATAATAGCTGCATTTTCCATCAACAATAACCAATTATTTCTTACCGCCTCCCGTTTGGGAACTCCCCGTTGCAGAAATGAATTCTCTGGTCATCTCAGATTTTAATTTTACTATGGCGGATCCGGGTGTTTCCATCTCCGACGACCTTCTTACCCATGGACTTAGGAAAAACGTCAGACAAAGATTCACAAGTTAATTTGTCAGTCTGAATTATGATTTGTAATGCCCCACCGTATGGGTTAATTTTATCGAAGGCCTGATGGTTTTTTGCACACGTGTGTCATCCAAGCTTGCCAATCTAGACCAGTTTCTGCAACAAGGTTTCCCCAATCTGTTTTAGGACTGTTATGTACCACACATATTCTATAAAATCCATGTGTATCCTTTGAAATGGATATGTAGCTTTTGTAGCTTGACATAAGGGGGAATCGCCCGTGTTTTTGCCATATATCTGCATATAGATTGAATATATAACCTCCCCCTTTTTTGAGGCATGAAATTTACCATGACTCAAAATGGCAGCCCTCCCAGATAAGTCTTTTGTTTTTGTTTAGTCCCCCTGGTTCCCAAAATTTCCCATTACAGAAATTAAAAATTTCATTTGGCGAAATTCTTTTCTTTATTGTTTCTGTCCTACTCTGCCACCGCCGTCCTTGAAAGGCTTATCAGCGATTTCAGAAATATTCCACCTTGATATTAGAATATTGATATATCTTGGTGGCTAGCCAATTGAAACACAAAAGACAGACACTCATCCACGCTGGCACTCATAATCAAGAAATTTAGAGTGCTCCCCCAATCATCAAGATTGATGCCTGAAGAAACTAGATAATTAATGTATTAGATTCACATGCCACATATCTAAAAATAGAAATTTGTTCAATTGCCACCGCCCCTTACCCCATTCAGTCAGCATGTAGATTGCCATGCGAGTGGCTGTGATTAACTATCTATTCGCCAATAAGGCAATAACGGAAAAGTTGTGACACATTGAAACACACACACACCCCCTTTTTGTATTTTAACCGTTTGTAAAAACTTTATCTCACCCCCTTTCAATGTTATCGAATTTTGCCCATTCTAATCAACCCATCTACTTAAAGCATTTCCCCAAGGTTGATATTTTATAATTTGGAGATGTTATTTTTAAAACATAGACATTATTTCATCACTTGTTTCACACCATGGAAGGCCCTACCTGAATTTAGATTTTTTTGTTTGTTTGTAGATATTCCCCTTTATCTAAGCTTGTTATTGCCCATCGTTATCACCGTAACATTCAGTTGTATTAACCCCATAATTGCAATGCAGTAAGTTTTGGCTAAATTCTTAATGTGTATGCCTCTAAAGCAATAGACAGTAATAACGTCCCAATAGTCATCAATATGACCTATAGCAAAGCATACGCCCCCTTCAGGTCAAACAAGGAAAGTCTTTTGTGCACCTAAAGACGCTCCATGTTTCTTCTAGGGAAACTATGCCTATCCTTAACCAATTATCTTATCTACCCCAGCCAGGTTCAATGTACCTAATAATTTGGACAAATGCCACGAAATTTCTCATGCCATTTCTGCATTGCTAATTTCATGTCCAATCTCTTTAACAAACAAATTACTCTCAATACCCAAGACATAATTTGTAAATCACCCCATACTGTTTACTCAAGATAAGAGCCATTTCTTATAGCTCCCTGTTATCACAAGAGAAATCTACAATAAGTAAATTAGAGAAATCAACCTTTTACCAGGCATTTCCTAATTACAATTTTCAATGCTTAATAAAGGATCCACAAATTGTCACCAATATGCCATAATATTGTAAAAAAATCCATTCATTTTTCTTTAATCAGCCAATCTCCTATATTAAAGTATTTTGAACAATCCAAACATTCAAAAACAGTAATAATCTCGTTCTATCCTCCAAAAACTAGCTCTCTTCAATTAAGAGCCCTTTGAACATCACAGAAGAAAAAAGAAAATAATAATAATAGTATTATTCCCAATTCCAAAGCTTTTACCAAATCAATCTTTGCCAAACAGATTTTCTATCACCTCGAAAGACATTTCTGATTAAATCCCAAAAATAAATGCGAAGATAATCGCGGAACTCTGCATCCTGTGCAGACCATGTTTTGTTCTTATTCTGAAATGTTTAAACGGAAGCGCGCCCTTACCCGCTGACTGTGACCTTCACGCTCGCTGCAGAAGCAGCTTATCAATGTTGACATTCCTAAGCGACCTCTTTTTCTTTCGCACAATGTTTCACCTCCCGTGTATAATTACAACGCACAATATGCTGCAAGCACAACTATATCATAGCAAAACCCATTTCCGCCCTCAAGTTTGCTTCAGCACCCCCAAGGCCAATTATTGTAATGTCTTCACGGAAGGGGTCCAAAAAAATTATTCGCTCGTGCGCCCTGCGCGCAATGTTGAATGCCTAACACCGTCAAACCAGCCGCTACGCGGTCCACATGTTTTTTTGCATTCAAATCAGCAGCAAAGACAGCCGCGCTCCCCTGCAGCCGACGCATTATTTGACCAGTTTAGAGTATGACAAAAACGCAGGTTTGGCAACCCCGCCAAACATTTAATTGGTCATTTTGTATTTCTTTTCTACTGTTAACCAAAACATTCCCGCTGACAGGATAAAACCAAGATAATCCGCAATAAGCCATTTCATTCCATTAAATTGACAGTACATTTATGTACTATTAACAAAGTATGCCTAGGACTTGGAAATAACCATTTTAATTGCCGTTTTACAACTTTCAGCATCACACAAAAAATTCCAATTGAATTCATTCACAAAGAATGTGATCTCTGGTTTAAAATTAGCTCAACATCCTCATGTTCAAAATCCTCATTCAAATCATTTTGAGCAGGCCTGCCTTGTTTCTAGAGACTTTTTGTCCAGGCAATCACGCACATAGCATTTTTGAAAACCGGATTTCATTTGTTTTTTCCAACTTCTTGGCTCACATTCCTATCCTCTCCCGTCAGCCGAGTAGCCCGCGCTATCTTTTATTTTTTTATTTCACACAACGGACCCGTTTTATCACTCCTTTTTTCTGTGGAACAAGCCGCCTCGCTTGTATCTCCCTTCACATATTATATAGATCACTTCTATGTTTAGTGCGTATTTTATCCTGCAGGTTTTAATATTTCATGCATATTTAAGCCGGCCAGCAAACCCATATTATTTTATCCATAAATGTAGGTGTTTAACCCTTGTAGCGCTTTGATTTCCAACAAACTTCCAATCTTTACACGGCAGACGCTGTTTTGGATCGTCGTCGCCAGCCGCTTTTACATCTGCGCTGCCCATTTTTAGAAGGGAGCGCGCGCGCACTTAGTTATCAGTTAGCAAATTCTTTTTCCGCGGAACGACACACGTAACACACGCAACACAAATGTATACCCTAGCCTGATATACTGTCAGAGTTATATTTGTACCTTTCCGGACCGTGGTACAGGACACCCAGAACTGCCCCAAGTTTTATAGACTAATGCTCTGTCTCGTTACCTGGCATCGACTAGTATACCCAGGGTTTTAAAATCGCTAATCCCCAGGACGCGAGCCTTACTTCTCAAAATAAGGCCTTCGCGTGTGATGCCCTTCGCGCACTCGGAACCCGTCAACAATATGCAGCCATCACACGCGGACTCGGCAGAAATGTCGAAAGATGCTTACCAAGAGGATAGTCGTCAACCGATTAGAAAACAGGCGCTGCTGAGAAATAGTCCAGCCTGGAAAAGGGATTCTCGCCGTGCACGGTCACTCCAGATATTAAACCGCAGCGTCTGGATTCCCCATCGGTTTGTTGACCCCGGCTACTCGAAGGACCAAATGTTGGAATAATGATTCAAACCTTTTAAATCATTATTAGTAATATTTAATTAAAAAAAGGAAAAACATCTTTCAACAAACTCTGCTTACAACTTGCAAGGAGATGCAATGCGACGCCGCCTTAGTCCACAGTGCATTCTGAATTGCAGTAACTGAATCATTGTATTTAATCGCGACACTCGAAAAACATGGTTATGTAATCAGTACAATAACACCCTCGCTGGTTAGAAAACAACAGTATGAGGAATGCTTTCAAGGTAAACAAAGCAAAGCCGTATTTTCAAACAATAATGCGATTATCGCCATCTTCTGCTGGAGTCCCGTCAAAACAGTCCCGTTGTGTTCTGCCGAAAAGCGTGTGTGAAAACAATGTGTCCTCGAGCTGTGGGGCCTTGAGGAGACGATGTGGAGGAAAAGTGTCCATGGTTCGTGAATTGGTTTATAGCCTTATTACTTATTGAAAAATGCTTACAACACATATAGAATATTCCATAATAATTCTAACAAATAACTTACTTGAATTGGACCATTTTACACTATGTCCATTGTAGATTTGTGTCTCTGACAGTTCGTTTGGTTGCAGGGGACATATTAAGTTTTTATGGCCAAAATGTGCTTTTCAGGGGCTGAAAAGCATGTTTTGGCCGAGTATGATAATTTTCATTAAAACTTGATTTCTATCACTTCGAATGATGCCAAATGAATAACTTACTTGAATTGGACCATTTTACACTATGTCCATTGTAGATTTGTGTCTCCGACAGTTCGTTTGGTTGCAGGGGACATTTTCAGTTTTTATGGCCAAAATGTGCTTTTCAGGGGCTGAAAAGCATGTTTTGGCCGAGTATGATAATTTTCATTAAAACTTGATTTCTATCCATTTGAATGATGCCAAATGAATAACTTACTTGAATTGGACCATTTTACACTATGTCCATTGTAGATTTGTGTCTCTGACAGTTCGTTGAGTTGCAGGGGACATATTCAGTTTTTATGGCCAAAATGTGCTTTTCAGGGGCTGAAAAGCATGTTTTGGCCGAATATGATAATTTTCATTAAAACTTGATTTCTATCACTTCGAATGATGCCAAATGAATAACTTACTTGAATTGGACCATTTTACACTATGTCCATTGTAGATTTGTGTCTCCGACAGTTTGTTTGGTTGCAGGGGACATTTTCAGTTTTTATGGCCAAAATGTGCTTTTCAGGGGCTGAAAAGCATGTTTTGGCCGAGTATGATAATTTTCATTAAAACTTGATTTCTATCCATTGAATGATGCCAAATGAATAACTTACTTGAATTGGACCATTTTACACTATGTCCATTGTAGATTTGTGTCTCTGACAGTTCGTTTGGTTGCAGGGGACATATTCAGTTTTTATGGCCAAAATGTGCTTTTCAGGGGCTGAAAAGCATGTTTTGGCCGAGTTTGATAATTTTCATTAAAACTTAATTTCTATCACTTCGAATGATGCCAAATGAATAATTTACTTGAATTGGACCATTTTACACTATGTCCATTGTAGATTTGTATCTCTGACAGTTCGTTTGGTTGCAGGGGACATATTCAGTTTTTATGGCCAAAATGTGCTTTTCAGGGGCTGAAAAGCATGTTTTGGCCGAGTATGATAATTTTCATTAAAACTTGATTTCTATCACTTCGAATGATGCCAAATGAATAACTTACTTGAATTGGACCATTTTACACTATGTCCATTGTAGATTTAAGTCTCTGACAGTTCGTTTGGTTGCAGGGGACATATTCAGTTTTTATGGCCAAAATGTGCTTTTCAGGGGCTGAAAAGCATGTTTTGGCCGAGTATGATAATTTTCATTAAAACTTGAATTCTATCCATTTGAATGATGCCAAATGAATAACTTACTTGAATTGGACCATTTTACACTATGTCCATTGTAGATTTGTGTCTCTGACAGTTCGTTGAGTTGCAGGGGACATATTCAGTTTTTATGGCCAAAATGTGCTTTTCAGGGGCTGAAAAGCATGTTTTGGCCGAATATGATAATTTTCATTAAAACTTGATTTCTATCACTTCGAATGATGCCAAATGAATAACTTACTTGAATTGGACCATTTTACACTATGTCCATTGTAGATTTGTGTCTCCGACAGTTTGTTTGGTTGCAGGGGACATTTTCAGTTTTTATGGCCAAAATGTGCTTTTCAGGGGCTGAAAAGCATGTTTTGGCCGAGTATGATAATTTTCATTAAAACTTGATTTCTATCACTTCAAATGATGCCAAATGAATAACTTACTTGAATTGGACCATTTTACACAATGTCCATTGTAGATTTGTGTCTCTGACAGTTCGTTTGGTTGCAGGGGACATATTCAGTTTTTATGGCCAAAATGTGCTTTTCAGGGGCTGAAAAGCATGTTTTGGCCGAATATGATAATTTTCATTAAAACTTGATTTCTATCACTTCGAATGATGCCAAATGAATAACTTACTTGAATTGGACCATTTTACACTATGTCCATTGTAGATTTGTGTCTCCGACAGTTTGTTTGGTTGCAGGGGACATTTTCAGTTTTTATGGCCAAAATGTGCTTTTCAGGGGCTGAAAAGCATGTTTTGGCCGAGTATGATAATTTTCATTAAAACTTGATTTCTATCCATTTGAATGATGCCAAATGAATAACTTACTTGAATTGGACCATTTTACACTATGTCCATTGTAGATTTGTGTCTCTGACAGTTCGTTTGGTTGCAGGGGACATATTCAGTTTTTATGGCCAAAATGTGCTTTTCAGGGGCTGAAAAGCATGTTTTGGCCGAGTTTGATAATTTTCATTAAAACTTAATTTCTATCACTTCGAATGATGCCAAATGAATAATTTACTTGAATTGGACCATTTTACACTATGTCCATTGTAGATTTGTGTCTCCGACAGTTCGTTTGGTTGCAGGGGACATATTCAGTTTTTATGGCCAAAATGTGCTTTTCAGGGGCTGAAAAGCATGTTTTGGCCGAGTATGATAATTTTCATTAAAACTTGATTTCTATCCATTTGAATGATGCCAAATGAATAACTTACTTGAATTGGACCATTTTACACTATGTCCATTGTAGATTTGTGTCTCTGACAGTTCGTTTGGTTGCAGGGGACATATTCAGTTTTTATGGCCAAAATGTGCTTTTCAGGGGCTGAAAAGCATGTTTTGGCCGAGTTTGATAATTTTCATTAAAACTTGATTTCTATCACTTCGATTGATGCCAAATGAATAACTTACTTGAATTGGACCATTTTACACTATGTCCATTGTAGATTTGTGTCTCTGACAGTTCGTTTGGTTGCAGGGGACATATTAAGTTTTTATGGCCAAAATGTGCTTTTCAGGGGCTGAAAAGCATGTTTTGGCCGAGTATGATAATTTTCATTAAAACTTGATTTCTATCACTTCGAATGATGCCAAATGAATAACTTACTTGAATTGGACCATTTTACACTATGTCCATTGTAGATTTGTGTCTCCGACAGTTCGTTTGGTTGCAGGGGACATTTTCAGTTTTTATGGCCAAAATGTGCTTTTCAGGGGCTGAAAAGCATGTTTTGGCCGAGTATGATAATTTTCATTAAAACTTGATTTCTATCCATTTGAATGATGCCAAATGAATAACTTACTTGAATTGGACCATTTTACACTATGTCCATTGTAGATTTGTGTCTCTGACAGTTCGTTGAGTTGCAGGGGACATATTCAGTTTTTATGGCCAAAATGTGCTTTTCAGGGGCTGAAAAGCATGTTTTGGCCGAGTATGATAATTTTCATTAAAACTTGATTTCTATCCATTTGAATGATGCCAAATGAATAACTTACTTGAATTGGACCATTTTACACTATGTCCATTGTAGATTTGTGTCTCTGACAGTTCGTTTGGTTGCAGGGGACATATTAAGTTTTTATGGCCAAAATGTGCTTTTCAGGGGCTGAAAAGCATGTTTTGGCCAAATATGATAATTTTCATTAAAACTTGATTTCTATCCATTTGAATGATGCCAAATGAATAACTTACTTGAATTGGACCATTTTACACTATGTCCATTTTAGATTTGTGTCTCTGACAGTTCGTTTGGTTGCAGGGGACATTTTCAGTTTTTATGGCCAAAATGTGCTTTTCAGGGGCTGAAAAGCATGTTTTGGCCGAATATGATAATTTTCATTAAAACTTGATTTCTATCCATTCGAATGATGCCAAATGAATAACTTACTTGAATTGGACCATTTTACACTATGTCCATTGTAGATTTGTGTCTCTGACAGTTCGTTTGGTTGCAGGGGACATATTCAGTTTTTATGGCCAAAATGTGCTTTTCAGGGGCTGAAAAGCATGTTTTGGCCGAGTTTGATAATTTTCATTAAAACTTGATTTCTATCACTTCGAATGATGCCAAATGAATAACTTACTTGAATTGGACCATTTTACACTATGTCCATTGTAGATTTGTGTCTCTGACAGTTCGTTTGGTTGCAGGGGACTTATTAAGTTTTTATGGCCAAAATGTGCTTTTCAGGGGCTGAAAAGCATGTTTTGGCCGAGTATGATAATTTTCATTAAAACTTGATTTCTATCACTTCGAATGATGCCAAATGAATAACTTACTTGAATTGGACCATTTTACACTATGTCCATTGTAGATTTGTGTCTCCGACAGTTCGTTTGGTTGCAGGGGACATTTTCAGTTTTTATGGCCAAAATGTGCTTTTCAGGGGCTGAAAAGCATGTTTTGGCCGAATATGATAATTTTAATTAAAACTTGATTTCTATCACTTCGAATGATGCCAAATGAATAACTTACTTGAATTGGACCATTTTACACTATGTCCATTGTAGATTTGTGTCTCCGACAGTTTGTTTGGTTGCAGGGGACATTTTCAGTTTTTATGGCCAAAATGTGCTTTTCAGGGGCTGAAAAGCATGTTTTGTCCGAGTATGATAATTTTCATTAAAACTTGATTTCTATCACTTCGAATGATGCCAAATGAATAACTTACTTGAATTGGACCATTTTACACTATGTCCATTGTAGATTTGTGTCTCCGACAGTTTGTTTGGTTGCAGGGGACATTTTCAGTTTTTATGGCCAAAATGTGCTTTTCAGGGGCTGAAAAGCATGTTTTGGCCGAGTATGATAATTTTCATTAAAACTTGATTTCTATCCATTTGAATGATGCCAAATGAATAACTTACTTGAATTGGACCATTTTACACTATGTCCATTGTAGATTTGTGTCTCTGACAGTTCGTTTGGTTGCAGGGGACATATTAAGTTTTTATGGCCAAAATGTGCTTTTCAGGGGCTGAAAAGCATGTTTTGGCCGAGTTTGATAATTTTCATTAAAACTTAATTTCTATCACTTCGAATGATGCCAAATGAATAATTTACTTGAATTGGACCATTTTACACTATGTCCATTGTAGATTTGTATCTCTGACAGTTCGTTTGGTTGCAGGGGACATATTCAGTTTTTATGGCCAAAATGTGCTTTTCAGGGGCTGAAAAGCATGTTTTGGCCGAGTATGATAATTTTCATTAAAACTTGATTTCTATCCATTTGAATGATGCCAAATGAATAACTTACTTGAATTGGACCATTTTACACTATGTCCATTGTAGATTTGTGTCTCTGACAGTTCGTTTGGTTGCAGGGGACATATTCAGTTTTTATGGCCAAAATGTGCTTTTCAGGGGCTGAAAAGCATGTTTTGGCCGAGTTTGATAATTTTCATTAAAACTTAATTTCTATCACTTCGAATGATGCCAAATGAATAATTTACTTGAATTGGACCATTTTACACTATGTCCATAGTAGATTTGTGTCTCTGACAGTTCGTTTGGTTGCAGGGGACATATTCAGTTTTTATGGCCAAAATGTGCTTTTCAGGGGCTGAAAAGCATGTTTTGGCCGAATATGATAATTTTCATTAAAACTTGATTTCTATCACTTCGAATGATGCCAAATGAATAACTTACTTGAATTGGACCATTTTACACTATGTCCATTGTAGATTTGTGTCTCTGACAGTTCGTTTGGTTGCAGGGGACATATTCAGTTTTTATGGCCAAAATGTGCTTTTCAGGGGCTGAAAAGCATGTTTTGGCCGAATATGATAATTTTCATTAAAACTTGATTTCTATCACTTCGAATGATGCCAAATGAATAACTTACTTGAATTGGACCATTTTACACTATGTCCATTGTAGATTTGTGTCTCCGACAGTTTGTTTGGTTGCAGGGGACATTTTCAGTTTTTATGGCCAAAATGTGCTTTTCAGGGGCTGAAAAGCATGTTTTGGCAGAGTATGATAATTTTCATTAAAACTTGATTTCTATCACTTCGAATGATGCCAAATGAATAACTTACTTGAATTGGACCATTTTACACTATGTCCATTGTAGATTTGTGTCTCCGACAGTTCGTTTGGTTGCAGGGGACATTTTCAGTTTTTATGGCCAAAATGTGCTTTTCAGGGGCTGAAAAGCATGTTTTGGCCGAATATGATAATTTTCATTAAAACTTGATTTCTATCACTTCGAATGATGCCAAATGAATAACTTACTTGAATTGGACCATTTTACACTATGTCCATTGTAGATTTGTGTCTCCGACAGTTTGTTTGGTTGCAGGGGACATTTTCAGTTTTTATGGCCAAAATGTGCTTTTCAGGGGCTGAAAAGCATGTTTTGGCCGAGTATGATAATTTTCATTAAAACTTGATTTCTATCCATTTGAATGATGCCAAATGAATAACTTACTTGAATTGGACCATTTTACACTATGTCCATTGTAGATTTGTGTCTCTGACAGTTCGTTTGGTTGCAGGGGACATATTCAGTTTTTATGGCCAAAATGTGCTTTTCAGGGGCTGAAAAGCATGTTTTGGCCGAATATGATAATTTTCATTAAAACTTGATTTCTATCACTTCGAATGATGCCAAATGAATAACTTACTTGAATTGGACCATTTTACACTATGTCCATTGTAGATTTGTGTCTCCGACAGTTTGTTTGGTTGCAGGGGACATTTTCAGTTTTTGTGGCCAAAATGTGCTTTTCAGGGGCTGAAAAGCATGTTTTGGCCGAGTATGATAATTTTCATTAAAACTTGATTTCTATCCATTTGAATGATGCCAAATGAATAACTTACTTGAATTGGACCATTTTACACTATGTCCATTGTAGATTTGTGTCTCTGACAGTTCGTTTGGTTGCAGGGGACATATTCAGTTTTTATGGCCAAAATGTGCTTTTCAGGGGCTGAAAAGCATGTTTTGGCCGAGTTTGATAATTTTCATTAAAACTTAATTTCTATCACTTCGAATGATGCCAAATGAATAACTTACTTGAATTGGACCATTTTACACTATGTCCATAGTAGATTTGTGTCTCTGACAGTTCGTTTGGTTGCAGGGGACATATTCAGTTTTTATGGCCAAAATGTGCTTTTCAGGGGCTGAAAAGCATGTTTTGGCCGAATATGATAATTTTCATTAAAACTTGATTTCTATCACTTCGAATGATGCCAAATGAATAACTTACTTGAATTGGACCATTTTACACTATGTCCATTGTAGATTTGTGTCTCTGACAGTTCGTTTGGTTGCAGGGGACATATTCAGTTTTTATGGCCAAAATGTGCTTTTCAGGGGCTGAAAAGCATGTTTTGGCCGAATATGATAATTTTCATTAAAACTTGATTTCTATCACTTCGAATGATGCCAAATGAATAACTTACTTGAATTGGACCATTTTACACTATGTCCATTGTAGATTTGTGTCTCCGACAGTTTGTTTGGTTGCAGGGGACATTTTCAGTTTTTATGGCCAAAATGTGCTTTTCAGGGGCTGAAAAGCATGTTTTGGCAGAGTATGATAATTTTCATTAAAACTTGATTTCTATCACTTCGAATGATGCCAAATGAATAACTTACTTGAATTGGACCATTTTACACTATGTCCATTGTAGATTTGTGTCTCCGACAGTTCGTTTGGTTGCAGGGGACATTTTCAGTTTTTATGGCCAAAATGTGCTTTTCAGGGGCTGAAAAGCATGTTTTGGCCGAGTATGATAATTTTCATTAAAACTTGATTTCTATCCATTTGAATGATGCCAAATGAATAACTTACTTGAATTGGACCATTTTACACTATGTCCATTGTAGATTTGTGTCTCTGACAGTTCGTTTGGTTGCAGGGGACATTTTCAGTTTTTATGGCCAAAATGTGCTTTTCAGGGGCTGAAAAGCATGTTTTGGCCGAATATGATAATTTTCATTAAAACTTGATTTCTATCACTTCGAATGATGCCAAATGAATAACTTACTTGAATTGGACCATTTTACACTATGTCCATTGTAGATTTGTGTCTCCGACAGTTTGTTTGGTTGCAGGGGACATTTTCAGTTTTTATGGCCAAAATGTGCTTTTCAGGGGCTGAAAAGCATGTTTTGGCCGAGTATGATAATTTTTATTAAAACTTGATTTCTATCCATTTGAATGATGCCAAATGAATAACTTACTTGAATTGGACCATTTTACACTATGTCCATTGTAGATTTGTGTCTCCGACAGTTCGTTTGGTTGCAGGGGACATTTTCAGTTTTTATGGCCAAAATGTGCTTTTCAGAGGCTGAAAAGCATGTTTTGGCAGAGTATGATAATTTTCATTAAAACTTAATTTCTATCACTTCGAATGATGCCAAATGAATAACTTACTTGAATTGGACCATTTTACACTATGTCCATTGTAGATTTGTGTCTCTGACAGTTCGTTTGGTTGCAGGGGACATTTTCAGTTTTTATGGCCAAAATGTGCTTTTCAGGGGCTGAAAAGCATGTTTTGGCCGAGTTTGATAATTTTCATTAAAACTTGATTTCTATCACTTCAATTGATGCCAAATAAATAACTTACTTGAATTGGACCATTTTACACTATGTCCATTGTAGATTTGTGTCTCCGACAGTTCGTTTGGTTGCAGGGGACATTTTCAGTTTTTATGGCCAAAATGTGCTTTTCAGAGGCTGAAAAGCATGTTTTGGCCGAGTATGATAATTTACATTAAAACTTAATTTCTATCACTTCGAATGATGCCAAATGAATAACTTACTTGAATTGGACCATTTTACACTATGTCCATTGTAGATTTGTGTCTCTGACAGTTCGTTTGGTTGCAGGGGACATTTTCAGTTTTTATGGCCAAAATGTGCTTTTCAGGGGCTGAAAAGCATGTTTTGGCCGAGTATGATAATTTTCATTAAAACTTGATTTCTATCCATTTGAATGATGCCAAATGAATAACTTACTTGAATTGGACCATTTTACACTATGTCCATTGTAGATTTGTGTCTCTGACAGTTCGTTTGGTTGCAGGGGACATATTCAGTTTTTATGGCCAAAATGTGCTTTTCAGGGGCTGAAAAGCATGTTTTGGCCGAATATGATAATTTTCATTAAAACTTGATTTCTATCACTTCGAATGATGCCAAATGAATAACTTACTTGAATTGGAACATTTTACACTATGTCCATTGTAGATTTGTGTCTCTGACAGTTCGTTTGGTTGCAGGGGACATATTAAGTTTTTATGGCCAAAATGTGCTTTTCAGGGGCTGAAAAGCATGTTTTGGCCGAGTATGATAATTTTCATTAAAACTTGATTTCTATCACTTCGAATGATGCCAAATGAATAACTTACTTGAATTGGACCATTTTACACTATGTCCATTGTAGATTTGTGTCTCCGACAGTTCGTTTGGTTGTAGGGGACATTTTCAGTTTTTATGGCCAAAATGTGCTTTTCAGGGGCTGAAAAGCATGTTTTGGCCGAATATGATAATTTTCATTAAAACTTGATTTCTATCACTTCGAATGATGCCAAATGAATAACTTACTTGAATTGGACCATTTTACACTATGTCCATTGTAGATTTGTGTCTCCGACAGTTTGTTTGGTTGCAGGGGACATTTTCAGTTTTTATGGCCAAAATGTGCTTTTCAGGGGCTGAAAAGCATGTTTTGGCCGAGTATGATAATTTTCATTAAAACTTGATTTCTATCCATTTGAATGATGCCAAATGAATAACTTACTTGAATTGGACCATTTTACACTATGTCCATTGTAGATTTGTGTCTCCGACAGTTCGTTTGGTTGCAGGGGACATTTTCAGTTTTTATGGCCAAAATGTGCTTTTCAGAGGCTGAAAAGCATGTTTTGGCAGAGTATGATAATTTTCATTAAAACTTAATTTCTATCACTTCGAATGATGCCAAATGAATAACTTACTTGAATTGGACCATTTTACACTATGTCCATTGTAGATTTGTGTCTCTGACAGTTTGTTTGGTTGCAGGGGACATATTAAGTTTTTATGGCCAAAATGTGCTTTTCAGGGGCTGAAAAGCATGTTTTGGCCGAGTATGATAATTTTCATTAAAACTTGATTTCTATCACTTCGAATGATGCCAAATGAATAACTTACTTGAATTGGACCATTTTACACTATGTCCATTGTAGATTTGTGTCTCCGACAGTTCGTTTGGTTGCAGGGGACATTTTCAGTTTTTATGGCCAAAATGTGCTTTTCAGGGGCTGAAAAGCATGTTTTGGCCGAGTTTGATAATTTTCATTAAAACTTGATTTCTATCACTTCAATTGATGCCAAATGAATAACTTACTTGAATTGGACCATTTTACACTATGTCCATTGTAGATTTGTGTCTCCGACAGTTCGTTTGGTTGCAGGGGACATTTTCAGTTTTTATGGCCAAAATGTGCTTTTCAGAGGCTGAAAAGCATGTTTTGGCCGAGTATGATAATTTACATTAAAACTTAATTTCTATCACTTCGAATGATGCCAAATGAATAACTTACTTGAATTGGACCATTTTACACTATGTCCATTGTAGATTTGTGTCTCTGACAGTTCGTTTGGTTGCAGGGGACATTTTCAGTTTTTATGGCCAAAATGTGCTTTTCAGGGGCTGAAAAGCATGTTTTGGCCGAGTATGATAATTTTCATTAAAACTTGATTTCTATCCATTTGAATGATGCCAAATGAATAACTTACTTGAATTGGACCATTTTACACTATGTCCATTGTAGATTTGTGTCTCTGACAGTTCGTTTGGTTGCAGGGGACATATTCAGTTTTTATGGCCAAAATGTGCTTTTCAGGGGCTGAAAAGCATGTTTTGGCCGAATATGATAATTTTCATTAAAACTTGATTTCTATCACTTCGAATGATGCCAAATGAATAACTTACTTGAATTGGAACATTTTACACTATGTCCATTGTAGATTTGTGTCTCTGACAGTTCGTTTGGTTGCAGGGGACATATTAAGTTTTTATGGCCAAAATGTGCTTTTCAGGGGCTGAAAAGCATGTTTTGGCCGAGTATGATAATTTTCATTAAAACTTGATTTCTATCACTTCGAATGATGCTTAATGAATAACTTACTTGAATTGGACCATTTTACACTATGTCCATTGTAGATTTGTGTCTCCGACAGTTCGTTTGGTTGTAGGGGACATTTTCAGTTTTTATGGCCAAAATGTGCTTTTCAGGGGCTGAAAAGCATGTTTTGGCCGAGTTTGATAATTTTCATTAAAACTTGATTTCTATCACTTCGATTGATGCCAAATGAATAACTTACTTGAATTTGACCATTTTACACTATGTCCATTGTAGATTTGTGTCTCCGACAGTTCGTTTGGTTGCAGGGGACATTTTCAGTTTTTATGGCCAAAATGTGCTTTTCAGGGGCTGAAAAGCATGTTTTGGCCGAATATGATAATTTTCATTAAAACTTGATTTCTATCACTTCGAATGATGCCAAATGAATAACTTACTTGAATTGGACCATTTTACACTATGTCCATTGTAGATTTGTGTCTCTGACAGTTCGTTGAGTTGCAGGGGACATATTCAGTTTTTATGGCCAAAATGTTTTTTTCAGGGGCTGAAAAGCATGTTTTGGCCGAATATGATAATTTTCATTAAAACTTGATTTCTATCACTTCGAATGATGCCAAATGAATAACTTACTTGAATTGGAACATTTTACACTATGTCCATTGTAGATTTGTGTCTCTGACAGTTCGTTTGGTTGCAGGGGACATATTAAGTTTTTATGGCCAAAATGTGCTTTTCAGGGGCTGAAAAGCACGTTTTGGCCGAGTATGATAATTTTCATTAAAACTTGATTTCTATCACTTCGAATGATGCCAAATGAATAACTTACTTGAATTGGACCATTTTACACTATGTCCATTGTAGATTGGTGTCTCCGACAGTTCGTTTGGTTGGAGGGGACATTTTCAGTTTTTATGGCCAAAATGTGCTTTTCAGGGGCTGAAAAGCATGTTTTGGCCGAATATGATAATTTTAATTAAAACTTGATTTCTATCACTTCGAATGATGCCAAATGAATAACTTACTTGAATTGGACCATTTTACACTATGTCCATTAGATTTGTGTCTCCGACAGTTTGTTTGGTTGCAGGGGACATTTTCAGTTTTTATGGCCAAAATGTGCTTTTCAGGGGCTGAAAAGCATGTTTTGGCCGAGTATGATAATTTTCATTAAAACTTGATTTCTATCACTTCGAATGATGCCAAATGAATAACTTACTTGAATTGGACCATTTTACACTATGTCCATTGTAGATTTGTGTCTCTGACAGTTCGTTTGGTTGCAGGGGACATTTTCAGTTTTTATGGCCAAAATGTGCTTTTCAGGGGCTGAAAAGCATGTTTTGGCCGAGTTTGATAATTTTCATTAAAACTTAATTTCTATCACTTCGAATGATGCCAAATGAATAATTTACTTGAATTGGACCATTTTACACTATGTCCATAGTAGATTTGTGTCTCTGACAGTTCGTTTGGTTGCAGGGGACATATTCAGTTTTTATGGCCAAAATGTGCTTTTCAGGGGCTGAAAAGCATGTTTTGGCCGAATATGATAATTTTCATTAAAACTTGATTTCTATCACTTCGAATGATGCCAAATGAATAACTTACTTGAATTGGACCATTTTACACTATGTCCATTGTAGATTTGTGTCTCTGACAGTTCGTTTGGTTGCAGGGGACATATTCAGTTTTTATGGCCAAAATGTGCTTTTCAGGGGCTGAAAAGCATGTTTTGGCAGAGTATGATAATTTTCATTAAAACTTGATTTCTATCACTTCGAATGATGCCAAATGAATAACTTACTTGAATTGGACCATTTTACACTATGTCCATTGTAGATTTGTGTCTCCGACAGTTCGTTTGGTTGCAGGGGACATTTTCAGTTTTTATGGCCAAAATGTGCTTTTCAGGGGCTGAAAAGCATGTTTTGGCCGAGTTTGATAATTTTCATTAAAACTTGATTTCTATCACTTCAATTGATGCCAAATGAATAACTTACTTGAATTGGACCATTTTACACTATGTCCATTGTAGATTTGTGTCTCCGACAGTTCGTTTGGTTGCAGGGGACATTTTCAGTTTTTATGGCCAAAATGTGCTTTTCAGAGGCTGAAAAGCATGTTTTGGCCGAGTATGATAATTTACATTAAAACTTAATTTCTATCACTTCGAATGATGCCAAATGAATAACTTACTTGAATTGGACCATTTTACACTATGTCCATTGTAGATTTGTGTCTCTGACAGTTCGTTTGGTTGCAGGGGACATTTTCAGTTTTTATGGCCAAAATGTGCTTTTCAGGGGCTGAAAAGCATGTTTTGGCCGAGTATGATAATTTTCATTAAAACTTGATTTCTATCCATTTGAATGATGCCAAATGAATAACTTACTTGAATTGGACCATTTTAAACTATGTCCATTGTAGATTTGTGTCTCTGACAGTTCGTTTGGTTGCAGGGGACATATTCAGTTTTTATGGCCAAAATGTGCTTTTCAGGGGCTGAAAAGCATGTTTTGGCCGAATATGATAATTTTCATTAAAACTTGATTTCTATCACTTCGAATGATGCCAAATGAATAACTTACTTGAATTGGAACATTTTACACTATGTCCATTGTAGATTTGTGTCTCTGACAGTTCGTTTGGTTGCAGGGGACATATTAAGTTTTTATGGCCAAAATGTGCTTTTCAGGGGCTGAAAAGCATGTTTTGGCCGAGTATGATAATTTTCATTAAAACTTGATTTCTATCACTTCGAATGATGCCAAATGAATAACTTACTTGAATTGGACCATTTTACACTATGTCCATTGTAGATTTGTGTCTCCGACAGTTCGTTTGGTTGTAGGGGACATTTTCAGTTTTTATGGCCAAAATGTGCTTTTCAGGGGCTGAAAAGCATGTTTTGGCCGAGTTTGATAATTTTCATTAAAACTTGATTTCTATCACTTCGATTGATGCCAAATGAATAACTTACTTGAATTGGACCATTTTACACTATGTCCATTGTAGATTTGTGTCTCCGACAGTTCGTTTGGTTGCAGGGGACATTTTCAGTTTTTATGGCCAAAATGTGCTTTTCAGGGGCTGAAAAGCATGTTTTGGCCGAATATGATAATTTTCATTAAAACTTGATTTCTATCACTTCGAATGATGCCAAATGAATAACTTACTTGAATTGGACCATTTTTCACTATGTCCATTGTAGATTTGTGTCTCCGACAGTTCGTTTGGTTGCAGGGGACATTTTCAGTTTTTATGGCCAAAATGTGCTTTTCAGAGGCTGAAAAGCATGTTTTGGCAGAGTATGATAATTTTCATTAAAACTTAATTTCTATCACTTCGAATGATGCCAAATGAATAACTTACTTGAATTGGACCATTTTACACTATGTCCATTGTAGATTTGTGTCTCTGACAGTTCGTTTGGTTGCAGGGGACATATTAAGTTTTTATGGCCAAAATGTGCTTTTCAGGGGCTGAAAAGCATGTTTTGGCCGAGTATGATAATTTTCATTAAAACTTGATTTCTATCACTTCGAATGATGCCAAATGAATAACTTACTTGAATTGGACCATTTTACACTATGTCCATTGTAGATTTGTGTCTCCGACAGTTCGTTTGGTTGCAGGGGACATTTTCAGTTTTTATGGCCAAAATGTGCTTTTCAGGGGCTGAAAAGCATGTTTTGGCCGAGTTTGATAATTTTCATTAAAACTTGATTTCTATCACTTCAATTGATGCCAAATGAATAACTTACTTGAATTGGACCATTTTACACTATGTCCATTGTAGATTTGTGTCTCCGACAGTTCGTTTGGTTGCAGGGGACATTTTCAGTTTTTATGGCCAAAATGTGCTTTTCAGAGGCTGAAAAGCATGTTTTGGCCGAGTATGATAATTTACATTAAAACTTAATTTCTATCACTTCGAATGATGCCAAATGAATAACTTACTTGAATTGGACCATTTTACACTATGTCCATTGTAGATTTGTGTCTCTGACAGTTCGTTTGGTTGCAGGGGACATTTTCAGTTTTTATGGCCAAAATGTGCTTTTCAGGGGCTGAAAAGCATGTTTTGGCCGAGTATGATAATTTTCATTAAAACTTGATTTCTATCCATTTGAATGATGCCAAATGAATAACTTACTTGAATTGGACCATTTTACACTATGTCCATTGTAGATTTGTGTCTCTGACAGTTCGTTTGGTTGCAGGGGACATATTCAGTTTTTATGGCCAAAATGTGCTTTTCAGGGGCTGAAAAGCATGTTTTGGCCGAATATGATAATTTTCATTAAAACTTGATTTCTATCACTTCGAATGATGCCAAATGAATAACTTACTTGAATTGGAACATTTTACACTATGTCCATTGTAGATTTGTGTCTCTGACAGTTCGTTTGGTTGCAGGGGACATATTAAGTTTTTATGGCCAAAATGTGCTTTTCAGGGGCTGAAAAGCATGTTTTGGCCGAGTATGATAATTTTCATTAAAACTTGATTTCTATCACTTCGAATGATGCCAAATGAATAACTTACTTGAATTGGACCATTTTACAATATGTCCATTGTAGATTTGTGTCTCCGACAGTTCGTTTGGTTGTAGGGGACATTTTCAGTTTTTATGGCCAAAATGTGCTTTTCAGGGGCTGAAAAGCATGTTTTGGCCGAATATGATAATTTTCATTAAAACTTGATTTCTATCACTTCGAATGATGCCAAATGAATAACTTACTTGAATTGGACCATTTTACACTATGTCCATTGTAGATTTGTGTCTCCGACAGTTCGTTTGGTTGCAGGGGACATTTTCAGTTTTTATGGCCAAAATGTGCTTTTCAGGGGCTGAAAAGCATGTTTTGGCCGAGTTTGATAATTTTCATTAAAACTTGATTTCTATCACTTCAATTGATGCCAAATGAATAACTTACTTGAATTGGACCATTTTACACTATGTCCATTGTAGATTTGTGTCTCCGACAGTTCGTTTGGTTGCAGGGGACATTTTCAGTTTTTATGGCCAAAATGTGCTTTTCAGAGGCTGAAAAGCATGTTTTGGCCGAGTATGATAATTTACATTAAAACTTAATTTCTATCACTTCGAATGATGCCAAATGAATAACTTACTTGAATTGGACCATTTTACACTATGTCCATTGTAGATTTGTGTCTCTGACAGTTCGTTTGGTTGCAGGGGACATTTTCAGTTTTTATGGCCAAAATGTGCTTTTCAGGGGCTGAAAAGCATGTTTTGGCCGAGTATGATAATTTTCATTAAAACTTGATTTCTATCCATTTGAATGATGCCAAATGAATAACTTACTTGAATTGGACCATTTTAAACTATGTCCATTGTAGATTTGTGTCTCTGACAGTTCGTTTGGTTGCAGGGGACATATTCAGTTTTTATGGCCAAAATGTGCTTTTCAGGGGCTGAAAAGCATGTTTTGGCCGAATATGATAATTTTCATTAAAACTTGATTTCTATCACTTCGAATGATGCCAAATGAATAACTTACTTGAATTGGAACATTTTACACTATGTCCATTGTAGATTTGTGTCTCTGACAGTTCGTTTGGTTGCAGGGGACATATTAAGTTTTTATGGCCAAAATGTGCTTTTCAGGGGCTGAAAAGCATGTTTTGGCCGAGTATGATAATTTTCATTAAAACTTGATTTCTATCACTTCGAATGATGCCAAATGAATAACTTACTTGAATTGGACCATTTTACACTATGTCCATTGTAGATTTGTGTCTCCGACAGTTCGTTTGGTTGTAGGGGACATTTTCAGTTTTTATGGCCAAAATGTGCTTTTCAGGGGCTGAAAAGCATGTTTTGGCCGAGTTTGATAATTTTCATTAAAACTTGATTTCTATCACTTCGATTGATGCCAAATGAATAACTTACTTGAATTGGACCATTTTACACTATGTCCATTGTAGATTTGTGTCTCCGACAGTTCGTTTGGTTGCAGGGGACATTTTCAGTTTTTATGGCCAAAATGTGCTTTTCAGGGGCTGAAAAGCATGTTTTGGCCGAATATGATAATTTTCATTAAAACTTGATTTCTATCACTTCGAATGATGCCAAATGAATAACTTACTTGAATTGGACCATTTTTCACTATGTCCATTGTAGATTTGTGTCTCTGACAGTTCGTTTGGTTGCAGGGGACATATTAAGTTTTTATGGCCAAAATGTGCTTTTCAGGGGCTGAAAAGCATGTTTTGGCCGAGTATGATAATTTTCATTAAAACTTGATTTCTATCACTTCGAATGATGCCAAATGAATAACTTACTTGAATTGGACCATTTTACACTATGTCCATTGTAGATTTGTGTCTCCGACAGTTCGTTTGGTTGCAGGGGACATTTTCAGTTTTTATGGCCAAAATGTGCTTTTCAGGGGCTGAAAAGCATGTTTTGGCCGAGTTTGATAATTTTCATTAAAACTTGATTTCTATCACTTCAATTGATGCCAAATGAATAACTTACTTGAATTGGACCATTTTACACTATGTCCATTGTAGATTTGTGTCTCCGACAGTTCGTTTGGTTGCAGGGGACATTTTCAGTTTTTATGGCCAAAATGTGCTTTTCAGAGGCTGAAAAGCATGTTTTGGCCGAGTATGATAATTTACATTAAAACTTAATTTCTATCACTTCGAATGATGCCAAATGAATAACTTACTTGAATTGGACCATTTTACACTATGTCCATTGTAGATTTGTGTCTCTGACAGTTCGTTTGGTTGCAGGGGACATTTTCAGTTTTTATGGCCAAAATGTGCTTTTCAGGGGCTGAAAAGCATGTTTTGGCCGAGTATGATAATTTTCATTAAAACTTGATTTCTATCCATTTGAATGATGCCAAATGAATAACTTACTTGAATTGGACCATTTTACACTATGTCCATTGTAGATTTGTGTCTCTGACAGTTCGTTTGGTTGCAGGGGACATATTCAGTTTTTATGGCCAAAATGTGCTTTTCAGGGGCTGAAAAGCATGTTTTGGCCGAATATGATAATTTTCATTAAAACTTGATTTCTATCACTTCGAATGATGCCAAATGAATAACTTACTTGAATTGGAACATTTTACACTATGTCCATTGTAGATTTGTGTCTCTGACAGTTCGTTTGGTTGCAGGGGACATATTAAGTTTTTATGGCCAAAATGTGCTTTTCAGGGGCTGAAAAGCATGTTTTGGCCGAGTATGATAATTTTCATTAAAACTTGATTTCTATCACTTCGAATGATGCCAAATGAATAACTTACTTGAATTGGACCATTTTACACTATGTCCATTGTAGATTTGTGTCTCCGACAGTTCGTTTGGTTGTAGGGGACATTTTCAGTTTTTATGGCCAAAATGTGCTTTTCAGGGGCTGAAAAGCATGTTTTGGCCGAATATGATAATTTTCATTAAAACTTGATTTCTATCACTTCGAATGATGCCAAATGAATAACTTACTTGAATTGGACCATTTTACACTATGTCCATTGTAGATTTGTGTCTCCGACAGTTTGTTTGGTTGCAGGGGACATTTTCAGTTTTTATGGCCAAAATGTGCTTTTCAGGGGCTGAAAAGCATGTTTTGGCCGAGTATGATAATTTTCATTAAAACTTGATTTCTATCCATTTGAATGATGCCAAATGAATAACTTACTTGAATTGGACCATTTTACACTATGTCCATTGTAGATTTGTGTCTCCGACAGTTCGTTTGGTTGCAGGGGACATTTTCAGTTTTTATGGCCAAAATGTGCTTTTCAGAGGCTGAAAAGCATGTTTTGGCAGAGTATGATAATTTTCATTAAAACTTAATTTCTATCACTTCGAATGATGCCAAATGAATAACTTACTTGAATTTGACCATTTTACACTATGTCCATTGTAGATTTGTGTCTCCGACAGTTCGTTTGGTTGCAGGGGACATTTTCAGTTTTTATGGCCAAAATGTGCTTTTCAGGGGCTGAAAAGCATGTTTTGGCCGAGTTTGATAATTTTCATTAAAACTTGATTTCTATCACTTCAATTGATGCCAAATGAATAACTTACTTGAATTGGACCATTTTACACTATGTCCATTGTAGATTTGTGTCTCCGACAGTTCGTTTGGTTGCAGGGGA
Source organism: Stigmatopora argus (assembly GCF_051989625.1). Lineage (NCBI taxonomy): Eukaryota > Metazoa > Chordata > Actinopteri > Syngnathiformes > Syngnathidae > Stigmatopora > Stigmatopora argus. Next base: position 225,408 of record NC_135409.1, on the reverse strand, counting down.
CATTTTCAGTTTTTATGGCCAAAATGTGCTTTTCAGAGGCTGAAAAGCATGTTTTGGCCGAGTATGATAATTTACATTAAAACTTAATTTCTATCACTTCGAATGATGCCAAATGAATAACTTACTTGAATTGGACCATTTTACACTATGTCCATTGTAGATTTGTGTCTCTGACAGTTCGTTTGGTTGCAGGGGACATTTTCAGTTTTTATGGCCAAAATGTGCTTTTCAGGGGCTGAAAAGCATGTTTTGGCCGAGTATGATAATTTTCATTAAAACTTGATTTCTATCCATTTGAATGATGCCAAATGAATAACTTACTTGAATTGGACCATTTTACACTATGTCCATTGTAGATTTGTGTCTCTGACAGTTCGTTTGGTTGCAGGGGACATATTCAGTTTTTATGGCCAAAATGTGCTTTTCAGGGGCTGAAAAGCATGTTTTGGCCGAATATGATAATTTTCATTAAAACTTGATTTCTATCACTTCGAATGATGCCAAATGAATAACTTACTTGAATTGGAACATTTTACACTATGTCCATTGTAGATTTGTGTCTCTGACAGTTCGTTTGGTTGCAGGGGACATATTAAGTTTTTATGGCCAAAATGTGCTTTTCAGGGGCTGAAAAGCATGTTTTGGCCGAGTATGATAATTTTCATTAAAACTTGATTTCTATCACTTCGAATGATGCTTAATGAATAACTTACTTGAATTGGACCATTTTACACTATGTCCATTGTAGATTTGTGTCTCCGACAGTTCGTTTGGTTGTAGGGGACATTCTCAGTTTTTATGGCCAAAATGTGCTTTTCAGGGGCTGAAAAGCATGTTTTGGCCGAGTTTGATAATTTTCATTAAAACTTGATTTCTATCACTTCGATTGATGCCAAATGAATAACTTACTTGAATTTGACCATTTTACACTATGTCCATTGTAGATTTGTGTCTCCGACAGTTCGTTTGGTTGCAGGGGACATTTTCAGTTTTTATGGCCAAAATGTGCTTTTCAGGGGCTGAAAAGCATGTTTTGGCCGAATATGATAATTTTCATTAAAACTTGATTTCTATCACTTCGAATGATGCCAAATGAATAACTTACTTGAATTGGACCATTTTACACTATGTCCATTGTAGATTTGTGTCTCTGACAGTTCGTTGAGTTGCAGGGGACATATTCAGTTTTTATGGCCATAAATGTGCTTTTCAGGGGCTGAAAAGCACGTTTTGGCCGAGTATGATAATTTTCATTAAAACTTGATTTCTATCACTTCGAATGATGCCAAATGAATAACTTACTTGAATTGGACCATTTTACACTATGTCCATTGTAGATTGGTGTCTCCGACAGTTCGTTTGGTTGGAGGGGACATTTTCAGTTTTTATGGCCAAAATGTGCTTTTCAGGGGCTGAAAAGCATGTTTTGGCCGAATATGATAATTTTAATTAAAACTTGATTTCTATCACTTCGAATGATGCCAAATGAATAACTTACTTGAATTGGACCATTTTACACTATGTCCATTAGATTTGTGTCTCCGACAGTTTGTTTGGTTGCAGGGGACATTTTCAGTTTTTATGGCCAAAATGTGCTTTTCAGGGGCTGAAAAGCATGTTTTGGCCGAGTATGATAATTTTCATTAAAACTTGATTTCTATCACTTCGAATGATGCCAAATGAATAACTTACTTGAATTGGACCATTTTACACTATGTCCATTGTAGATTTGTGTCTCTGACAGTTCGTTTGGTTGCAGGGGACATTTTCAGTTTTTATGGCCAAAATGTGCTTTTCAGGGGCTGAAAAGCATGTTTTGGCCGAGTTTGATAATTTTCATTAAAACTTAATTTCTATCACTTCGAATGATGCCAAATGAATAATTTACTTGAATTGGACCATTTTACACTATGTCCATAGTAGATTTGTGTCTCTGACAGTTCGTTTGGTTGCAGGGGACATATTCAGTTTTTATGGCCAAAATGTGCTTTTCAGGGGCTGAAAAGCATGTTTTGGCCGAATATGATAATTTTCATTAAAACTTGATTTCTATCACTTCGAATGATGCCAAATGAATAACTTACTTGAATTGGACCATTTTACACTATGTCCATTGTAGATTTGTGTCTCTGACAGTTCGTTTGGTTGCAGGGGACATATTCAGTTTTTATGGCCAAAATGTGCTTTTCAGGGGCTGAAAAGCATGTTTTGGCAGAGTATGATAATTTTCATTAAAACTTGATTTCTATCACTTCGAATGATGCCAAATGAATAACTTACTTGAATTGGACCATTTTACACTATGTCCATTGTAGATTTGTGTCTCCGACAGTTCGTTTGGTTGCAGGGGACATTTTCAGTTTTTATGGCCAAAATGTGCTTTTCAGGGGCTGAAAAGCATGTTTTGGCCGAGTTTGATAATTTTCATTAAAACTTGATTTCTATCACTTCAATTGATGCCAAATGAATAACTTACTTGAATTGGACCATTTTACACTATGTCCATTGTAGATTTGTGTCTCCGACAGTTCGTTTGGTTGCAGGGGACATTTTCAGTTTTTATGGCCAAAATGTGCTTTTCAGAGGCTGAAAAGCATGTTTTGGCCGAGTATGATAATTTACATTAAAACTTAATTTCTATCACTTCGAATGATGCCAAATGAATAACTTACTTGAATTGGACCATTTTACACTATGTCCATTGTAGATTTGTGTCTCTGACAGTTCGTTTGGTTGCAGGGGACATTTTCAGTTTTTATGGCCAAAATGTGCTTTTCAGGGGCTGAAAAGCATGTTTTGGCCGAGTATGATAATTTTCATTAAAACTTGATTTCTATCCATTTGAATGATGCCAAATGAATAACTTACTTGAATTGGACCATTTTAAACTATGTCCATTGTAGATTTGTGTCTCTGACAGTTCGTTTGGTTGCAGGGGACATATTCAGTTTTTATGGCCAAAATGTGCTTTTCAGGGGCTGAAAAGCATGTTTTGGCCGAATATGATAATTTTCATTAAAACTTGATTTCTATCACTTCGAATGATGCCAAATGAATAACTTACTTGAATTGGAACATTTTACACTATGTCCATTGTAGATTTGTGTCTCTGACAGTTCGTTTGGTTGCAGGGGACATATTAAGTTTTTATGGCCAAAATGTGCTTTTCAGGGGCTGAAAAGCATGTTTTGGCCGAGTATGATAATTTTCATTAAAACTTGATTTCTATCACTTCGAATGATGCCAAATGAATAACTTACTTGAATTGGACCATTTTACACTATGTCCATTGTAGATTTGTGTCTCCGACAGTTCGTTTGGTTGTAGGGGACATTTTCAGTTTTTATGGCCAAAATGTGCTTTTCAGGGGCTGAAAAGCATGTTTTGGCCGAGTTTGATAATTTTCATTAAAACTTGATTTCTATCACTTCGATTGATGCCAAATGAATAACTTACTTGAATTGGACCATTTTACACTATGTCCATTGTAGATTTGTGTCTCCGACAGTTCGTTTGGTTGCAGGGGACATTTTCAGTTTTTATGGCCAAAATGTGCTTTTCAGGGGCTGAAAAGCATGTTTTGGCCGAATATGATAATTTTCATTAAAACTTGATTTCTATCACTTCGAATGATGCCAAATGAATAACTTACTTGAATTGGACCATTTTTCACTATGTCCATTGTAGATTTGTGTCTCCGACAGATTGTTTGGTTGCAGGGGACATTTTCAGTTTTTATGGCCAAAATGTGCTTTTCAGGGGCTGAAAAGCATGTTTTGGCCGAGTATGATAATTTTCATTAAAACTTGATTTCTATCACTTCGAATGATGCCAAATGAATAACTTACTTGAATTGGACCATTTTACACTATGTCCATTGTAGATTTGTGTCTCTGACAGTTCGTTTGGTTGCAGGGGACATTTTCAGTTTTTATGGCCAAAATGTGCTTTTCAGGGGCTGAAAAGCATGTTTTGGCCGAGTTTGATAATTTTCATTAAAACTTAATTTCTATCACTTCGAATGATGCCAAATGAATAATTTACTTGAATTGGACCATTTTACACTATGTCCATAGTAGATTTGTGTCTCTGACAGTTCGTTTGGTTGCAGGGGACATATTCAGTTTTTATGGCCAAAATGTGCTTTTCAGGGGCTGAAAAGCATGTTTTGGCCGAGTTTGATAATTTTCATTAAAACTTGATTTCTATCACTTCGATTGATGCCAAATGAATAACTTACTTGAATTGGACCATTTTACACTATGTCCATTGTAGATTTGTGTCTCCGACAGTTCGTTTGGTTGCAGGGGACATTTTCAGTTTTTATGGCCAAAATGTGCTTTTCAGGGGCTGAAAAGCATGTTTTGGCCGAATATGATAATTTTCATTAAAACTTGATTTCTATCACTTCGAATGATGCCAAATGAATAACTTACTTGAATTGGACCATTTTACACTATGTCCATTGTAGATTTGTGTCTCTGACAGTTCGTTTGGTTGCAGGGGACATATTCAGTTTTTATGGCCAAAATGTGCTTTTCAGGGGCTGAAAAGCATGTTTTGGCCGAATATGATAATTTTCAATAAAACTTGATTTCTATCACTTCGAATGATGCCAAATGAATAACTTACTTGAATTGGACCATTTTACACTATGTCCATTGTAGATTTGTGTCTCCGACAGTTTGTTTGGTTGCAGGGGACATTTTCAGTTTTTATGGCCAAAATGTGCTTTTCAGGGGCTGAAAAGCATGTTTTGGCAGAGTATGATAATTTTCATTAAAACTTGATTTCTATCACTTCGAATGATGCCAAATGAATAACTTACTTGAATTGGACCATTTTACACTATGTCCATTGTAGATTTGTGTCTCCGACAGTTCGTTTGGTTGCAGGGGACATTTTCAGTTTTTATGGCCAAAATGTGCTTTTCAGGGGCTGAAAAGCATGTTTTGGCCGAATATGATAATTTTCATAAAAACTTGATTTCTATCACTTCGATTGATGCCAAATGAATAACTTACTTGAATTGGACCATTTTACACTATGTCCATTGTAGATTTGTGTCTCCGACAGTTCGTTTGGTTGCAGGGGACATTTTCAGTTTTTATGGCCAAAATGTGCTTTTCAGGGGCTGAAAAGCATGTTTTGGCCGAATATGATAATTTTCATTAAAACTTGATTTCTATCACTTCGAATGATGCCAAATGAATAACTTACTTGAATTGGACCATTTTACACTATGTCCATTGTAGATTTGTGTCTCCGACAGTTCGTTTGGTTGTAGGGGACATTTTCAGTTTTTATGGCCAAAATGTGCTTTTCAGGGGCTGAAAAGCATGTTTTGGCCGAGTTTGATAATTTTCATTAAAACTTGATTTCTATCACTTCGATTGATGCCAAATGAATAACTTACTTGAATTGGACCATTTTACACTATGTCCATTGTAGATTTGTGTCTCTGACAGTTCGTTTGGTTGCAGGGGACATATTAAGTTTTTATGGCCAAAATGTGCTTTTCAGGGGCTGAAAAGCATGTTTTGGCCGAGTATGATAATTTTCATTAAAACTTGATTTCTATCACTTCGAATGATGCCAAATGAATAACTTACTTGAATTGGACCATTTTACACTATGTCCATTGTAGATTTGTGTCTCCGACAGTTCGTTTGGTTGCAGGGGACATTTTCAGTTTTTATGGCCAAAATGTGCTTTTCAGGGGCTGAAAAGCATGTTTTGGCCGAGTATGATAATTTTCATTAAAACTTGATTTCTATCCATTTGAATGATGCCAAATGAATAACTTACTTGAATTGGACCATTTTACACTATGTCCATTGTAGATTTGTGTCTCTGACAGTTCGTTGAGTTGCAGGGGACATATTCAGTTTTTATGGCCAAAATGTGCTTTTCAGGGGCTGAAAAGCATGTTTTGGCCGAATATGATAATTTTCATTAAAACTTGATTTCTATCACTTCGAATGATGCCAAATGAATAACTTACTTGAATTGGACCATTTTACACTATGTCCATTGTAGATTTGTGTCTCCGACAGTTTGTTTGGTTGCAGGGGACATTTTCAGTTTTTATGGCCAAAATGTGCTTTTCAGGGGCTGAAAAGCATGTTTTGGCCGAGTATGATAATTTTCATTAAAACTTGATTTCTATCCATTTGAATGATGCCAAATGAATAACTTACTTGAATTGGACCATTTTACACTATGTCCATTGTAGATTTGTGTCTCTGACAGTTCGTTTGGTTGCAGGGGACATATTCAGTTTTTATGGCCAAAATGTGCTTTTCAGGGGCTGAAAAGCATGTTTTGGCCGAGTTTGATAATTTTCATTAAAACTTAATTTCTATCACTTCGAATGATGCCAAATGAATAATTTACTTGAATTGGACCATTTTACACTATGTCCATTGTAGATTTGTATCTCTGACAGTTCGTTTGGTTGCAGGGGACATATTCAGTTTTTATGGCCAAAATGTGCTTTTCAGGGTCTGAAAAGCATGTTTTGGACGAGTATGATAATTTTCATTAAAACTTGATTTCTATCACTTCGAATGATGCCAAATGAATAACTTACTTGAATTGGACCATTTTACACTATGTCCATTGTAGATTTAAGTCTCTGACAGTTCGTTTGGTTGCAGGGGACATATTCAGTTTTTATGGCCAAAATGTGCTTTTCAGGGGCTGAAAAGCATGTTTTGGCCGAGTATGATAATTTTCATTAAAACTTGAATTCTATCCATTTGAATGATGCCAAATGAATAACTTACTTGAATTGGACCATTTTACACTATGTCCATTGTAGATTTGTGTCTCTGACAGTTCGTTGAGTTGCAGGGGACATATTCAGTTTTTATGGCCAAAATGTGCTTTTCAGGGGCTGAAAAGCATGTTTTGGCCGAATATGATAATTTTCATTAAAACTTGATATCTATCACTTCGAATGATGCCAAATGAATAACTTACTTGAATTGGAACATTTTACACTATGTCCATTGTAGATTTGTGTCTCTGACAGTTCGTTTGGTTGCAGGGGACATATTAAGTTTTTATGGCCAAAATGTGCTTTTCAGGGGCTGAAAAGCACGTTTTGGCCGAGTATGATAATTTTCATTAAAACTTGATTTCTATTTCTTCGAATGATGCCAAATGAATAACTTACTTGAATTGGACCATTTTACACTATGTCCATTAGATTTGTGTCTCTGACAGTTCGTTTGGTTGCAGGGGACATATTCAGTTTTTATGGCCAAAATGTGCTTTTCAGGGGCTGAAAAGCATGTTTTGGCCGAATATGATAATTTTCATTAAAACTTGATTTCTATCACTTCGAATGATGCCAAATGAATAACTTACTTGAATTGGAACATTTTACACTATGTCCATTGTAGATTTGTGTCTCTGACAGTTCGTTTGGTTGCAGGGGACATATTAAGTTTTTATGGCCAAAATGTGCTTTTCAGGGGCTGAAAAGCATGTTTTGGCCGAGTATGATAATTTTCATTAAAACTTGATTTCTATCACTTCGAATGATGCCAAATGAATAACTTACTTGAATTGGACCATTTTACACTATGTCCATTGTAGATTTGTGTCTCCGACAGTTCGTTTGGTTGTAGGGGACATTTTCAGTTTTTATGGCCAAAATGTGCTTTTCAGGGGCTGAAAAGCATGTTTTGGCCGAGTTTGATAATTTTCATTAAAACTTGATTTCTATCACTTCGATTGATGCCAAATGAATAATGATAGGTTCATCCAATTGTAGGTTTATCCTTAGGCTTTTCCGTGTTCAGCTTTCAATAAAAAGGCATCTGTAGTCACATCCACATTTAATTCTTGCAAGAGAGAATACATCCATCCGCGTCTCCGGCCAAGATCATTCTAACCACTCGAAGTCCGTTTCGCTAATTTAATCATAAGATTTTCACGCTATGCCCCACAGAAGTCTAAACATTCGTAGAGTCTCATAACAATTTCGTACAGTTATCAAAACAATGTAGGACCTGTTGAATCTTCCCAAGCGAGTTTCGATGCGAACCCTTCAGCGAAGAGGGGCTTCCCAAAACAGTCCTCGGTTCCCAAGAGCGCTTGTTGTGAGTCCATCTTCCGAAGCCGTAAACAGTCCTCAGTTCCCAAGAGCACCTGTCCTGAGTCCTCCGAATCCGAAAACAGTTCGCAGTTCCCAAGAGCAATTGTTGTGAGACCTCTCCATGCCCATGGCCATTCCCTGTCCTCTTGATGTGAACCAGTCCTTACTTTAGCAAGGCATGCATTAAAATGGCTTTTATTAATGCCAATAACTCTAACATAAAAGCACAGCGTTCAACACATATGTATTGTTTAATATTGTTACACATTCAGGATGAGCATTACTATTCCTAATAAGTAAATATATTGATTGATATAGTAAGCATGTTTATAATAAGGCTTTCTATTCCTAAGTAAGCATTGCAAACACATTTATAATAATCATTATTCCATCATTCCCCCCTATATTATAAATTTGCACATGATCTCCTTAATAAAACTTCCTTTCGGCTTTATTCCATTAATTCATTTTATGGCAAAAAATAGAAATGGGGAGGAAATGTCCGTTTCCGTTGGCTTTAGTTTTACCCGCTCACTGGCACGGCTGGTCTGAAAAGCAAAAACAAAATCATTTTCGCCCAATTCATCCTCGCAATTACCATGCTCTTGAAATTCACTGTTAGTGTCAGCACGTTTCATCAGTAGGAGATATAATTCATGCAATCTGGAATTTGTAGGGGCAATCGCAGTGGTTATAAGTCGGCTCATCAAAGATCTTAAGCAGGGAATAATACAACACCCACATAATGTCAAAATCGTAGCAAAAAGGGCTACCACAAATTAGGCCAAATCATTATTAGTGAGGCCACAAATCTGTCAGCGGACATTATTCTACTCCAGGATGCTTTTTCATCTTGCGGTTTAGGGTCTGCAGGCCATCGTTGGCCCTGGTGTGGGACCCAGTGGGGGGCGTGTTGTTGAGTGCAACATTTTCAAACGTTGCATACGCCCCCTGCTCCTTCAAGAAGCATTTCAACCGCTGCACGATCCTGGAACGCCGTCAGACTAGTGGCTGCCAGTTGTTCCTTTATCGCCACAAATCCCTGTTCAGTATAATTTCCAAGTTTTTGGACATTGTAATGCAGGTAATTTATCCAATCAACATTTTTGTTTGGAGTAATTAAAAGAAAAATATACTCCCAACCTGCTGCGATCTGATTAGCCAACTTATACTCATCCTCGTGGATGCCAATCGCATCAATGTATCCCCCTCTCTCCATGCGACGCCGTCGCGAGGGGCCCGCCATCATACCGGATTTCTGTGCAGCCAATTGTATCTCCTCTACTGTAGATGGAAAAACAGACACTGGTAATAGCAGTGAGACCAAGGCCCAAAGTCCTGCTGTCATTTTGGCAGGAGTCGTATAATTTGTTTTGACCCCACCACCACCATAGGTCAGAACGTGGAATCAGGGGTGTAGTCTGTTTTAGGACGTGGGCACACCACGTCACATTTATCGCTCCCAGTGCCGGTCCGTGCCCTGTGAGGACTAAGCAGGTAAAATGATTAAACGCGACATGTGTTGAAAAGGTAGGCTTGTCCTTTGCTGCCGTTGTAACTGGGTAGACATTATTCCATTTCATACATTTTGGGCTTACATCTTTTTTTGTCATTATCTCCTTTACACAATCAGGGGTAATTTGCGCAAGTACTACTCTTAAGAGAGGTCGGCCCCCTACATGTTATACAGGTTTGATACAGGTTTGATCTATAATAGCTGCATTTTCCATCAACAATAACCAATTATTTCTTACCGCCTCCCGTTTGGGAACTCCCCGTTGCAGAAATGAATTCTCTGGTCATCTCAGATTTTAATTTTACTATGGCGGATCCGGGTGTTTCCATCTCCGACGACCTTCTTACCCATGGACTTAGGAAAAACGTCAGACAAAGATTCACAAGTTAATTTGTCAGTCTGAATTATGATTTGTAATGCCCCACCGTATGGGTTAATTTTATCGAAGGCCTGATGGTTTTTTGCACACGTGTGTCATCCAAGCTTGCCAATCTAGACCAGTTTCTGCAACAAGGTTTCCCCAATCTGTTTTAGGACTGTTATGTACCACACATATTCTATAAAATCCATGTGTATCCTTTGAAATGGATATGTAGCTTTTGTAGCTTGACATAAGGGGGAATCGCCCGTGTTTTTGCCATATATCTGCATATAGATTGAATATATAACCTCCCCCTTTTTTGAGGCATGAAATTTACCATGACTCAAAATGGCAGCCCTCCCAGATAAGTCTTTTGTTTTTGTTTAGTCCCCCTGGTTCCCAAAATTTCCCATTACAGAAATTAAAAATTTCATTTGGCGAAATTCTTTTCTTTATTGTTTCTGTCCTACTCTGCCACCGACGTCCTTGAAAGGCTTATCAGCGATTTCAGAAATATTCCACCTTGATATTAGAATATTGATATATCTTGGTGGCTAGCCAATTGAAACACAAAAGACAGACACTCATCCACGCTGGCACTCATAATCAAGAAATTTAGAGTGCTCCCCCAATCATCAAGATTGATGCCTGAAGAAACTAGATAATTAATGTATTAGATTCACATGCCACATATCTAAAAATAGAAATTTGTTCAATTGCCACCGCCCCTTACCCCATTCAGTCAGCATGTAGATTGCCATGCGAGTGGCTGTGATTAACTATCTATTCGCCAATAAGGCAATAACGGAAAAGTTGTGACACATTGAAACACACACACACCCCCTTTTTGTATTTTAACCGTTTGTAAAAACTTTATCTCACCCCCTTTCAATGTTATCGAATTTTGCCCATTCTAATCAACCCATCTACTTAAAGCATTTCCCCAAGGTTGATATTTTATAATTTGGAGATGTTATTTTTAAAACATAGACATTATTTCATCACTTGTTTCACACCATGGAAGGCCCTACCTGAATTTAGATTTTTTTGTTTGTTTGTAGATATTCCCCTTTATCTAAGCTTGTTATTGCCCATCGTTATCACCGTAACATTCAGTTGTATTAACCCCATAATTGCAATGCAGTAAGTTTTGGCTAAATTCTTAATGTGTATGCCTCTAAAGCAATAGACAGTAATAACGTCCCAATAGTCATCAATATGACCTATAGCAAAGCATACGCCCCCTTCAGGTCAAACAAGGAAAGTCTTTTGTGCACCTAAAGACGCTCCATGTTTCTTCTAGGGAAACTATGCCTATCCTTAACCAATTATCTTATCTACCCCAGCCAGGTTCAATGTACCTAATAATTTGGACAAATGCCACGAAATTTCTCATGCCATTTCTGCATTGCTAATTTCATGTCCAATCTCTTTAACAAACAAATTACTCTCAATACCCAAGACATAATTTGTAAATCACCCCATACTGTTTACTCAAGATAAGAGCCATTTCTTATAGCTCCCTGTTATCACAAGAGAAATCTACAATAAGTAAATTAGAGAAATCAACCTTTTACCAGGCATTTCCTAATTACAATTTTCAATGCTTAATAAAGGATCCACAAATTGTCACCAATATGCCATAATATTGTAAAAAAATCCATTCATTTTTCTTTAATCAGCCAATCTCCTATATTAAAGTATTTTGAACAATCCAAACATTCAAAAACAGTAATAATCTCGTTCTATCCTCCAAAAACTAGCTCTCTTCAATTAAGAGCCCTTTGAACATCACAGAAGAAAAAAGAAAATAATAATAATAGTATTATTCCCAATTCCAAAGCTTTTACCAAATCAATCTTTGCCAAACAGATTTTCTATCACCTCGAAAGACATTTCTGATTAAATCCCAAAAATAAATGCGAAGATAATCGCGGAACTCTGCATCCTGTGCAGACCATGTTTTGTTCTTATTCTGAAATGTTTAAACGGAAGCGCGCCCTTACCCGCTGACTGTGACCTTCACGCTCGCTGCAGAAGCAGCTTATCAATGTTGACATTCCTAAGCGACCTCTTTTTCTTTCGCACAATGTTTCACCTCCCGTGTATAATTACAACGCACAATATGCTGCAAGCACAACTATATCATAGCAAAACCCATTTCCGCCCTCAAGTTTGCTTCAGCACCCCCAAGGCCAATTATTGTAATGTCTTCACGGAAGGGGTCCAAAAAAATTATTCGCTCGTGCGCCCTGCGCGCAATGTTGAATGCCTAACACCGTCAAACCAGCCGCTACGCGGTCCACATGTTTTTTTGCATTCAAATCAGCAGCAAAGACAGCCGCGCTCCCCTGCAGCCGACGCATTATTTGACCAGTTTAGAGTATGACAAAAACGCAGGTTTGGCAACCCCGCCAAACATTTAATTGGTCATTTTGTATTTCTTTTCTACTGTTAACCAAAACATTCCCGCTGACAGGATAAAACCAAGATAATCCGCAATAAGCCATTTCATTCCATTAAATTGACAGTACATTTATGTACTATTAACAAAGTATGCCTAGGACTTGGAAATAACCATTTTAATTGCCGTTTTACAACTTTCAGCATCACACAAAAAATTCCAATTGAATTCATTCACAAAGAATGTGATCTCTGGTTTAAAATTAGCTCAACATCCTCATGTTCAAAATCCTCATTCAAATCATTTTGAGCAGGCCTGCCTTGTTTCTAGAGACTTTTTGTCCAGGCAATCACGCACATAGCATTTTTGAAAACCGGATTTCATTTGTTTTTTCCAACTTCTTGGCTCACATTCCTATCCTCTCCCGTCAGCCGAGTAGCCCGCGCTATCTTTTATTTTTTTATTTCACACAACGGACCCGTTTTATCACTCCTTTTTTCTGTGGAACAAGCCGCCTCGCTTGTATCTCCCTTCACATATTATATAGATCACTTCTATGTTTAGTGCGTATTTTATCCTGCAGGTTTTAATATTTCATGCATATTTAAGCCGGCCAGCAAACCCATATTATTTTATCCATAAATGTAGGTGTTTAACCCTTGTAGCGCTTTGATTTCCAACAAACTTCCAATCTTTACACGGCAGACGCTGTTTTGGATCGTCGTCGCCAGCCGCTTTTACATCTGCGCTGCCCATTTTTAGAAGGGAGCGCGCGCGCACTTAGTTATCAGTTAGCAAATTCTTTTTCCGCGGAACGACACACGTAACACACGCAACACAAATGTATACCCTAGCCTGATATACTGTCAGAGTTATATTTGTACCTTTCCGGACCGTGGTACAGGACACCCAGAACTGCCCCAAGTTTTATAGACTAATGCTCTGTCTCGTTACCTGGCATCGACTAGTATACCCAGGGTTTTAAAATCGCTAATCCCCAGGACGCGAGCCTTACTTCTCAAAATAAGGCCTTCGCGTGTGATGCCCTTCGCGCACTCGGAACCCGTCAACAATATGCAGCCATCACACGCGGACTCGGCAGAAATGTCGAAAGATGCTTACCAAGAGGATAGTCGTCAACCGATTAGAAAACAGGCGCTGCTGAGAAATAGTCCAGCCTGGAAAAGGGATTCTCGCCGTGCACGGTCACTCCAGATATTAAACCGCAGCGTCTGGATTCCCCATCGGTTTGTTGACCCCGGCTACTCGAAGGACCAAATGTTGGAATAATGATTCAAACCTTTTAAATCATTATTAGTAATATTTAATTAAAAAAAGGAAAAACATCTTTCAACAAACTCTGCTTACAACTTGCAAGGAGATGCAATGCGACGCCGCCTTAGTCCACAGTGCATTCTGAATTGCAGTAACTGAATCATTGTATTTAATCGCGACACTCGAAAAACATGGTTATGTAATCAGTACAATAACACCCTCGCTGGTTAGAAAACAACAGTATGAGGAATGCTTTCAAGGTAAACAAAGCAAAGCCGTATTTTCAAACAATAATGCGATTATCGCCATCTTCTGCTGGAGTCCCGTCAAAACAGTCCCGTTGTGTTCTGCCGAAAAGCGTGTGTGAAAACAATGTGTCCTCGAGCTGTGGGGCCTTGAGGAGACGATGTGGAGGAAAAGTGTCCATGGTTCGTGAATTGGTTTATAGCCTTATTACTTATTGAAAAATGCTTACAACACATATAGAATATTCCATAATAATTCTAACAAATAACTTACTTGAATTGGACCATTTTACACTATGTCCATTGTAGATTTGTGTCTCTGACAGTTCGTTTGGTTGCAGGGGACATATTAAGTTTTTATGGCCAAAATGTGCTTTTCAGGGGCTGAAAAGCATGTTTTGGCCGAGTATGATAATTTTCATTAAAACTTGATTTCTATCACTTCGAATGATGCCAAATGAATAACTTACTTGAATTGGACCATTTTACACTATGTCCATTGTAGATTTGTGTCTCCGACAGTTCGTTTGGTTGCAGGGGACATTTTCAGTTTTTATGGCCAAAATGTGCTTTTCAGGGGCTGAAAAGCATGTTTTGGCCGAGTATGATAATTTTCATTAAAACTTGATTTCTATCCATTTGAATGATGCCAAATGAATAACTTACTTGAATTGGACCATTTTACACTATGTCCATTGTAGATTTGTGTCTCTGACAGTTCGTTGAGTTGCAGGGGACATATTCAGTTTTTATGGCCAAAATGTGCTTTTCAGGGGCTGAAAAGCATGTTTTGGCCGAATATGATAATTTTCATTAAAACTTGATTTCTATCACTTCGAATGATGCCAAATGAATAACTTACTTGAATTGGACCATTTTACACTATGTCCATTGTAGATTTGTGTCTCCGACAGTTTGTTTGGTTGCAGGGGACATTTTCAGTTTTTATGGCCAAAATGTGCTTTTCAGGGGCTGAAAAGCATGTTTTGGCCGAGTATGATAATTTTCATTAAAACTTGATTTCTATCCATTTGAATGATGCCAAATGAATAACTTACTTGAATTGGACCATTTTACACTATGTCCATTGTAGATTTGTGTCTCTGACAGTTCGTTTGGTTGCAGGGGACATATTCAGTTTTTATGGCCAAAATGTGCTTTTCAGGGGCTGAAAAGCATGTTTTGGCCGAGTTTGATAATTTTCATTAAAACTTAATTTCTATCACTTCGAATGATGCCAAATGAATAATTTACTTGAATTGGACCATTTTACACTATGTCCATTGTAGATTTGTATCTCTGACAGTTCGTTTGGTTGCAGGGGACATATTCAGTTTTTATGGCCAAAATGTGCTTTTCAGGGGCTGAAAAGCATGTTTTGGCCGAGTATGATAATTTTCATTAAAACTTGATTTCTATCACTTCGAATGATGCCAAATGAATAACTTACTTGAATTGGACCATTTTACACTATGTCCATTGTAGATTTAAGTCTCTGACAGTTCGTTTGGTTGCAGGGGACATATTCAGTTTTTATGGCCAAAATGTGCTTTTCAGGGGCTGAAAAGCATGTTTTGGCCGAGTTTGATAATTTTCATTAAAACTTGATTTCTATCACTTCGATTGATGCCAAATGAATAACTTACTTGAATTGGACCATTTTACACTATATCCATTGTAGATTTGTGTCTCTGACAGTTCGTTTGGTTGCAGGGGACATATTAAGTTTTTATGGCCAAAATGTGCTTTTCAGGGGCTGAAAAGCATGTTTTGGCCGAGTTTGATAATTTTCATTAAAACTTAATTTCTATCACTTCGAATGATGCCAAATGAATAATTTACTTGAATTGGACCATTTTACACTATGTCCATTGTAGATTTGTATCTCTGACAGTTCGTTTGGTTGCAGGGGACATATTCAGTTTTTATGGCCAAAATGTGCTTTTCAGGGTCTGAAAAGCATGTTTTGGCCGAGTATGATAATTTTCATTAAAACTTGGATTCTATCACTTCGAATGATGCCAAATGAATAACTTACTTGAATTGGACCATTTTACACTATGTCCATTGTAGATTTAAGTCTCTGACAGTTCGTTTGGTTGCAGGGGACATATTCAGTTTTTATGGCCAAAATGTGCTTTTCAGGGGCTGAAAAGCATGTTTTGGCCGAGTATGATAATTTTCATTAAAACTTGATTTCTATCCATTTGAATGATGCCAAATGAATAACTTACTTGAATTGGACCATTTTACACCATGTCCATTGTAGATTTGTGTCTCTGACAGTTCGTTTGGTTGCAGGGGACATATTCAGTTTTTATGGCCAAAATGTGCTTTTCAGGGGCTGAAAAGCATGTTTTGGCCGAGTATGATAATTTTCATTAAAACTTGATTTCTATCACTTCGAATGATGCCAAATGAATAACATACTTGAATTGGACCATTTTACACTATGTCCATTGTAGATTTGTGTCTCCGACAGTTCGTTTGGTTGCAGGGGACATTTTCAGTTTTTATGGCCAAAATGTGCTTTTCAGGGGCTGAAAAGCATGTTTTGGCCGAGTATGATAATTTTCATTAAAACTTGATTTCTATCCATTTGAATGATGACAAATGAATAACTTACTTGAATTGGACCATTTTACACTATGTCCATTGTAGATTTGTGTCTCTGACAGTTCGTTGAGTTGCAGGGGAAATATTCAGTTTTTATGGCCAAAATGTGCTTTTCAGGGGCTGAAAAGCATGTTTTGGCCGAATATGATAATTTTCATTAAAACTTGATTTCTATCACTTCGAATGATGCCAAATGAATAACTTACTTGAATTGGACCATTTTACACTATGTCCATTGTAGATTTGTGTCTCCGACAGTTTGTTTGGTTGCAGGGGACATTTTCAGTTTTTATGGCCAAAATGTGCTTTTCAGGGGCTGAAAAGCATGTTTTGGCCGAGTATGATAATTTTCATTAAAACTTGATTTCTATCACTTCAAATGATGCCAAATGAATAACTTACTTGAATTGGACCATTTTACACAATGTCCATTGTAGATTTGTGTCTCTGACAGTTCGTTTGGTTGCAGGGGACATATTCAGTTTTTATGGCCAAAATGTGCTTTTCAGGGGCTGAAAAGCATGTTTTGGCCGAATATGATAATTTTCATTAAAACTTGATTTCTATCACTTCGAATGATGCCAAATGAATAACTTACTTGAATTGGACCATTTTACACTATGTCCATTGTAGATTTGTGTCTCCGACAGTTTGTTTGGTTGCAGGGGACATTTTCAGTTTTTATGGCCAAAATGTGCTTTTCAGGGGCTGAAAAGCATGTTTTGGCCGAGTATGATAATTTTCATTAAAACTTGATTTCTATCCATTTGAATGATGCCAAATGAATAACTTACTTGAATTGGACCATTTTACACTATGTCCATTGTAGATTTGTGTCTCTGACAGTTCGTTTGGTTGCAGGGGACATATTCAGTTTTTATGGCCAAAATGTGCTTTTCAGGGGCTGAAAAGCATGTTTTGGCCGAGTTTGATAATTTTCATTAAAACTTAATTTCTATCACTTCGAATGATGCCAAATGAATAATTTACTTGAATTGGACCATTTTACACTATGTCCATTGTAGATTTGTGTCTCCGACAGTTCGTTTGGTTGCAGGGGACATATTCAGTTTTTATGGCCAAAATGTGCTTTTCAGGGGCTGAAAAGCATGTTTTGGCCGAGTATGATAATTTTCATTAAAACTTGATTTCTATCCATTTGAATGATGCCAAATGAATAACTTACTTGAATTGGACCATTTTACACTATGTCCATTGTAGATTTGTGTCTCTGACAGTTCGTTTGGTTGCAGGGGACATATTCAGTTTTTATGGCCAAAATGTGCTTTTCAGGGGCTGAAAAGCATGTTTTGGCCGAGTTTGATAATTTTCATTAAAACTTGATTTCTATCACTTCGATTGATGCCAAATGAATAACTTACTTGAATTGGACCATTTTACACTATGTCCATTGTAGATTTGTGTCTCTGACAGTTCGTTTGGTTGCAGGGGACATATTAAGTTTTTATGGCCAAAATGTGCTTTTCAGGGGCTGAAAAGCATGTTTTGGCCGAGTATGATAATTTTCATTAAAACCTGATTTCTATCACTTCGAATGATGCCAAATGAATAACTTACTTGAATTGGACCATTTTACACTATGTCCATTGTAGATTTGTGTCTCCGACAGTTCGTTTGGTTGCAGGGGACATTTTCAGTTTTTATGGCCAAAATGTGCTTTTCAGGGGCTGAAAAGCATGTTTTGGCCGAGTATGATAATTTTCATTAAAACTTGATTTCTATCCATTTGAATGATTCCAAATGAATAACTTACTTGAATTGGACCATTTTACACTATGTCCATTGTAGATTTGTGTCTCTGACAGTTCGTTTGGTTGCAGGGGACATATTCAGTTTTTATGGCCAAAATGTGCTTTTCAGGGGCTGAAAAGCATGTTTTGGCCGAGTTTGATAATTTTCATTAAAACTTGATTTCTATCACTTCGATTGATGCCAAATGAATAACTTACTTGAATTGTACCATTTTACACTATGTCCATTGTAGATTTGTGTCTCCGACAGTTCGTTTGGTTGCAGGGGACATTTTCAGTTTTTATGGCCAAAATGTGCTTTTCAGGGGCTGAAAAGCATGTTTTGTCCGAGTATGATAATTTTCATTAAAACTTGATTTCTATCACTTCGAATGATGCCAAATGAATAACTTACTTGAATTGGACCATTTTACACTATGTCCATTGTAGATTTGTGTCTCCGACAGTTTGTTTGGTTGCAGGGGACATTTTCAGTTTTTATGGCCAAAATGTGCTTTTCAGGGGCTGAAAAGCATGTTTTGGCCGAGTATGATAATTTTCATTAAAACTTGATTTCTATCCATTTGAATGATGCCAAATGAATAACTTACTTGAATTGGACCATTTTACACTATGTCCATTGTAGATTTGTGTCTCTGACAGTTCGTTTGGTTGCAGGGGACATATTCAGTTTTTATGGCCAAAATGTGCTTTTCAGGGGCTGAAAAGCATGTTTTGGCCGAGTTTGATAATTTTCATTAAAACTTAATTTCTATCACTTCGAATGATGCCAAATGAATAATTTACTTGAATTGGACCATTTTACACTATGTCCATTGTAGATTTGTGTCTCCGACAGTTCGTTTGGTTGCAGGAGACATTTTCAGTTTTTATGGCCAAAATGTGCTTTTCAGAGGCTGAAAAGCATGTTTTGGCAGAGTATGATAATGTTCATTAAAACTTAATTTCTATCACTTCGAATGATGCCAAATGAATAACTTACTTGAATTGGACCATTTTACACTATGTCCATTGTAGATTTGTGTCTCCGACAGTTCGTTTGGTTGCAGGGGACATATTCAGTTTTTATGGCCAAAATGTGCTTTTCAGGGGCTGAAAAGCATGTTTTGGCCGAGTATGATAATTTTCATTAAAACTTGATTTCTATCCATTTGAATGATGCCAAATGAATAACTTACTTGAATTGGACCATTTTACACTATGTCCATTGTAGATTTGTGTCTCTGACAGTTCGTTTGGTTGCAGGGGACATATTCAGTTTTTATGGCCAAAATGTGCTTTTCAGGGGCTGAAAAGCATGTTTTGGCCGAGTTTGATAATTTTCATTAAAACTTGATTTCTATCACTTCGATTGATGCCAAATGAATAACTTACTTGAATTGGACCATTTTACACTATGTCCATTGTAGATTTGTGTCTCTGACAGTTCGTTTGGTTGCAGGGGACATATTCAGTTTTTATGGCCAAAATGTGCTTTTCAGGGGCTGAAAAGCATGTTTTGGCCGAGTTTGATAATTTTCATTAAAACTTGATTTCTATCACTTCGATTGATGCCAAATGAATAACTTACTTGAATTGGACCATTTTACACTATGTCCATTGTAGATTTGTGTCTCCGACAGTTTGTTTGGTTGCAGGGGACATTTTCAGTTTTTATGGCCAAAATGTGCTTTTCAGGGGCTGAAAAGCACGTTTTGGCCGAGTATGATAATTTTCATTAAAACTTGATTTCTATCACTTCGAATGATGCCAAATGAATAACTTACTTGAATTGGACCATTTTACACTATGTCCATTAGATTTGTGTCTCTGACAGTTCGTTTGGTTGCAGGGGACATATTCAGTTTTTATGGCCAAAATGTGCTTTTCAGGGGCTGAAAAGCATGTTTTGGCCGAATATGATAATTTTCATTAAAACTTGATTTCTATCACTTCGAATGATGCCAAATGAATAACTTACTTGAATTGGAACATTTTACACTATGTCCATTGTAGATTTGTGTCTCTGACAGTTCGTTTGGTTGCAGGGGACATATTAAGTTTTTATGGCCAAAATGTGCTTTTCAGGGGCTGAAAAGCATGTTTTGGCCGAGTATGATAATTTTCATTAAAACTTGATTTCTATCACTTCGAATGATGCCAAATGAATAACTTACTTGAATTGGACCATTTTACACTATGTCCATTGTAGATTTGTGTCTCCGACAGTTCGTTTTGTAGGGGACATTTTCAGTTTTTATGGCCAAAATGTGCTTTTCAGGGGCTGAAAAGCATGTTTTGGCCGAGTTTGATAATTTTCATTAAAACTTGATTTCTATCACTTCGATTGATGCCAAATGAATAACTTACTTGAATTGGACCATTTTACACTATGTCCATTGTAGATTTGTGTCTCTGACAGTTCGTTTGGTTGCAGGGGACATATTAAGTTTTTATGGCCAAAATGTGCTTTTCAGGGGCTGAAAAGCATGTTTTGGCCGAGTATGATAATTTTCATTAAAACTTGATTTCTATCACTTCGAATGATGCCAAATGAATAACTTACTTGAATTGGACCATTTTACACTATGTCCATTGTAGATTTGTGTCTCCGACAGTTCGTTTGGTTGCAGGGGACATTTTCAGTTTTTATGGCCAAAATGTGCTTTTCAGGGGCTGAAAAGCATGTTTTGGCCGAGTATGATAATTTTCATTAAAACTTGATTTCTATCCATTTGAATGATGCCAAATGAATAACTTACTTGAATTGGACCATTTTACACTATGTCCATTGTAGATTTGTGTCTCTGACAGTTCGTTGAGTTGCAGGGGACATATTCAGTTTTTATGGCCAAAATGTGCTTTTCAGGGGCTGAAAAGCATGTTTTGGCCGAATATGATAATTTTCATTAAAACTTGATTTCTATCACTTCGAATGATGCCAAATGAATAACTTACTTGAATTGGACCATTTTACACTATGTCCATTGTAGATTTGTGTCTCCGACAGTTTGTTTGGTTGCAGGGGACATTTTCAGTTTTTATGGCCAAAATGTGCTTTTCAGGGGCTGAAAAGCATGTTTTGGCCGAGTATGATAATTTTCATTAAAACTTGATTTCTATCCATTTGAATGATGCCAAATGAATAACTTACTTGAATTGGACCATTTTACACTATGTCCATTGTAGATTTGTGTCTCTGACAGTTCGTTTGGTTGCAGGGGACATATTCAGTTTTTATGGCCAAAATGTGCTTTTCAGGGGCTGAAAAGCATGTTTTGGCCGAGTTTGATAATTTTCATTAAAACTTAATTTCTATCACTTCGAATGATGCCAAATGAATAATTTACTTGAATTGGACCATTTTACACTATGTCCATTGTAGATTTGTATCTCTGACAGTTCGTTTGGTTGCAGGGGACATATTCAGTTTTTATGGCCAAAATGTGCTTTTCAGGGGCTGAAAAGCATGTTTTGGCCGAGTATGATAATTTTCATTAAAACTTGATTTCTATCACTTCGAATGATGCCAAATGAATAACTTACTTGAATTGGACCATTTTACACTATGTCCATTGTAGATTTAAGTCTCTGACAGTTCGTTTGGTTGCAGGGGACATATTCAGTTTTTATGGCCAAAATGTGCTTTTCAGGGGCTGAAAAGCATGTTTTGGCCGAGTATGATAATTTTCATTAAAACTTGAATTCTATCCATTTGAATGATGCCAAATGAATAACTTACTTGAATTGGACCATTTTACACCATGTCCATTGTAGATTTGTGTCTCTGACAGTTCGTTTGGTTGCAGGGGACATATTCAGTTTTTATGGCCAAAATGTGCTTTTCAGGGGCTGAAAAGCATGTTTTGGCCGAGTTTGATAGTTTTCATTAAAACTTGATTTCTATCACTTCGATTGATGCCAAATGAATAACTTACTTGAATTGGACCATTTTACACTATATCCATTGTAGATTTGTGTCTCTGACAGTTCGTTTGGTTGCAGGGGACATATTAAGTTTTTATGGCCAAAATGTGCTTTTCAGGGGCTGAAAAGCATGTTTTGGCCGAGTTTGATAATTTTCATTAAAACTTAATTTCTATCACTTCGAATGATGCCAAATGAATAATTTACTTGAATTGGACCATTTTACACTATGTCCATTGTAGATTTGTATCTCTGACAGTTCGTTTGGTTGCAGGGGACATATTCAGTTTTTATGGCCAAAATGTGCTTTTCAGGGTCTGAAAAGCATGTTTTGGCCGAGTATGATAATTTTCATTAAAACTTGGATTCTATCACTTCGAATGATGCCAAATGAATAACTTACTTGAATTGGACCATTTTACACTATGTCCATTGTAGATTTAAGTCTCTGACAGTTCGTTTGGTTGCAGGGGACATATTCAGTTTTTATGGCCAAAATGTGCTTTTCAGGGGCTGAAAAGCATGTTTTGGCCGAGTATGATAATTTTCATTAAAACTTGATTTCTATCCATTTGAATGATGCCAAATGAATAACTTACTTGAATTGGACCATTTTACACCATGTCCATTGTAGATTTGTGTCTCTGACAGTTCGTTTGGTTGCAGGGGACATATTCAGTTTTTATGGCCAAAATGTGCTTTTCAGGGGCTGAAAAGCATGTTTTGGCCGAGTTTGATAGTTTTCATTAAAACTTGATTTCTATCACTTCGATTGATGCCAAATGAATAACTTACTTGAATTGGACCATTTTACACTATATCCATTGTAGATTTGTGTCTCTGACAGTTCGTTTGGTTGCAGGGGACATATTAAGTTTTTATGGCCAAAATGTGCTTTTCAGGGGCTGAAAAGCATGTTTTGGCCGAGTATGATAATTTTCATTAAAACTTGATTTCTATCACTTCGAATGAAGCCAAATGAATAACATACTTGAATTGGACCATTTTACACTATGTCCATTGTAGATTTGTGTCTCCGACAGTTCGTTTGGTTGCAGGGGACATTTTCAGTTTTTATGGCCAAAATGTGCTTTTCAGGGGCTGAAAAGCATGTTTTGGCCGAGTATGATAATTTTCATTAAAACTTGATTTCTATCCATTTGAATGATGACAAATGAATAACTTACTTGAATTGGACCATTTTACACTATGTCCATTGTAGATTTGTGTCTCTGACAGTTCGTTGAGTTGCAGGGGACATATTCAGTTTTTATGGCCAAAATGTGCTTTTCAGGGGCTGAAAAGCATGTTTTGGCCGAATATGATAATTTTCATTAAAACTTGATTTCTATCACTTCGAATGATGCCAAATGAATAACTTACTTGAATTGGACCATTTTACACTATGTCCATTGTAGATTTGTGTCTCCGACAGTTTGTTTGGTTGCAGGGGACATTTTCAGTTTTTATGGCCAAAATGTGCTTTTCAGGGGCTGAAAAGCATGTTTTGGCCGAGTATGATAATTTTCATTAAAACTTGATTTCTATCACTTCAAATGATGCCAAATGAATAACTTACTTGAATTGGACCATTTTACACAATGTCCATTGTAGATTTGTGTCTCTGACAGTTTGTTTGGTTGCAGGGGACATATTCAGTTTTTATGGCCAAAATGTGCTTTTCAGGGGCTGAAAAGCATGTTTTGGCCGAATATGATAATTTTCATTAAAACTTGATTTCTATCACTTCGAATGATGCCAAATGAATAACTTACTTGAATTGGACCATTTTACACTATGTCCATTGTAGATTTGTGTCTCCGACAGTTTGTTTGGTTGCAGGGGACATTTTCAGTTTTTATGGCCAAAATGTGCTTTTCAGGGGCTGAAAAGCATGTTTTGGCCGAGTATGATAATTTTCATTAAAACTTGATTTCTATCCATTTGAATGATGCCAAATGAATAACTTACTTGAATTGGACCATTTTACACTATGTCCATTGTAGATTTGTGTCTCTGACAGTTCGTTTGGTTGCAGGGGACATATTCAGTTTTTATGGCCAAAATGTTCTTTTCAGGGGCTGAAAAGCATGTTTTGGCCGAGTTTGATAATTTTCATTAAAACTTAATTTCTATCACTTCGAATGATGCCAAATGAATAATTTACTTGAATTGGACCATTTTACACTATGTCCATTGTAGATTTGTGTCTCCGACAGTTCGTTTGGTTGCAGGGGACATATTCAGTTTTTATGGCCAAAATGTGCTTTTCAGGGGCTGAAAAGCATGTTTTGGCCGAGTATGATAATTTTCATTAAAACTTGATTTCTATCCATTTGAATGATGCCAAATGAATAACTTACTTGAATTGGACCATTTTACACTATGTCCATTGTAGATTTGTGTCTCTGACAGTTCGTTTGGTTGCAGGGGACATATTCAGTTTTTATGGCCA
This sequence comes from Stigmatopora argus, assembly GCF_051989625.1. NCBI lineage: Eukaryota > Metazoa > Chordata > Actinopteri > Syngnathiformes > Syngnathidae > Stigmatopora > Stigmatopora argus. The sequence continues at coordinate 200,751 of NC_135409.1, read as the reverse complement.
AAATGTGCTTTTCAGGGGCTGAAAAGCATGTTTTGGCCGAGTTTGATAATTTTCATTAAAACTTGATTTCTATCACTTCGATTGATGCCAAATGAATAACTTACTTGAATTGGACCATTTTACACTATGTCCATTGTAGATTTGTGTCTCTGACAGTTCGTTTGGTTGCAGGGGACATATTAAGTTTTTATGGCCAAAATGTGCTTTTCAGGGGCTGAAAAGCATGTTTTGGCCGAGTATGATAATTTTCATTAAAACTTGATTTCTATCACTTCGAATGATGCCAAATGAATAACTTACTTGAATTGGACCATTTTACACTATGTCCATTGTAGATTTGTGTCTCCGACAGTTCGTTTGGTTGCAGGGGACATTTTCAGTTTTTATGGCCAAAATGTGCTTTTCAGGGGCTGAAAAGCATGTTTTGGCCGAGTATGATAATTTTCATTAAAACTTGATTTCTATCCATTTGAATGATGCCAAATGAATAACTTACTTGAATTGGACCATTTTACACTATGTCCATTGTAGATTTGTGTCTCTGACAGTTCGTTGAGTTGCAGGGGACATATTCAGTTTTTATGGCGAAAATGTGCTTTTCAGGGGCTGAAAAGCATGTTTTGGCCGAGTATGATAATTTTCATTAAAACTTGATTTCTATCCATTTGAATGATGCCAAATGAATAACTTACTTGAATTGGACCATTTTACACTATGTCCATTGTAGATTTGTGTCTCTGACAGTTCGTTTGGTTGCAGGGGACATATTAAGTTTTTATGGCCAAAATGTGCTTTTCAGGGGCTGAAAAGCATGTTTTGGCCGAGTTTGATAATTTTCATTAAAACTTAATTTCTATCACTTCGAATGATGCCAAATGAATAATTTACTTGAATTGGACCATTTTACACTATGTCCATTGTAGATTTGTATCTCTGACAGTTCGTTTGGTTGCAGGGGACATATTCAGTTTTTATGGCCAAAATGTGCTTTTCAGGGGCTGAAAAGCATGTTTTGGCCGAGTATGATAATTTTCATTAAAACTTGATTTCTATCCATTTGAATGATGCCAAATGAATAACTTACTTGAATTGGACCATTTTACACTATGTCCATTGTAGATTTGTGTCTCTGACAGTTCGTTTGGTTGCAGGGGACATATTCAGTTTTTATGGCCAAAATGTGCTTTTCAGGGGCTGAAAAGCATGTTTTGGCCGAGTTTGATAATTTTCATTAAAACTTGATTTCTATCACTTCGATTGATGCCAAATGAATAACTTACTTGAATTGTACCATTTTACACTATGTCCATTGTAGATTTGTGTCTCCGACAGTTCGTTTGGTTGCAGGGGACATTTTCAGTTTTTATGGCCAAAATGTGCTTTTCAGATGCTGAAAAGCATGTTTTGGCAGAGTATGATAATTTTCATTAAAACTTAATTTCTATCACTTCGAATGATGCCAAATGAATAACTTACTTGAATTGGACCATTTTACACTATGTCCATTGTAGATTTGTGTCTCTGACAGTTCGTTTGGTTGCAGGGGACTTATTAAGTTTTTATGGCCAAAATGTGCTTTTCAGGGGCTGAAAAGCATGTTTTGGCCGAGTATGATAATTTTCATTAAAACTTGATTTCTATCACTTCGAATGATGCCAAATGAATAACTTACTTGAATTGGACCATTTTACACTATGTCCATTGTAGATTTGTGTCTCCGACAGTTCGTTTGGTTGCAGGGGACATTTTCAGTTTTTATGGCCAAAATGTGCTTTTCAGGGGCTGAAAAGCATGTTTTGGCCGAATATGATAATTTTCATTAAAACTTAATTTCTATCACTTCGAATGATGCCAAATGAATAACTTACTTGAATTGGACCATTTTACACTATGTCCATTGTAGATTTGTGTCTCCGACAGTTCGTTTGGTTGCAGGGGACATATTCAGTTTTTATGGCCAAAATGTGCTTTTCAGGGGCTGAAAAGCATGTTTTGGCCGAGTATGATAATTTTCATTAAAACTTGATTTCTATCCATTTGAATGATGCCAAATGAATAACTTACTTGAATTGGACCATTTTACACTATGTCCATTGTAGATTTGTGTCTCTGACAGTTCGTTTGGTTGCAGGGGACATATTCAGTTTTTATGGCCAAAATGTGCTTTTCAGGGGCTGAAAAGCATGTTTTGGCCGAGTTTGATAATTTTCATTAAAACTTGATTTCTATCACTTCGATTGATGCCAAATGAATAACTTACTTGAATTGGACCATTTTACACTATGTCCATTGTAGATTTGTGTCTCTGACAGTTCGTTTGGTTGCAGGGGACATATTAAGTTTTTATGGCCAAAATGTGCTTTTCAGGGGCTGAAAAGCATGTTTTGGCCGAATATGATAATTTTCATTAAAACTTGATTTCTATCACTTCGAATGATGCCAAATGAATAACTTACTTGAATTGGACCATTTTACACTATGTCCATTGTAGATTTGTGTCTCCGACAGTTTGTTTGGTTGCAGGGGACATTTTCAGTTTTTATGGCCAAAATGTGCTTTTCAGGGGCTGAAAAGCATGTTTTGGCCGAGTATGATAATTTTCATTAAAACTTGATTTCTATCCATTTGAATGATGCCAAATGAATAACTTACTTGAATTGGACCATTTTACACTATGTCCATTGTAGATTTGTGTCTCTGACAGTTCGTTTGGTTGCAGGGGACATATTCAGTTTTTATGGCCAAAATGTGCTTTTCAGGGGCTGAAAAGCATGTTTTGGCCGAGTTTGATAATTTTCATTAAAACTTGATTTCTATCACTTCGATTGATGCCAAATGAATAACTTACTTGAATTGGACCATTTTACACTATGTCCATTGTAGATTTGTGTCTCCGACAGTTCGTTTGGTTGCAGGGGACATTTTCAGTTTTTATGGCCAAAATGTGCTTTTCAGAGGCTGAAAAGCATGTTTTGGCAGAGTATGATAATTTTCATTAAAACTTAATTTCTATCACTTCGAATGATGCCAAATGAATAACTTACTTGAATTGGACCATTTTACACTATGTCCATTGTAGATTTGTGTCTCTGACAGTTCGTTTGGTTGCAGGGGACATATTAAGTTTTTATGGCCAAAATGTGCTTTTCAGGGGCTGAAAAGCATGTTTTGGCCGAGTATGATAATTTTCATTAAAACTTGATTTCTATCACTTCGAATGATGCCAAATGAATAACTTACTTGAATTGGACCATTTTACACTATGTCCATTGTAGATTTGTGTCTCCGACAGTTCGTTTGGTTGCAGGGGACATTTTCAGTTTTTATGGCCAAAATGTGCTTTTCAGGGGCTGAAAAGCATGTTTTGGCCGAATATGATAATTTTAATTAAAACTTGATTTCTATCACTTCGAATGATGCCAAATGAATAACTTACTTGAATTGGACCATTTTACACTATGTCCATTGTAGATTTGTGTCTCCGACAGTTTGTTTGGTTGCAGGGGACATTTTCAGTTTTTATGGCCAAAATGTGCTTTTCAGGGGCTGAAAAGCATGTTTTGTCCGAGTATGATAATTTTCATTAAAACTTGATTTCTATCACTTCGAATGATGCCAAATGAATAATTTACTTGAATTGGACCATTTTACACTATGTCCATTGTAGATTTGTATCTCTGACAGTTCGTTTGGTTGCAGGGGACATTTTCAGTTTTTATGGCCAAAATGTGCTTTTCAGATGCTGAAAAGCATGTTTTGGCCGAGTATGATAATTTTCATTAAAACTTGATTTCTATCCATTTGAATGATGCCAAATGAATAACTTACTTGAATTGGACCATTTTACACTGTCCATTGTAGATTTGTGTCTCTGACAGTTCGTTTGGTTGCAGGGGACATATTCAGTTTTTATGGCCAAAATGTGCTTTTCAGGGGCTGAAAAGCATGTTTTGGCCGAGTTTGATAATTTTCATTAAAACTTGATTTCTATCACTTCGATTGATGCCAAATGAATAACTTACTTGAATTGGACCATTTTACACTATGTCCATTGTAGATTTGTGTCTCCGACAGTTCGTTTGGTTGCAGGGGACATTTTCAGTTTTTATGGCCAAAATGTGCTTTTCAGAGGCTGAAAAGCATGTTTTGGCAGAGTATGATAATTTTCATTAAAACTTAATTTCTATCACTTTGAATGATGCCAAATGAATAACTTACTTGAATTGGACCATTTTACACTATGTCCATTGTAGATTTGTGTCTCTGACAGTTCGTTTGGTTGCAGGGGACATATTAAGTTTTTATGGCCAAAATGTGCTTTTCAGGGGCTGAAAAGCATGTTTTGGCCGAATATGATAATTTTCATTAAAACTTGATTTCTATCACTTCGAATGATGCCAAATGAATAACTTACTTGAATTGGACAATTTTACACTATGTCCATTGTAGATTTGTGTCTCCGACAGTTTATTTGGTTGCAGGGGACATTTTCAGTTTTTATGGCCAAAATGTGCTTTTCAGGGGCTGAAAAGCATGTTTTGGCCGAGTATGATAATTTTCATTAAAACTTGATTTCTATCCATTTGAATGATGCCAAATGAATAACTTACTTGAATTGGACCATTTTACACTATGTCCATTGTAGATTTGTGTCTCTGACAGTTCGTTTGGTTGCAGGGGACATATTAAGTTTTTATGGCCAAAATGTGCTTTTCAGGGGCTGAAAAGCATGTTTTGGCCGAGTTTGATAATTTTCATTAAAACTTAATTTCTATCACTTCGAATGATGCCAAATGAATAATTTACTTGAATTGGACCATTTTACACTATGTCCATTGTAGATTTGTATCTCTGACAGTTCGTTTGGTTGCAGGGGACATATTCAGTTTTTATGGCCAAAATGTGCTTTTCAGGGGCTGAAAAGCATGTTTTGGCCGAGTTTGATAATTTTCATTAAAACTTGATTTCTATCACTTCGATTGATGCCAAATGAATAACTTACTTGAATTGGACCATTTTACACTATGTCCATTGTAGATTTGTGTCTCCGACAGTTCGTTTGGTTGCAGGGGACATTTTCAGTTTTTATGGCCAAAATGTGCTTTTCAGAGGCTGAAAAGCATGTTTTGGCAGAGTATGATAATTTTCATTAAAACTTAATTTCTATCACTTCGAATGATGCCAAATGAATAACTTACTTGAATTGGACCATTTTACACTATGTCCATTGTAGATTTGTGTCTCTGACAGTTCGTTTGGTTGCAGGGGACATATTAAGTTTTTATGGCCAAAATGTGCTTTTCAGGGGCTGAAAAGCATGTTTTGGCCGAGTATGATAATTTTCATTAAAACTTGATTTCTATCACTTCGAATGATGCCAAATGAATAACTTACTTGAATTGGACCATTTTACACTATGTCCATTGTAGATTTGTGTCTCCGACAGTTCGTTTGGTTGCAGGGGACATTTTCAGTTTTTATGGCCAAAATGTGCTTTTCAGGGGCTGAAAAGCATGTTTTGGCCGAATATGATAATTTTAATTAAAACTTGATTTCTATCACTTCGAATGATGCCAAATGAATAACTTACTTGAATTGGACCATTTTACACTATGTCCATTGTAGATTTGTGTCTCCGACAGTTTGTTTGGTTGCAGGGGACATTTCAGTTTTTATGGCCAAAATTTGCTTTTCAGGGGCTGAAAAGCATGTTTTGTCCGAGTATGATAATTTTCATTAAAACTTGATTTCTATCACTTCGAATGATGCCAAATGAATAACTTACTTGAATTGGACCATTTTACACTATGTCCATTGTAGATTTGTGTCTCTGACAGTTCGTTTGGTTGCAGGGGACATATTCAGTTTTTATGGCCAAAATGTGCTTTTCAGGGGCTGAAAAGCATGTTTTGGCCGAGTATGATAATTTTCATTAAAACTTGATTTCTATCCATTTGAATGATGCCAAATGAATAACTTACTTGAATTGGACCATTTTACACTATGTCCATTGTAGATTTGTGTCTCTGACAGTTCGTTTGGTTGCATGGGACATATTCAGTTTTTATGGCCAAAATGTGCTTTTCAGGGGCTGAAAAGCATGTTTTGGCCGAGTTTGATAATTTTCATTAAAACTTGATTTCTATCACTTCGATTGATGCCAAATGAATAACTTACTTGAATTGGATCATTTTACACTATGTCCATTGTAGATTTGTGTCTCCGACAGTTCGTTTGGTTGCAGGGGACATTTTCAGTTTTTATGGCCAAAATGTGCTTTTCAGAGGCTGAAAAGCATGTTTTGGCAGAGTATGATAATTTTCATTAAAACTTAATTTCTATCACTTCGAATGATGCCAAATGAATAACTTACTTGAATTGGACCATTTTACACTATGTCCATTGTAGATTTGAGTCTCCGACAGTTTGTTTGGTTGCAGGGGACATTTTCAGTTTTTATGGCCAAAATGTGCTTTTCAGGGGCTGAAAAGCATGTTTTGGCCGAGTATGATAATTTTCATTAAAACTTGATTTCTATCACTTCGAATGATGCCAAATGAATAACTTACTTGAATTGGACCATTTTACACTATGTCCATTGTAGATTTGTGTCTCTGACAGTTCGTTTGGTTGCAGGGGACATATTCAGTTTTTATGGCCAAAATGTGCTTTTCAGGGGCTGAAAAGCATGTTTTGGCCGAATATGATAATTTTCATTAAAACTTCATTTCTATCACTTCGAATGATGCCAAATGAATAACTTACTTGAATTGGACCATTTTACACTATGTCCATTGTAGATTTGTGTCTCCGACAGTTTGTTTGGTTGCAGGGGACATTTTCAGTTTTTATGGCCAAAATGTGCTTTTCAGGGGCTGAAAAGCATGTTTTGGCCGAGTTTGATAATTTTCATTAAAACTTAATTTCTATCACTTCGAATGATGCCAAATGAATAATTTACTTGAATTGGACCATTTTACACTATGTCCATTGTTGATTTGTATCTCTGACAGTTCGTTTGGTTGCAGGGGACATATTCAGTTTTTATGGCCAAAATGTGCTTTTCAGGGGCTGAAAAGCATGTTTTGGCCGAGTATGATAATTTTCATTAAAACTTGATTTCTATCCATTTGAATGATGCCAAATGAATAACTTACTTGAATTGGACCATTTTACACTATGTCCATTGTAGATTTGTGTCTCTGACAGTTCGTTTGGTTGCAGGGGACATATTAAGTTTTTATGGCCAAAATGTGCTTTTCAGGGGCTGAAAAGCATGTTTTGGCCGAGTATGATAATTTTCATTAAAACTTGATTTCTATCACTTCGAATGATGCCAAATGAATAACTTACTTGAATTGGACCATTTTACACTATGTCCATTGTAGATTTGTGTCTCCGACAGTTCGTTTGGTTGCAGGGGACATTTTCAGTTTTTATGGCCAAAATGTGCTTTTCAGGGGCTGAAAAGCATGTTTTGGCCGAGTTTGATAATTTTCATTAAAACTTGATTTCTATCACTTCGATTGATGCCAAATGAATAACTTACTTGAATTGGACCATTTTACACTATGTCCATTGTAGATTTGTGTCTCCGACAGTTCGTTTGGTTGCAGGGGACATTTTCAGTTTTTATGGCCAAAATGTGCTTTTCAGGGGCTGAAAAGCATGTTTTGGCCGAATATGATAATTTTCATTAAAACTTGATTTCTATCACTTCGAATGATGCCAAATGAATAACTTACTTGAATTGGACCATTTTACACTATGTCCATTGTAGATTTGTGTCTCCGACAGTTTGTTTGGTTGCAGGGGACATTTTCAGTTTTTATGGCCAAAATGTGCTTTTCAGGGGCTGAAAAGCATGTTTTGGCCGAGTATGATAATTTTCATTAAAACTTGATTTCTATCCATTTGAATGATGCCAATTGAATAACTTACTTGAATTGGACCATTTTACACTATGTCCATTGTAGATTTGTGTCTCTGACAGTTCGTTTGGTTGCAGGGGACATATTCAGTTTTTATGGCCAAAATGTGCTTTTCAGGGGATGAAAAGCATGTTTTGGCCGAATATGATAATTTTCATTAAAACTTGATTTCTATCACTTCGAATGATGCCAAATGAATAACTTACTTGAATTGGACCATTTTACACTATGTCCATTGTAGATTTGTGTCTCTGACAGTTCGTTTGGTTGCAGGGCACATATTAAGTTTTTATGGCCAAAATGTGCTTTTCAGGGGCTGAAAAGCATGTTTTGGCCGAGTATGATAATTTTCATTAAAACTTGATTTCTATCACTTCGAATGATGCCAAATGAATAACTTACTTGAATTGGACCATTTTACACTATGTCCATTGTAGAGTTGTATCTCTGACAGTTCGTTTGGTTGCAGGGGACATATTCAGTTTTTATGGCCAAAATGTGCTTTTCAGGGGCTGAAAAGCATGTTTTGGCCGAGTATGATAATTTTCATTAAAACTTGATTTCTATCCATTTGAATGATGCCAAATGAATAACTTACTTGAATTGGACCATTTTACACTATGTCCATTGTAGATTTGTGTCTCTGACAGTTCGTTTGGTTGCAGGGGACATATTAAGTTTTTATGGCCAAAATGTGCTTTTCAGGGGCTGAAAAGCATGTTTTGGCCGAGTATGATAATTTTCATTAAAACTTGATTTCTATCACTTCGAATGATGCCAAATGAATAACTTACTTGAATTGGACCATTTTACACTATGTCCATTGTAGATTTGTGTCTCCGACAGTTCGTTTGGTTGCAGGGGACATTTTCAGTTTTTATGGCCAAAATGTGCTTTTCAGGGGCTGAAAAGCATGTTTTGGCCGAGTTTGATAATTTTCATTAAAACTTGATTTCTATCACTTCGATTGATGCCAAATGAATAACTTACTTGAATTGGACCATTTTACACTATGTCCATTGTAGATTTGTGTCTCCGACAGTTCGTTTGGTTGCAGGGGACATTTTCAGTTTTTATGGCCAAAATGTGCTTTTCAGGGGCTGAAAAGCATGTTTTGGCCGAATATGATAATTTTCATTAAAACTTGATTTCTATCACTTCGAATGATGCCAAATGAATAACTTACTTGAATTGGACCATTTTACACTATGTCCATTGTAGATTTGTGTCTCCGACAGTTTGTTTGGTTGCAGGGGACATTTTCAGTTTTTATGGCCAAAATGTGCTTTTCAGGGGCTGAAAAGCATGTTTTGGCCGAGTATGATAATTTTCATTAAAACTTGATTTCTATCCATTTGAAAGATGCCAAATGAATAACTTACTTGAATTGGACCATTTTACACTATGTCCATTGTAGATTTGTGTCTCTGACAGTTCGTTTGGTTGCAGGGGACATATTCAGTTTTTATGGCCAAAATGTGCTTTTCAGGGGCTGAAAAGCATGTTTTGGCCGAATATGATAATTTTCATTAAAACTTGATTTCTATCACTTCGAATGATGCCAAATGAATAACTTACTTGAATTGGACCATTTTACACTATGTCCATTGTAGATTTGTGTCTCCGACAGTTTGTTTGGTTGCAGGGGACATTTTCAGTTTTTATGGCCAAAATGTGCTTTTCAGGGGCTGAAAAGCATGTTTTGGCCGAGTATGATAATTTTCATTAAAACTTGATTTCTATCCATTTGAATGATGCCAAATGAATAACTTACTTGAATTGGACCATTTTACACTATGTCCATTGTAGATTTGTGTCTCTGACAGTTCGTTTGGTTGCAGGGGACATATTCAGTTTTTATGGCCAAAATGTGCTTTTCAGGGGCTGAAAAGCATGTTTTGGCCGAGTTTGATAATTTTCATTAAAACTTAATTTCTATCACTTCGAATGATGCCAAATGAATAATTTACTTGAATTGGACCATTTTACACTATGTCCATTGTAGATTTGTATCTCTGACAGTTCGTTTGGTTGCAGGGGACATATTCAGTTTTTATGGCCAAAATGTGCTTTTCAGGGGCTGAAAAGCATGTTTTGGCCGAGTATGATAATTTTCATTAAAACTTGATTTCTATCCATTTGAATGATGCCAAATGAATAACTTACTTGAATTGGACCATTTTACACTATGTCCATTGTAGATTTGTATCTCTGACAGTTCGTTTGGTTGCAGGGGACATATTCAGTTTTTATGGCCAAAATGTGCTTTTCAGGGGCTGAAAAGCATGTTTTGGCCGAGTATGATAATTTTCATTAAAACTTGATTTCTATCCATTTGAATGATGCCAAATGAATAACTTACTTGAATTGGACCATTTTACACTATGTCCATTGTAGATTTGTGTCTCTGACAGTTCGTTTGGTTGCAGGGGACATATTAAGTTTTTATGGCCAAAATGTGCTTTTCAGAGGCTGAAAAGCATGTTTTGGCCGAGTATGATAATTTTCATTAAAACTTGATTTCTATCACTTCGAATGATGCCAAATGAATAACTTACTTGAATTGGACCATTTTACACTATGTCCATTGTAGATTTGTGTCTCTGACAGTTCGTTTGGTTGCAGGGGACATATTCAGTTTTTATGGCCAAAATGTGCTTTTCAGGGGCTGAAAAGCATGTTTTGGCCGAGTATGATAATTTTCATTAAAACTTGATTTCTATCCATTTGAATGATGCCAAATGAATAACTTACTTGAATTGGACCATTTTACACTATGTCCATTGTAGATTTGTGTCTCTGACAGTTCGTTTGGTTGCATGGGACATATTCAGTTTTTATGGCCAAAATGTGCTTTTCAGGGGCTGAAAAGCATGTTTTGGCCGAGTTTGATAATTTTCATTAAAACTTGATTTCTATCACTTCGATTGATGCCAAATGAATAACTTACTTGAATTGGATCATTTTACACTATGTCCATTGTAGATTTGTGTCTCCGACAGTTCGTTTGGTTGCAGGGGACATTTTCAGTTTTTATGGCCAAAATGTGCTTTTCAGAGGCTGAAAAGCATGTTTTGGCAGAGTATGATAATTTTCATTAAAACTTAATTTCTATCACTTCGAATGATGCCAAATGAATAACTTACTTGAATTGGACCATTTTACACTATGTCCATTGTAGATTTGAGTCTCCGACAGTTTGTTTGGTTGCAGGGGACATTTTCAGTTTTTATGGCCAAAATGTGCTTTTCAGGGGCTGAAAAGCATGTTTTGGCCGAGTATGATAATTTTCATTAAAACTTGATTTCTATCACTTCGAATGATGCCAAATGAATAACTTACTTGAATTGGACCATTTTACACTATGTCCATTGTAGATTTGTGTCTCTGACAGTTCGTTTGGTTGCAGGGGACATATTCAGTTTTTATGGCCAAAATGTGCTTTTCAGGGGCTGAAAAGCATGTTTTGGCCGAATATGATAATTTTCATTAAAACTTCATTTCTATCACTTCGAATGATGCCAAATGAATAACTTACTTGAATTGGACCATTTTACACTATGTCCATTGTAGATTTGTGTCTCCGACAGTTTGTTTGGTTGCAGGGGACATTTTCAGTTTTTATGGCCAAAATGTGCTTTTCAGGGGCTGAAAAGCATGTTTTGGCCGAGTTTGATAATTTTCATTAAAACTTAATTTCTATCACTTCGAATGATGCCAAATGAATAATTTACTTGAATTGGACCATTTTACACTATGTCCATTGTTGATTTGTATCTCTGACAGTTCGTTTGGTTGCAGGGGACATATTCAGTTTTTATGGCCAAAATGTGCTTTTCAGGGGCTGAAAAGCATGTTTTGGCCGAGTATGATAATTTTCATTAAAACTTGATTTCTATCCATTTGAATGATGCCAAATGAATAACTTACTTGAATTGGACCATTTTACACTATGTCCATTGTAGATTTGTGTCTCTGACAGTTCGTTTGGTTGCAGGGGACATATTAAGTTTTTATGGCCAAAATGTGCTTTTCAGGGGCTGAAAAGCATGTTTTGGCCGAGTATGATAATTTTCATTAAAACTTGATTTCTATCACTTCGAATGATGCCAAATGAATAACTTACTTGAATTGGACCATTTTACACTATGTCCATTGTAGATTTGTGTCTCCGACAGTTCGTTTGGTTGCAGGGGACATTTTCAGTTTTTATGGCCAAAATGTGCTTTTCAGGGGCTGAAAAGCATGTTTTGGCCGAGTTTGATAATTTTCATTAAAACTTGATTTCTATCACTTCGATTGATGCCAAATGAATAACTTACTTGAATTGGACCATTTTACACTATGTCCATTGTAGATTTGTGTCTCCGACAGTTCGTTTGGTTGCAGGGGACATTTTCAGTTTTTATGGCCAAAATGTGCTTTTCAGGGGCTGAAAAGCATGTTTTGGCCGAATATGATAATTTTCATTAAAACTTGATTTCTATCACTTCGAATGATGCCAAATGAATAACTTACTTGAATTGGACCATTTTACACTATGTCCATTGTAGATTTGTGTCTCCGACAGTTTGTTTGGTTGCAGGGGACATTTTCAGTTTTTATGGCCAAAATGTGCTTTTCAGGGGCTGAAAAGCATGTTTTGGCCGAGTATGATAATTTTCATTAAAACTTGATTTCTATCCATTTGAATGATGCCAATTGAATAACTTACTTGAATTGGACCATTTTACACTATGTCCATTGTAGATTTGTGTCTCTGACAGTTCGTTTGGTTGCAGGGGACATATTCAGTTTTTATGGCCAAAATGTGCTTTTCAGGGGATGAAAAGCATGTTTTGGCCGAATATGATAATTTTCATTAAAACTTGATTTCTATCACTTCGAATGATGCCAAATGAATAACTTACTTGAATTGGACCATTTTACACTATGTCCATTGTAGATTTGTGTCTCTGACAGTTCGTTTGGTTGCAGGGCACATATTAAGTTTTTATGGCCAAAATGTGCTTTTCAGGGGCTGAAAAGCATGTTTTGGCCGAGTATGATAATTTTCATTAAAACTTGATTTCTATCACTTCGAATGATGCCAAATGAATAACTTACTTGAATTGGACCATTTTACACTATGTCCATTGTAGAGTTGTATCTCTGACAGTTCGTTTGGTTGCAGGGGACATATTCAGTTTTTATGGCCAAAATGTGCTTTTCAGGGGCTGAAAAGCATGTTTTGGCCGAGTATGATAATTTTCATTAAAACTTGATTTCTATCCATTTGAATGATGCCAAATGAATAACTTACTTGAATTGGACCATTTTACACTATGTCCATTGTAGATTTGTGTCTCTGACAGTTCGTTTGGTTGCAGGGGACATATTAAGTTTTTATGGCCAAAATGTGCTTTTCAGGGGCTGAAAAGCATGTTTTGGCCGAGTATGATAATTTTCATTAAAACTTGATTTCTATCACTTCGAATGATGCCAAATGAATAACTTACTTGAATTGGACCATTTTACACTATGTCCATTGTAGATTTGTGTCTCCGACAGTTCGTTTGGTTGCAGGGGACATTTTCAGTTTTTATGGCCAAAATGTGCTTTTCAGGGGCTGAAAAGCATGTTTTGGCCGAGTTTGATAATTTTCATTAAAACTTGATTTCTATCACTTCGATTGATGCCAAATGAATAACTTACTTGAATTGGACCATTTTACACTATGTCCATTGTAGATTTGTGTCTCCGACAGTTCGTTTGGTTGCAGGGGACATTTTCAGTTTTTATGGCCAAAATGTGCTTTTCAGGGGCTGAAAAGCATGTTTTGGCCGAATATGATAATTTTCATTAAAACTTGATTTCTATCACTTCGAATGATGCCAAATGAATAACTTACTTGAATTGGACCATTTTACACTATGTCCATTGTAGATTTGTGTCTCCGACAGTTTGTTTGGTTGCAGGGGACATTTTCAGTTTTTATGGCCAAAATGTGCTTTTCAGGGGCTGAAAAGCATGTTTTGGCCGAGTATGATAATTTTCATTAAAACTTGATTTCTATCCATTTGAAAGATGCCAAATGAATAACTTACTTGAATTGGACCATTTTACACTATGTCCATTGTAGATTTGTGTCTCTGACAGTTCGTTTGGTTGCAGGGGACATATTCAGTTTTTATGGCCAAAATGTGCTTTTCAGGGGCTGAAAAGCATGTTTTGGCCGAATATGATAATTTTCATTAAAACTTGATTTCTATCACTTCGAATGATGCCAAATGAATAACTTACTTGAATTGGACCATTTTACACTATGTCCATTGTAGATTTGTGTCTCCGACAGTTTGTTTGGTTGCAGGGGACATTTTCAGTTTTTATGGCCAAAATGTGCTTTTCAGGGGCTGAAAAGCATGTTTTGGCCGAGTATGATAATTTTCATTAAAACTTGATTTCTATCCATTTGAATGATGCCAAATGAATAACTTACTTGAATTGGACCATTTTACACTATGTCCATTGTAGATTTGTGTCTCTGACAGTTCGTTTGGTTGCAGGGGACATATTCAGTTTTTATGGCCAAAATGTGCTTTTCAGGGGCTGAAAAGCATGTTTTGGCCGAGTTTGATAATTTTCATTAAAACTTAATTTCTATCACTTCGAATGATGCCAAATGAATAATTTACTTGAATTGGACCATTTTACACTATGTCCATTGTAGATTTGTATCTCTGACAGTTCGTTTGGTTGCAGGGGACATATTCAGTTTTTATGGCCAAAATGTGCTTTTCAGGGGCTGAAAAGCATGTTTTGGCCGAGTATGATAATTTTCATTAAAACTTGATTTCTATCCATTTGAATGATGCCAAATGAATAACTTACTTGAATTGGACCATTTTACACTATGTCCATTGTAGATTTGTGTCTCTGACAGTTCGTTTGGTTGCAGGGGACATATTCAGTTTTTATGGCCAAAATGTGCTTTTCAGGGGCTGAAAAGCATGTTTTGGCCGAGTTTGATAATTTTCATTAAAACTTGATTTCTATCACTTCGATTGATGCCAAATGAATAACTTACTTGAATTGGACCATTTTACACTATGTCCATTGTAGATTTGTGTCTCCGACAGTTCGTTTGGTTGCAGGGGACATTTTCAGTTTTTATGGCCAAAATGTGCTTTTCAGAGGCTGAAAAGCATGTTTTGGCAGAGTATGATAATTTTCATTAAAACTTAATTTCTATCACTTCGAATGATGCCAAATGAATAACTTACTTGAATTGGACCATTTTACACTATGTCCATTGTAGATTTGTGTCTCCGACAGTTTGTTTGGTTGCAGGGGACATTTTCAGTTTTTATGGCCAAAATGTGCTTTTCAGGGGCTGAAAAGCATGTTTTGGCCGAGTATGATAATTTTCATTAAAACTTGATTTCTATCACTTCGAATGATGCCAAATGAATAACTTACTTGAATTGGACCATTTTACACTATGTCCATTGTAGATTTGTGTCTCTGACAGTTCGTTTGGTTGCAGGGGACATATTCAGTTTTTATGGCCAAAATGTGCTTTTCAGGGGCTGAAAAGCATGTTTTGGCCGAATATGATAATTTTCATTAAAACTTGATTTCTATCACTTCGAATGATGCCAAATGAATAACTTACTTGAATTGGACCATTTTACACTATGTCCATTGTAGATTTGTGTCTCCGACAGTTTGTTTGGTTGCAGGGGACATTTTCAGTTTTTATGGCCAAAATGTGCTTTTCAGGGGCTGAAAAGCATGTTTTGGCCGAGTTTGATAATTTTCATTAAAACTTAATTTCTATCACTTCGAATGATGCCAAATGAATAATTTACTTGAATTGGACCATTTTACACTATGTCCATTGTAGATTTGTATCTCTGACAGTTCGTTTGGTTGCAGGGGACATATTCAGTTTTTATGGCCAAAATGTGCTTTT
Organism: Stigmatopora argus; assembly: GCF_051989625.1. Lineage (NCBI taxonomy): Eukaryota > Metazoa > Chordata > Actinopteri > Syngnathiformes > Syngnathidae > Stigmatopora > Stigmatopora argus. The sequence goes on along the minus strand of NC_135409.1, from coordinate 184,866 downwards.
CAGGGGCTGAAAAGCATGTTTTGGCCGAGTATGATAATTTTCATTAAAACTTGATTTCTATCCATTTGAATGATGCCAAATGAATAACTTACTTGAATTGGACCATTTTACACTATGTCCATTGTAGATTTGTGTCTCTGACAGTTCGTTTGGTTGCAGGGGACATATTCAGTTTTTATGGCCAAAATGTGCTTTTCAGTGGCTGAAAAGCATGTTTTGGCCGAGTTTGATAATTTTCATTAAAACTTGATTTCTATCACTTCGATTGATGCCAAATGAATAACTTACTTGAATTGGACCATTTTACACTATGTCCATTGTAGATTTGTGTCTCCGACAGTTCGTTTGGTTGCAGGGGACATTTTCAGTTTTTATGGCCAAAATGTGCTTTTCAGAGGCTGAAAAGCATGTTTTGGCAGAGTATGATAATTTTCATTAAAACTTAATTTCTATCACTTCGAATGATGCCAAATGAATAACTTACTTGAATTGGACCATTTTACACTATGTCCATTGTAGATTTGTGTCTCTGACAGTTCGTTTGGTTGCAGGGGACATATTAAGTTTTTATGGCCAAAATGTGCTTTTTAGGGGCTGAAAAGCATGTTTTGGCCGAGTATGATAATTTTCATTAAAACTTGATTTCTATCACTTCGAATGATGCCAAATGAATAACTTACTTGAATTGGACCATTTTACACTATGTCCATTGGAGATTTGTGTCTCTGACAGTTCGTTTGGTTGCAGGGGACATATTCAGTTTTTATGGCCAAAATGTGCTTTTCAGGGGCTGAAAAGCATGTTTTGGCCGAATATGATAATTTTCATTAAAACTTGATTTCTATCACTTCGAATGATGCCAAATGAATAACTTACTTGAATTGGACCATTTTACACTATGTCCATTGTAGATTTGTGTCTCCGATAGTTCGTTTGGTTGCAGTGGACATTTTCAGTTTTTATGGCCAAAATGTGCTTTTCAGGGGCTGAAAAGCATGTTTTGGCCGAATATGATAATTTTCATTAAAACTTGATTTCTATCACTTCGAATGATGCCAAATGAATAACTTACTTGAATTGGACCATTTTACACTATGTCCATTGTAGATTTGTGTCTCTGACAGTTCGTTTGGTTGCAGGGGACATATTCAGTTTTTATGGCCAAAATGTGCTTTTCAGGGGCTGAAAAGCATGTTTTGGCCGAATATGATAATTTTCATTAAAACTTGATTTCTATCACTTCGAATGATGCCAAATGAATAACTTACTTGAATTGGACCATTTTACACTATGTCCATTGTAGATTTGTGTCTCCGACAGTTTGTTTGTTTGCAGGGGACATTTTCAGTTTTTATGGCCAAAATGTGCTTTTCAGGGGCTGAAAAGCATGTTTTGGCCGAGTATGATAATTTTCATTAAAACTTGATTTCTATCCATTTGAATGATGCCAAATGAATAACTTACTTGAATTGGACCATTTTACACTATGTCCATTGTAGATTTGTGTCTCTGACAGTTCGTTTGGTTGCAGGGGACATATTCAGTTTTTATGGCCAAAATGTGCTTTTCAGGGGCTGAAAAGCATGTTTTGGCCGAATATGATAATTTTCATTAAAACTTGATTTCTATCACTTCGAATGATGCCAAATGAATAACTTACTTGAATTGGACCATTTTACACTATGTCCATTGTAGATTTGTGTCTCTGACAGTTCGTTTGGTTGCAGGGGACATATTAAGTTTTTATGGCCAAAATGTGCTTTTCAGGGGCTGAAAAGCATGTTTTGGCCGAGTTTGATAATTTTCATTAAAACTTGATTTCTATCACTTCGAATGATGCCAAATGAATAACTTACTTGAATTGGACTATTTTACACTATGTCCATTGTAGATTTGTGTCTCCGACAGTTCGTTTGGTTGCAGGGGACATTTTCAGTTTTTATGGCCAAAATGTGCTTTTCAGGGGCTGAAAAGCATGTTTTGGCCGAATATGATAATTTTCATTAAAACTTTATTTCTATCACTTCGAATGATGCCAAATGAATAATTTACTTGAATTGGACCATTTTACACTATGTCCATAGTAGATTTGTGTCTCTGACAGTTCGTTTGGTTGCAGGGGACATATTCAGTTTTTATGGCCAAAATGTGCTTTTCAGGGGCTGAAAAGCATGTTTTGGCCGAATATGATAATTTTCATTAAAACTTGATTTCTATCCATTTGAATGATGCCAAATGAATAACTTACTTGAATTGGACCATTTTACACTATGTCCATTGTAGATTTGTGTCTCTGACAGTTCGTTTGGTTGCAGGGGACATATTCAGTTTTTATGGCCAAAATGTGCTTTTCAGGGGCTGAAAAGCATGTTTTGGCCGAATATGATAATTTTCATTAAAACTTGATTTCTATCACTTCGAATGATGCCAAATGAATAACTTACTTGAATTGGACCATTTTACACTATGTCCATTGTAGATTTGTGTCTCCGACAGTTTGTTTGGTTGCAGGGGACATTTTCAGTTTTTATGGCCAAAATGTGCTTTTCAGGGGCTGAAAAGCATGTTTTGGCCGAGTATGATAATTTTCATTAAAACTTGATTTCTATCCATTTGAATGATGCCAAATGAAAAACTTACTTGAATTGGACCATTTTACACTATGTCCATTGTAGATTTGTGTCTCTGACAGTTCGTTTGGTTGCAGGGGACATATTCAGTTTTTATGGCCAAAATGTGCTTTTCAGGGGCTGAAAAGCATGTTTTGGCCGAATATGATAATTTTCATTAAAACTTGATTTCTATCACTTCGAATGATGCCAAATGAATAACTTACTTGAATTGGACCATTTTACACTATGTCCATTGGAGATTTGTGTCTCTGACAGTTCGTTTGGTTGCAGGGGACATATTCAGTTTTTATGGCCAAAATGTGCTTTTCAGGGGCTGAAAAGCATGTTTTGGCCGAATATGATAATTTTCATTAAAACTTGATTTCTATCACTTCGAATGATGCCAAATGAATAACTTACTTGAATTGGACCATTTTACACTATGTCCATTGTAGATTTGTGTCTCCGATAGTTCGTTTGGTTGCAGGGGACATTTTCAGTTTTTATGGCCAAAATGTGCTTTTCAGGGGCTGAAAAGCATGTTTTGGCCGAATATGATAATTTTCATTAAAACTTGATTTCTATCACTTCGAATGATGCCAAATGAATAACTTACTTGAATTGGACCATTTTACACTATGTCCATTGTAGATTTGTGTCTCTGACAGTTCGTTTGGTTGCAGGGGACATATTCAGTTTTTATGGCCAAAATGTGCTTTTCAGGGGCTGAAAAGCATGTTTTGGCCGAATATGATAATTTTCATTAAAACTTGATTTCTATCACTTCGAATGATGCCAAATGAATAACTTACTTGAATTGGACCATTTTACACTATGTCCATTGTAGATTTGTGTCTCTGACAGTTCGTTTGGTTGCAGGGGACATATTCAGTTTTTATGGCCAAAATGTGCTTTTCAGGGGCTGAAAAGCATGTTTTGGCCGAATATGATAATTTTCATTAAAACTTGATTTCTATCACTTCGAATGATGCCAAATGAATAATTTACTTGAATTGGACCATTTTACACTATGTCCATAGTAGATTTGTGTCTCTGACAGTTCGTTTGGTTGCAGGGGACATATTCAGTTTTTATGGCCAAAATGTGCTTTTCAGGGGCTGAAAAGCATGTTTTGGCCGAATATGATAATTTTCATTAAAACTTGATTTCTATCACTTCGAATGATGCCAAATGAATAACTTACTTGAATTGGACCATTTTACACTATGTCCATTGTAGATTTGTGTCTCTGACAGTTCGTTTGGTTGCAGGGGACATATTCAGTTTTTATGGCCAAAATGTGCTTTTCAGGGGCTGAAAAGCATGTTTTGGCCGAATATGATAATTTTCATTAAAACTTGATTTCTATCACTTCGAATGATGCCAAATGAATAACTTACTTGAATTGGACCATTTTACACTATGTCCATTGTAGATTTGTGTCTCTGACAGTTCGTTTGGTTGCAGGGGACATTTTCAGTTTTTATGGCCAAAATGTGCTTTTCAGGGGCTGAAAAGCATGTTTTGGCCGAATATGATAATTTTCATTAAAACATGATTTCTATCACTTCGAATGATGCCAAATGAATAACTTACTTGAATTGGACCATTTTACACTATGTCCATTGTAGATTTGTGTCTCCGACAGTTTGTTTGGTTGCAGGGGACATTTTCAGTTTTTATGGCCAAAATGTGCTTTTCAGGGGCTGAAAAGCATGTTTTGGCCGAGTATGATAATTTTCATTAAAACTTGATTTCTATCCATTTGAATGATGCCATATGAATAACTTACTTGAATTGGACCATTTTACACTATGTCCATTGTAGATTTGTGTCTCTGACAGTTCGTTTGGTTGCAGGGGACATATTAAGTTTTTATGGCCAAAATGTGCTTTTCAGGGGCTGAAAAGCATGTTTTGGCCGAGTATGATAATTTTCATTAAAACTTAATTTCTATCACTTCGAATGATGCCAAATGAATAACTTACTTGAATTGGACCATTTTACACTATGTCCATTGTAGATTTGTGTCTCTGACAGTTCGTTTGGTTGCAGGGGACATTTTCAGTTTTTATGGCCAAAATGTGCTTTTCAGGGGCTGAAAAGCATGTTTTGGCCGAATATGATAATTTTCATTAAAACATGATTTCTATCACTTCGAATGATGCCAAATGAATAACTTACTTGAATTGGACCATTTTACACTATGTCCATTGTAGATTTGTGTCTCTGACAGTTCGTTTGGTTGCAGGGGACATATTCAGTTTTTATGGCCAAAATGTGCTTTTCAGGGGCTGAAAAGCATGTTTTGGCCGAATATGATAATTTTCATTAAAACTTGATTTCTATCACTTCGAATGATGCCAAATGAATAACTTACTTGAATTGGACCATTTTACACTATGTCCATTGTAGATTTGTGTCTCTGACAGTTCGTTTGGTTGCAGGGGACATATTAAGTTTTTATGGCCAAAATGTGCTTTTCAGGGGCTGAAAAGCATGTTTTGGCCGAGTATGATAATTTTCATTAAAACTTAATTTCTATCACTTCGAATGATGCCAAATGAATAACTTACTTGAATTGGACCATTTTACACTATGTCCATTGTAGATTTGTGTCTCTGACAGTTCGTTTGGTTGCAGGGGACATATTAAGTTTTTATGGCCAAAATGTGCTTTTCAGGGGCTGAAAAGCATGTTTTGGCCGAGTATGATAATTTTCATTAAAACTTGATTTCTATCACTTCGAATGATGCCAAATGAATAACTTACTTGAATTGGACCATTTTACACTATGTCCATTGGAGATTTGTGTCTCTGACAGTTCGTTTGGTTGCAGGGGACATATTCAGTTTTTATGGCCAAAATGTGCTTTTCAGGGGCTGAAAAGCATGTTTTGGCCGAATATGATAATTTTCATTAAAACTTGATTTCTATCACTTCGAATGATGCCAAATGAATAACTTACTTGAATTGGACCATTTTACACTATGTCCATTGTAGATTTGTGTCTCCGATAGTTCGTTTGGTTGCAGGGGACATTTTCAGTTTTTATGGCCAAAATGTGCTTTTCAGGGGCTGAAAAGCATGTTTTGGCCGAATATGATAATTTTCATTAAAACTTGATTTCTATCACTTCGAATGATGCCAAATGAATAACTTACTTGAATTGGACCATTTTACACTATGTCCATTGTAGATTTGTGTCTCCGACAGTTTGTTTGGTTGCAGGGGACATTTTCAGTTTTTATGGCCAAAATGTGCTTTTCAGGGGCTGAAAAGCATGTTTTGGCCGAGTATGATAATTTTCATTAAAACTTGATTTCTATCCATTTGAATGATGCCAAATGAATAACTTACTTGAATTGGACCATTTTACACTATGTCCATTGTAGATTTGTGTCTCTGACAGTTCGTTTGGTTGCAGGGGACATATTCAGTTTTTATGGCCAAAATGTGCTTTTCAGGGGCTGAAAAGCATGTTTTGGCCGAATATGATAATTTTCATTAAAACTTGATTTCTATCACTTCGAATGATGCCAAATGAATAACTTACTTGAATTGGACCATTTTACACTATGTCCATTGTAGATTTGTGTCTCTGACAGTTCGTTTGGTTGCAGGGGACATATTCAGTTTTTATGGCCAAAATGTGCTTTTCAGGGGCTGAAAAGCATGTTTTGGCCGAATATGATAATTTTCATTAAAACTTGATTTCTATCACTTCGAATGATGCCAAATGAATAACTTACTTGAATTGGACCATTTTACACTATGTCCATTGTAGATTTGTGTCTCCGACAGTTTGTTTGGTTGCAGGGGACATTTTCAGTTTTTATGGCCAAAATGTGCTTTTCAGGGGCTGAAAAGCATGTTTTGGCCGAGTATGATAATTTTCATTAAAACTTGATTTCTATCCATTTGAATGATGCCAAATGAATAACTTACTTGAATTGGACCATTTTACACTATGTCCATTGTAGATTTGTGTCTCTGACAGTTCGTTTGGTTGCAGGGGACATATTCAGTTTTTATGGCCAAAATGTGCTTTTCAGGGGCTGAAAAGCATGTTTTGGCCGAATATGATAATTTTCATTAAAACTTGATTTCTATCACTTCGAATGATGCCAAATGAATAACTTACTTGAATTGGACCATTTTACACTATGTCCATTGTAGATTTGTGTCTCTGACAGTTCGTTTGGTTGCAGGGGACATATTAAGTTTTTATGGCCAAAATGTGCTTTTCAGGGGCTGAAAAGCATGTTTTGGCCGAGTATGATAATTTTCATTAAGACTTGATTTCTATCACTTCGAATGATGCCAAATGAATAACTTACTTGAATTGGACTATTTTACACTATGTCCATTGTAGATTTGTGTCTCCGACAGTTCGTTTGGTTGCAGGGGACATTTTCAGTTTTTATGGCCAAAATGTGCTTTTCAGGGGCTGAAAAGCATGTTTTGGCCGAATATGATAATTTTCATTAAAACTTGATTTCTATCACTTTGAATGATGCCAAATGAATAACTTACTTGAATTGGACCATTTTACACTATGTCCATTGTAGATTTGTGTCTCCGACAGTTTGTTTGGTTGCAGGGGACATTTTCAGCTTTTATGGGCAAAATGTGCTTTTCAGGGGCTGAAAAGCATGTTTTGGCCGAGTATGATAATTTTCATTAAAACTTGATTTCTATCCATTTGAATGATGCCAAATGAATAACTTACTTGAATTGGACCATTTTACACTATGTCCATTGTAGATTTGTGTCTCTGACAGTTCGTTTGGTTGCAGGGGACATATTCAGTTTTTATGGCCAAAATGTGCTTTTCAGGGGCTGAAAAGCATGTTTTGGCCGAATATGATAATTTTCATTAAAACTTTATTTCTATCACTTCGAATGATGCCAAATGAATAATTTACTTGAATTGGACCATTTTACACTATGTCCATAGTAGATTTGTGTCTCTGACAGTTCGTTTGGTTGCAGGGGACATATTCAGTTTTTATGGCCAAAATGTGCTTTTCAGGGGCTGAAAAGCATGTTTTGGCCGAATATGATAATTTTCATTAAAACTTGATTTCTATCACTTCGAATGATGCCAAATGAATAACTTACTTGAATTGGACCATTTTACACTATGTCCATTGTAGATTTGTGTCTCCGACAGTTTGTTTGGTTGCAGGGGACATTTTCAGTTTTTATGGCCAAAATGTGCTTTTCAGGGGCTGAAAAGCATGTTTTGGCCGAATATGATAATTTTCATTAAAACTTGATTTCTATCACTTCGAATGATGCCAAATGAATAACTTACTTGAATTGGACCATTTTACACTATGTCCATTGTAGATTTGTGTCTCTGACAGTTCGTTTGGTTGCAGGGGACATATTTAGTTTTTATGGCCAAAATGTGCTTTTCAGGGGCTGAAAAGCATGTTTTGGCCGAGTATGATAATTTTCATTAAAACTTGATTTCTATCACTTCGAATGATGCCAAATGAATAACTTACTTGAATTGGACCATTTTACACTATGTCCATTGTAGATTTGTGTCTCCGACAGTTCGTTTGGTTGCAGGGGACATTTTCAGTTTTTATGGCCAAAATGTGCTTTTCAGGGGCTGAAAAGCATGTTTTGGCCGAGTATGATAATTTTCATTAAAACTTGATTTCTATCACTTCGAATGATGCCAAATGAATAACTACTTGAATTGGACCATTTTACACTATGTCCATTGTAGATTTGTGTCTCTGACAGTTCGTTTGGTTGCAGGGGACATATTCAGTTTTTATGGCCAAAATGTGCTTTTCAGGGGCTGAAAAGCATGTTTTGGCCGAATATGATAATTTTCATTAAAACTTGATTTCTATCACTTCGAATGATGCCAAATGTATAACTTACTTGAATTGGACCATTTTACACTATGTCCATTGTAGATTTGTGTCTCCGACAGTTTGTTTGGTTGCAGGGGACATTTTCAGTTTTTATGGCCAAAATGTGCTTTTCAGGGGCTGAAAAGCATGTTTTGGCCGAGTATGATAATTTTCATTAAAACTTGATTTCTATCCAATTGAATGATGCCAAATGAATAACTTACTTGAATTGGACCATTTTACACTATGTCCATTGTAGATTTGTGTCTCTGACAGTTCGTTTGGTTGCAGGGGACATATTCAGTTTTTATGGCCAAAATGTGCTTTTCAGGGGCTGAAAAGCATGTTTTGGCCGAGTATGATAATTTTCATTAAAACTTGATTTCTATCACTTCGAATGATGCCAAATGAATAACTTACTTGAATTGGACCATTTACACTATGTCCATTGTAGATTTGTGTCTCCGACAGTTCGTTTGGTTGCAGGGGACATTTTCAGTTTTTATGGCCAAAATGTGCTTTTCAGGGGCTGAAAAGCATGTTTTGGCCGAGTATGATAATTTTCATTAAAACTTGATTTCTATCCATTTGAATGATGCCAAATGAATAACTTACTTGAATTGGACCATTTACACTATGTCCATTGTAGATTTGTGTCTCCGACAGTTCGTTTGGTTGCAGGGGACATTTTCAGTTTTTATGGCCAAAATGTGCTTTTCAGGGGCTGAAAAGCATGTTTTGGCCGAGTATGATAATTTTCATTAAAACTTGATTTCTATCACTTCGAATGATGCCAAATGAATAACTTACTTGAATTGGACCATTTTACACTATGTCCATTGTAGATTTGTGTCTCTGACAGTTCGTTTGGTTGCAGGGGACATATTAAGTTTTTATGGCCAAAATGTGCTTTTCAGGGGCTGAAAAGCATGTTTTGGCCGAGTATGATAATTTTCATTAAAACTTGATTTCTATCCATTTGAATGATGCCAAATGAATAACTTACTTGAATTGGACCATTTTACACTATGTCCATTGTAGATTTGTGTCTCTGACAGTTCGTTTGGTTGCAGGGGACATATTCAGTTTTTATGGCCAAAATGTGCTTTTCAGGGGCTGAAAAGCATGTTTTGGCCGAATATGATAATTTTCATTAAAACTTGATTTCTATCACTTCGAATGATGCCAAATGAATAACTTACTTGAATTGGACCATTTTACACTATGTCCATTGTAGATTTGTGTCTCTGACAGTTCGTTTGGTTGCAGGGGACATATTAAGTTTTTATGGCCAAAATGTGCTTTTCAGGGGCTGAAAAGCATGTTTTGGCCGAGTATGATATTTTTCATTAAAACTTGATTTCTATCACTTCGAATGATGCCAAATGAATAACTTACTTGAATTGGACCATTTTACACTATGTCCATTGTAGATTTGTGTCTCTGACAGTTCGTTTGGTTGCAGGGGACATATTAAGTTTTTATGGCCAAAATGTGCTTTTCAGGGGCTGAAAAGCATGTTTTGGCCGAGTATGATAATTTTCATTAAAACTTGATTTCTATCACTTCGAATGATGCCAAATGAATAACTTACTTGAATTGGACCATTTACACTATGTCCATTGTAGATTTGTGTCTCCGACAGTTCGTTTGGTTGCAGGGGACATTTTCAGTTTTTATGGCCAAAATGTGCTTTTCAGGGGCTGAAAAGCATGTTTTGGCCGAGTATGATAATTTTCATTAAAACTTGATTTCTATCCATTTGAATGATGCCAAATGAATAACTTACTTGAATTGGACCATTTTACACTATGTCCATTGTAGATTTGTGTCTCTGACAGTTCGTTTGGTTGCAGGGGACATATTCAGTTTTTATGGCCAAAATGTGCTTTTCAGGGGCTGAAAAGCATGTTTTGGCCGAGTATGATAATTTTCATTAAAACTTGATTTCTATCCATTTGAATGATGCCATATGAATAACTTACTTGAATTGGACCATTTTACACTATGTCCATTGTAGATTTGTGTCTCTGACAGTTCGTTTGGTTGCAGGGGACATATTCAGTTTTTATGGCCAAAATGTGCTTTTCAGGGGCTGAAAAGCATGTTTTGGCCGAATATGATAATTTTCATTAAAACTTGATTTCTATCACTTCGAATGATGCCAAATGAATAACTTACTTGAATTGGACCATTTTACACTATGTCCATTGTAGATTTGTGTCTCTGACAGTTCGTTTGGTTGCAGGGGACATATTAAGTTTTTATGGCCAAAATGTGCTTTTCAGGGGCTGAAAAGCATGTTTTGGCCGAGTATGATAATTTTCATTAAAACTTGATTTCTATCACTTCGAATGATGCCAAATGAATAACTTACTTGAATTGGACTATTTTACACTATGTCCATTGTAGATTTGTGTCTCCGACAGTTCGTTTGGTTGCAGGGGACATTTTCAGTTTTTATGGCCAAAATGTGCTTTTCAGGGGCTGAAAAGCATGTTTTGGCCGAATATGATAATTTTCATTAAAACTTGATTTCTATCACTTCGAATGATGCCAAATGAATAACTTACTTGAATTGGACCATTTTACACTATGTCCATTGTAGATTTGTGTCTCCGACAGTTTGTTTGGTTGCAGGGGACATTTTCAGTTTTTATGGGCAAAATGTGCTTTTCAGGGGCTGAAAAGCATGTTTTGGCCGAGTATGATAATTTTCATTAAAACTTGATTTCTATCCATTTGAATGATGCCAAATGAATAATTTACTTGAATTGGACCATTTTACACTATGTCCATAGTAGATTTGTGTCTCTGACAGTTCGTTTGGTTGCAGGGGACATATTCAGTTTTTATGGCCAAAATGTGCTTTTCAGGGGCTGAAAAGCATGTTTTGGCCGAATATGATAATTTTCATTAAAACTTGATTTCTATCACTTCGAATGATGCCAAATGAATAACTTACTTGAATTGGACCATTTTACACTATGTCCATTGTAGATTTGTGTCTCTGACAGTTCGTTTGGTTGCAGGGGACATATTCAGTTTTTATGGCCAAAATGTGCTTTTCAGGGGCTGAAAAGCATGTTTTGGCCGAATATGATAATTTTCATTAAAACTTGATTTCTATCACTTCGAATGATGCCAAATGAATAACTTACTTGAATTGGACCATTTTACACTATGTCCATTGTAGATTTGTGTCTCTGACAGTTTGTTTGGTTGCAGGGGACATATTAAGTTTTTATGGCCAAAATGTGCTTTTCAGGGGCTGAAAAGCATGTTTTGGCCGAGTATGATAATTTTCATTAAAACTTGATTTCTATCCATTTGAATGATGCCAAATGAATAACTTACTTGAATTGGACCATTTTACACTATGTCCATTGTAGATTTGTGTCTCTGACAGTTCGTTTGGTTGCAGGGGACATATTCAGTTTTTATGGCCAAAATGTGCTTTTCAGGGGCTGAAAAGCATGTTTTGGCCGAATATGATAATTTTCATTAAAACTTGATTTCTATCACTTCGAATGATGCCAAATGAATAACTTACTTGAATTGGACCATTTTACACTATGTCCATTGTAGATTTGTGTCTCTGACAGTTCGTTTGGTTGCAGGGGACATATTAAGTTTTTATGGCCAAAATGTGCTTTTCAGGGGCTGAAAAGCATGTTTTGGCCGAGTATGATAATTTTCATTAAAACTTGATTTCTATCACTTCGAATGATGCCAAATGAATAACTTACTTGAATTGGACTATTTTACACTATGTCCATTGTAGATTTGTGTCTCCGACAGTTCGTTTGGTTGCAGGGGACATTTTCAGTTTTTATGGCCAAAATGTGCTTTTCAGGGGCTGAAAAGCATGTTTTGGCCGAATATGATAATTTTCATTAAAACTTGATTTCTATCACTTTGAATGATGCCAAATGAATAACTTACTTGAATTGGACCATTTTACACTATGTCCATTGTAGATTTGTGTCTCCGACAGTTTGTTTGGTTGCAGGGGACATTTTCAGCTTTTATGGGCAAAATGTGCTTTTCAGGGGCTGAAAAGCATGTTTTGGCCGAGTATGATAATTTTCATTAAAACTTGATTTCTATCCATTTGAATGATGCCAAATGAATAACTTACTTGAATTGGACCATTTTACACTATGTCCATTGTAGATTTGTGTCTCTGACAGTTCGTTTGGTTGCAGGGGACATATTCAGTTTTTATGGCCAAAATGTGCTTTTCAGGGGCTGAAAAGCATGTTTTGGCCGAATATGATAATTTTCATTAAAACTTTATTTCTATCACTTCGAATGATGCCAAATGAATAATTTACTTGAATTGGACCATTTTACACTATGTCCATAGTAGATTTGTGTCTCTGACAGTTCGTTTGGTTGCAGGGGACATATTCAGTTTTTATGGCCAAAATGTGCTTTTCAGGGGCTGAAAAGCATGTTTTGGCCGAATATGATAATTTTCATTAAAACTTGATTTCTATCACTTCGAATGATGCCAAATGAATAACTTACTTGAATTGGACCATTTTACACTATGTCCATTGTAGATTTGTGTCTCTGACAGTTCGTTTGGTTGCAGGGGACATATTCAGTTTTTATGGCCAAAATGTGCTTTTCAGGGGCTGAAAAGCATGTTTTGGCCGAATATGATAATTTTCATTAAAACTTGATTTCTATCACTTCGAATGATGCCAAATGAATAACTTACTTGAATTGGACCATTTTACACTATGTCCATTGTAGATTTGTGTCTCCGACAGTTCGTTTGGTTGCAGGGGACATTTTCAGTTTTTATGGCCAAAATGTGCTTTTCAGGGGCTGAAAAGCATGTTTTGGCCGAATATGATAATTTTCATTAAAACTTGATTTCTATCACTTCGAATGATGCCAAATGAATAACTTACTTGAATTGGACCATTTTACACTATGTCCATTGTAGATTTGTGTCTCCGACAGTTTGTTTGGTTGCAGGGGACATTTTCAGTTTTTATGGCCAAAATGTGCTTTTCAGGGGCTGAAAAGCATGTTTTGGCCGAGTATGATAATTTTCATTAAAACTTGATTTCTATCCATTTGAATGATGCCAAATGAATAACTTACTTGAATTGGACCATTTTACACTATGTCCATTGTAGATTTGTGTCTCTGACAGTTCGTTTGGTTGCAGGGGACATATTCAGTTTTTATGGCCAAAATGTGCTTTTCAGGGGCTGAAAAGCATGTTTTGGCCGAATATGATAATTTTCATTAAAACTTGATTTCTATCACTTCGAATGATGCCAAATGTATAACTTACTTGAATTGGACCATTTTACACTATGTCCATTGTAGATTTGTGTCTCCGACAGTTTGTTTGGTTGCAGGGGACATTTTCAGTTTTTATGGCCAAAATGTGCTTTTCAGGGGCTGAAAAGCATGTTTTGGCCGAGTATGATAATTTTCATTAAAACTTGATTTCTATCCATTTGAATGATGCCAAATGAATAACTTACTTGAATTGGACCATTTTACACTATGTCCATTGTAGATTTGTGTCTCTGACAGTTCGTTTGGTTGCAGGGGACATATTCAGTTTTTATGGCCAAAATGTGCTTTTCAGGGGCTGAAAAGCATGTTTTGGCCGAATATGATAATTTTCATTAAAACTTGATTTCTATCACTTCGAATGATGCCAAATGAATAACTTACTTGAATTGGACCATTTTACACTATGTCCATTGTAGATTTGTGTCTCTGACAGTTCGTTTGGTTGCAGGGGACATATTAAGTTTTTATGGCCAAAATGTGCTTTTCAGGGGCTGAAAAGCATGTTTTGGCCGAGTATGATAATTTTCATTAAAACTTGATTTCTATCACTTCGAATGATGCCAAATGAATAACTTACTTGAATTGGACTATTTTACACTATGTCCATTGTAGATTTGTGTCTCCGACAGTTCGTTTGGTTGCAGGGGACATTTTCAGTTTTTATGGCCAAAATGTGCTTTTCAGGGGCTGAAAAGCATGTTTTGGCCGAATATGATAATTTTCATTAAAACTTGATTTCTATCACTTCGAATGATGCCAAATGAATAACTTACTTGAATTGGACCATTTTACACTATGTCCATTGTAGATTTGTGTCTCCGACAGTTTGTTTGGTTGCAGGGGACATTTTCAGTTTTTATGGGCAAAATGTGCTTTTCAGGGGCTGAAAAGCATGTTTTGGCCGAGTATGATAATTTTCATTAAAACTTGATTTCTATCCATTTGAATGATGCCAAATGAATAATTTACTTGAATTGGACCATTTTACACTATGTCCATAGTAGATTTGTGTCTCTGACAGTTCGTTTGGTTGCAGGGGACATATTCAGTTTTTATGGCCAAAATGTGCTTTTCAGGGGCTGAAAAGCATGTTTTGGCCGAATATGATAATTTTCATTAAAACTTGATTTCTATCACTTCGAATGATGCCAAATGAATAACTTACTTGAATTGGACCATTTTACACTATGTCCATTGTAGATTTGTGTCTCTGACAGTTCGTTTGGTTGCAGGGGACATATTCAGTTTTTATGGCCAAAATGTGCTTTTCAGGGGCTGAAAAGCATGTTTTGGCCGAATATGATAATTTTCATTAAAACTTGATTTCTATCACTTCGAATGATGCCAAATGAATAACTTACTTGAATTGGACCATTTTACACTATGTCCATTGTAGATTTGTGTCTCTGACAGTTCGTTTGGTTGCAGGGGACATATTAAGTTTTTATGGCCAAAATGTGCTTTTCAGGGGCTGAAAAGCATGTTTTGGCCGAGTATGATAATTTTCATTAAAACTTGATTTCTATCACTTCGAATGATGCCAAATGAATAACTTACTTGAATTGGACTATTTTACACTATGTCCATTGTAGATTTGTGTCTCCGACAGTTCGTTTGGTTGCAGGGGACATTTTCAGTTTTTATGGCCAAAATGTGCTTTTCAGGGGCTGAAAAGCATGTTTTGGCCGAATATGATAATTTTCATTAAAACTTGATTTCTATCACTTTGAATGATGCCAAATGAATAACTTACTTGAATTGGACCATTTTACACTATGTCCATTGTAGATTTGTGTCTCCGACAGTTTGTTTGGTTGCAGGGGACATTTTCAGCTTTTATGGGCAAAATGTGCTTTTCAGGGGCTGAAAAGCATGTTTTGGCCGAGTATGATAATTTTCATTAAAACTTGATTTCTATCCATTTGAATGATGCCAAATGAATAACTTACTTGAATTGGACCATTTTACACTATGTCCATTGTAGATTTGTGTCTCTGACAGTTCGTTTGGTTGCAGGGGACATATTCAGTTTTTATGGCCAAAATGTGCTTTTCAGGGGCTGAAAAGCATGTTTTGGCCGAATATGATAATTTTCATTAAAACTTTATTTCTATCACTTCGAATGATGCCAAATGAATAATTTACTTGAATTGGACCATTTTACACTATGTCCATAGTAGATTTGTGTCTCTGACAGTTCGTTTGGTTGCAGGGGACATATTCAGTTTTTATGGCCAAAATGTGCTTTTCAGGGGCTGAAAAGCATGTTTTGGCCGAATATGATAATTTTCATTAAAACTTGATTTCTATCACTTCGAATGATGCCAAATGAATAACTTACTTGAATTGGACCATTTTACACTATGTCCATTGTAGATTTGTGTCTCTGACAGTTCGTTTGGTTGCAGGGGACATATTCAGTTTTTATGGCCAAAATGTGCTTTTCAGGGGCTGAAAAGCATGTTTTGGCCGAATATGATAATTTTCATTAAAACTTGATTTCTATCACTTCGAATGATGCCAAATGAATAACTTACTTGAATTGGACCATTTTACACTATGTCCATTGTAGATTTGTGTCTCCGACAGTTTGTTTGGTTGCAGGGGACATTTTCAGTTTTTATGGCCAAAATGTGCTTTTCAGGGGCTGAAAAGCATGTTTTGGCCGAGTATGATAATTTTCATTAAAACTTGATTTCTATCCATTTGAATGATGCCAAATGAATAACTTACTTGAATTGGACCATTTTACACTATGTCCATTGTAGATTTGTGTCTCTGACAGTTCGTTTGGTTGCAGGGGACATATTCAGTTTTTATGGCCAAAATGTGCTTTTCAGGGGCTGAAAAGCATGTTTTGGCCGAATATGATAATTTTCATTAAAACTTGATTTCTATCACTTCGAATGATGCCAAATGAATAACTTACTTGAATTGGACCATTTTACACTATGTCCATTGTAGATTTGTGTCTCTGACAGTTCGTTTGGTTGCAGGGGACATATTTAGTTTTTATGGCCAAAATGTGCTTTTCAGGGGCTGAAAAGCATGTTTTGGCCGAGTATGATAATTTTCATTAAAACTTGATTTCTATCACTTCGAATGATGCCAAATGAATAACTTACTTGAATTGGACCATTTTACACTATGTCCATTGTAGATTTGTGTCTCCGACAGTTCGTTTGGTTGCAGGGGACATTTTCAGTTTTTATGGCCAAAATGTGCTTTTCAGGGGCTGAAAAGCATGTTTTGGCCGAATATGATAATTTTCATTAAAACTTGATTTCTATCACTTCGAATGATGCCAAATGAATAACTTACTTGAATTGGACCATTTTACACTATGTCCATTGTAGATTTGTGTCTCCGACAGTTTGTTTGGTTGCAGGGGACATTTTCAGTTTTTATGGCCAAAATGTGCTTTTCAGGGGCTGAAAAGCATGTTTTGGCCGAGTATGATAATTTTCATTAAAACTTGATTTCTATCCATTTGAATGATGCCAAATGAATAACTTACTTGAATTGGACCATTTTACACTATGTCCATTGTAGATTTGTGTCTCTGACAGTTCGTTTGGTTGCAGGGGACATATTCAGTTTTTATGGCCAAAATGTGCTTTTCAGGGGCTGAAAAGCATGTTTTGGCCGAATATGATAATTTTCATTAAAACTTGATTTCTATCCATTTGAATGATGCCAAATGAATAACTTACTTGAATTGGACCATTTTACACTATGTCCATTGTAGATTTGTGTCTCTGACAGTTCGTTTGGTTGCAGGGGACATATTCAGTTTTTATGGCCAAAATGTGCTTTTCAGGGGCTGAAAAGCATGTTTTGGCCGAATATGATAATTTTCATTAAAACTTGATTTCTATCACTTCGAATGATGCCAAATGAATAACTTACTTGAATTGGACCATTTTACACTATGTCCATTGTAGATTTGTGTCTCTGACAGTTCGTTTGGTTGCAGGGGACATATTAAGTTTTTATGGCCAAAATGTGCTTTTCAGGGGCTGAAAAGCATGTTTTGGCCGAGTATGATAATTTTCATTAAAACTTGATTTCTATCCATTTGAATGATGCCAAATGAATAACTTACTTGAATTGGACCATTTTACACTATGTCCATTGTAGATTTGTGTCTCTGACAGTTCGTTTGGTTGCAGGGGACATATTCAGTTTTTATGGCCAAAATGTGCTTTTCAGGGGCTGAAAAGCATGTTTTGGCCGAATATGATAATTTTCATTAAAACTTGATTTCTATCACTTCGAATGATGCCAAATGAATAACTTACTTGAATTGGACCATTTTACACTATGTCCATTGTAGATTTGTGTCTCTGACAGTTCGTTTGGTTGCAGGGGACATATTAAGTTTTTATGGCCAAAATGTGCTTTTCAGGGGCTGAAAAGCATGTTTTGGCCGAGTATGATATTTTTCATTAAAACTTGATTTCTATCACTTCGAATGATGCCAAATGAATAACTTACTTGAATTGGACCATTTTACACTATGTCCATTGTAGATTTGTGTCTCTGACAGTTCGTTTGGTTGCAGGGGACATATTAAGTTTTTATGGCCAAAATGTGCTTTTCAGGGGCTGAAAAGCATGTTTTGGCCGAGTATGATAATTTTCATTAAAACTTGATTTCTATCACTTCGAATGATGCCAAATGAATAACTTACTTGAATTGGACCATTTACACTATGTCCATTGTAGATTTGTGTCTCCGACAGTTCGTTTGGTTGCAGGGGACATTTTCAGTTTTTATGGCCAAAATGTGCTTTTCAGGGGCTGAAAAGCATGTTTTGGCCGAGTATGATAATTTTCATTAAAACTTGATTTCTATCCATTTGAATGATGCCAAATGAATAACTTACTTGAATTGGACCATTTTACACTATGTCCATTGTAGATTTGTGTCTCTGACAGTTCGTTTGGTTGCAGGGGACATATTCAGTTTTTATGGCCAAAATGTGCTTTTCAGGGGCTGAAAAGCATGTTTTGGCCGAGTATGATAATTTTCATTAAAACTTGATTTCAATCCATTTGAATGATGCCAAATGAATAACTTACTTGAATTGGACCATTTTACACTATGTCCATTGTAGATTTGTGTCTCTGACAGTTCGTTTGGTTGCAGGGGACATATTCAGTTTTTATGGCCAAAATGTGCTTTTCAGGGGCTGAAAAGCATGTTTTGGCCGAATATGATAATTTTCATTAAAACTTGATTTCTATCACTTCGAATGATGCCAAATGAATAACTTACTTGAATTGGACCATTTTACACTATGTCCATTGTAGATTTGTGTCTCTGACAGTTCGTTTGGTTGCAGGGGACATATTAAGTTTTTATGGCCAAAATGTGCTTTTCAGGGGCTGAAAAGCATGTTTTGGCCGAGTATGATAATTTTCATTAAAACTTGATTTCTATCACTTCGAATGATGCCAAATGAATAACTTACTTGAATTGGACTATTTTACACTATGTCCATTGTAGATTTGTGTCTCCGACAGTTCGTTTGGTTGCAGGGGACATTTTCAGTTTTTATGGCCAAAATGTGCTTTTCAGGGGCTGAAAAGCATGTTTTGGCCGAATATGATAATTTTCATTAAAACTTGATTTCTATCACTTCGAATGATGCCAAATGAATAACTTACTTGAATTGGACCATTTTACACTATGTCCATTGTAGATTTGTGTCTCCGACAGTTTGTTTGGTTGCAGGGGACATTTTCAGTTTTTATGGGCAAAATGTGCTTTTCAGGGGCTGAAAAGCATGTTTTGGCCGAGTATGATAATTTTCATTAAAACTTGATTTCTATCCATTTGAATGATGCCAAATGAATAATTTACTTGAATTGGACCATTTTACACTATGTCCATAGTAGATTTGTGTCTCTGACAGTTCGTTTGGTTGCAGGGGACATATTCAGTTTTTATGGCCAAAATGTGCTTTTCAGGGGCTGAAAAGCATGTTTTGGCCGAATATGATAATTTTCATTAAAACTTGATTTCTATCACTTCGAATGATGCCAAATGAATAACTTACTTGAATTGGACCATTTTACACTATGTCCATTGTAGATTTGTGTCTCTGACAGTTCGTTTGGTTGCAGGGGACATATTCAGTTTTTATGGCCAAAATGTGCTTTTCAGGGGCTGAAAAGCATGTTTTGGCCGAATATGATAATTTTCATTAAAACTTGATTTCTATCACTTCGAATGATGCCAAATGAATAACTTACTTGAATTGGACCATTTTACACTATGTCCATTGTAGATTTGTGTCTCTGACAGTTTGTTTGGTTGCAGGGGACATATTAAGTTTTTATGGCCAAAATGTGCTTTTCAGGGGCTGAAAAGCATGTTTTGGCCGAGTATGATAATTTTCATTAAAACTTGATTTCTATCACTTCGAATGATGCCAAATGAATAACTTACTTGAATTGGACCATTTTACACTATGTCCATTGTAGATTTGTGTCTCTGACAGTTTGTTTGGTTGCAGGGGACATATTAAGTTTTTATGGCCAAAATGTGCTTTTCAGGGGCTGAAAAGCATGTTTTGGCCGAGTATGATAATTTTCATTAAAACTTGATTTCTATCACTTCGAATGATGCCAAATGAATAACTTACTTGAATTGGACCATTTTACACTATGTCCATTGTAGATTTGTGTCTCTGACAGTTCGTTTGGTTGCAGGGGACATATTAAGTTTTTATGGCCAAAATGTGCTTTTCAGGGGCTGAAAAGCATGTTTTGGCCGAGTATGACAATTTTCATTAAAACTTGATTTCTATCACTTCGAATGATGCCAAATGAATAACTTACTTGAATTGGACCATTTTACACTATGTCCATTGTAGATTTGTGTCTCCGACATTTCGTTTGGTTGCAGGGGACATTTTCAGTTTTTATGGCCAAAATGTGCTTTTCAGGGGCTGAAAAGCATGTTTTGGCCGAATATGATAATTTTCATTAAAACTTGATTTCTATCATTTCGAATGATGCCAAATGAATAACTTACTTGAATTGGACCATTTTACACTATGTCCATTGTAGATTTGTGTCTCCGACAGTTTGTTTGGTTGCAGGGGACATTTTCAGTTTTTATGGCCAAAATGTGCTTTTCAGGGGCTGAAAAGCATGTTTTGGCCGAGTATGATAATTTTCATTAAAACTTGATTTCTATCACTTCGAATGATGCCAAATGAATAACTTACTTGAATTGGACCATTTTACACTATGTCCATTGTAGATTTGTGTCTCTGACAGTTCGTTTGGTTGCAGGGGACATATTAAGTTTTTATGGCCAAAATGTGCTTTTCAGGGGCTGAAAAGCATGTTTTGGCCGAGTATGATAATTTTCATTAAAACTTGATTTCTATCCATTTGAATGATGCCAAATGAATAACTTACTTGAATTGGACCATTTTACACTATGTCCATTGTAGATTTGTGTCTCTGACAGTTCGTTTGGTTGCAGGGGACATATTCAGTTTTTATGGCCAAAATGTGCTTTTCAGGGGCTGAAAAGCATGTTTTGGCCGAATATGATAATTTTCATTAAAACTTGATTTCTATCACTTCGAATGATGCCAAATGAATAACTTACTTGAATTGGACCATTTTACACTATGTCCATTGTAGATTTGTGTCTCTGACAGTTCGTTTGGTTGCAGGGGACATATTAAGTTTTTATGGCCAAAATGTGCTTTTCAGGGGCTGAAAAGCATGTTTTGGCCGAGTATGATAATTTTCATTAAAACTTGATTTCTATCACTTCGAATGATGCCAAATGAATAACTTACTTGAATTGGACCATTTAGACTATGTCCATTGTAGATTTGTGTCTCCGACAGTTCGTTTGGTTGCAGGGGACATTTTCAGTTTTTATGGCCAAAATGTGCTTTTCAGGGGCTGAAAAGCATGTTTTGGCCGAGTATGATAATTTTCATTAAAACTTGATTTCTATCCATTTGAATGATGCCAAATGAATAACTTACTTGAATTGGACCATTTTACACTATGTCCATTGTAGATTTGTGTCTCTGACAGTTCGTTTGGTTGCAGGGGACATATTCAGTTTTTATGGCCAAAATGTGCTTTTCAGGGGCTGAAAAGCATGTTTTGGCCGAATATGATAATTTTCATTAAAACTTGATTTCTATCACTTCGAATGATGCCAAATGAATAACTTACTTGAATTGGACCATTTTACACTATGTCCATTGTAGATTTGTGTCTCTGACAGTTCGTTTGGTTGCAGGGGACATATTAAGTTTTTATGGCCAAAATGTGCTTTTCAGGGGCTGAAAAGCATGTTTTGGCCGAGTATGATAATTTTCATTAAAACTTGATTTCTATCCATTTGAATGATGCCAAATGAATAACTTACTTGAATTGGACCATTTTACACTATGTCCATTGTAGATTTGTGTCTCTGACAGTTCGTTTGGTTGCAGGGGACATATTCAGTTTTTATGGCCAAAATGTGCTTTTCAGGGGCTGAAAAGCATGTTTTGGCCGAATATGATAATTTTCATTAAAACTTGATTTCTATCACTTCGAATGATGCCAAATGAATAACTTACTTGAATTGGACCATTTTACACTATGTCCATTGTAGATTTGTGTCTCTGACAGTTCGTTTGGTTGCAGGGGACATATTAAGTTTTTATGGCCAAAATGTGCTTTTCAGGGGCTGAAAAGCATGTTTTGGCCGAGTATGATATTTTTCATTAAAACTTGATTTCTATCACTTCGAATGATGCCAAATGAATAACTTACTTGAATTGGACCATTTTACACTATGTCCATTGTAGATTTGTGTCTCTGACAGTTCGTTTGGTTGCAGGGGACATATTAAGTTTTTATGGCCAAAATGTGCTTTTCAGGGGCTGAAAAGCATGTTTTGGCCGAGTATGATAATTTTCATTAAAACTTGATTTCTATCACTTCGAATGATGCCAAATGAATAACTTACTTGAATTGGACCATTTACACTATGTCCATTGTAGATTTGTGTCTCCGACAGTTCGTTTGGTTGCAGGGGACATTTTCAGTTTTTATGGCCAAAATGTGCTTTTCAGGGGCTGAAAAGCATGTTTTGGCCGAGTATGATAATTTTCATTAAAACTTGATTTCTATCCATTTGAATGATGCCAAATGAATAACTTACTTGAATTGGACCATTTTACACTATGTCCATTGTAGATTTGTGTCTCTGACAGTTCGTTTGGTTGCAGGGGACATATTCAGTTTTTATGGCCAAAATGTGCTTTTCAGGGGCTGAAAAGCATGTTTTGGCCGAGTATGATAATTTTCATTAAAACTTGATTTCAATCCATTTGAATGATGCCAAATGAATAACTTACTTGAATTGGACCATTTTACACTATGTCCATTGTAGATTTGTGTCTCTGACAGTTCGTTTGGTTGCAGGGGACATATTCAGTTTTTATGGCCAAAATGTGCTTTTCAGGGGCTGAAAAGCATGTTTTGGCCGAATATGATAATTTTCATTAAAACTTGATTTCTATCACTTCGAATGATGCCAAATGAATAACTTACTTGAATTGGACCATTTTACACTATGTCCATTGTAGATTTGTGTCTCTGACAGTTCGTTTGGTTGCAGGGGACATATTAAGTTTTTATGGCCAAAATGTGCTTTTCAGGGGCTGAAAAGCATGTTTTGGCCGAGTATGATAATTTTCATTAAAACTTGATTTCTATCACTTCGAATGATGCCAAATGAATAACTTACTTGAATTGGACTATTTTACACTATGTCCATTGTAGATTTGTGTCTCCGACAGTTCGTTTGGTTGCAGGGGACATTTTCAGTTTTTATGGCCAAAATGTGCTTTTCAGGGGCTGAAAAGCATGTTTTGGCCGAATATGATAATTTTCATTAAAACTTGATTTCTATCACTTCGAATGATGCCAAATGAATAACTTACTTGAATTGGACCATTTTACACTATGTCCATTGTAGATTTGTGTCTCCGACAGTTTGTTTGGTTGCAGGGGACATTTTCAGTTTTTATGGGCAAAATGTGCTTTTCAGGGGCTGAAAAGCATGTTTTGGCCGAGTATGATAATTTTCATTAAAACTTGATTTCTATCCATTTGAATGATGCCAAATGAATAATTTACTTGAATTGGACCATTTTACACTATGTCCATAGTAGATTTGTGTCTCTGACAGTTCGTTTGGTTGCAGGGGACATATTCAGTTTTTATGGCCAAAATGTGCTTTTCAGGGGCTGAAAAGCATGTTTTGGCCGAATATGATAATTTTCATTAAAACTTGATTTCTATCACTTCGAATGATGCCAAATGAATAACTTACTTGAATTGGACCATTTTACACTATGTCCATTGTAGATTTGTGTCTCTGACAGTTTGTTTGGTTGCAGGGGACATATTAAGTTTTTATGGCCAAAATGTGCTTTTCAGGGGCTGAAAAGCATGTTTTGGCCGAGTATGATAATTTTCATTAAAACTTGATTTCTATCACTTCGAATGATGCCAAATGAATAACTTACTTGAATTGGACCATTTTACACTATGTCCATTGTAGATTTGTGTCTCTGACAGTTTGTTTGGTTGCAGGGGACATATTAAGTTTTTATGGCCAAAATGTGCTTTTCAGGGGCTGAAAAGCATGTTTTGGCCGAGTATGATAATTTTCATTAAAACTTGATTTCTATCACTTCGAATGATGCCAAATGAATAACTTACTTGAATTGGACCATTTTACACTATGTCCATTGTAGATTTGTGTCTCTGACAGTTCGTTTGGTTGCAGGGGACATATTAAGTTTTTATGGCCAAAATGTGCTTTTCAGGGGCTGAAAAGCATGTTTTGGCCGAGTATGACAATTTTCATTAAAACTTGATTTCTATCACTTCGAATGATGCCAAATGAATAACTTACTTGAATTGGACCATTTTACACTATGTCCATTGTAGATTTGTGTCTCCGACATTTCGTTTGGTTGCAGGGGACATTTTCAGTTTTTATGGCCAAAATGTGCTTTTCAGGGGCTGAAAAGCATGTTTTGGCCGAATATGATAATTTTCATTAAAACTTGATTTCTATCATTTCGAATGATGCCAAATGAATAACTTACTTGAATTGGACCATTTTACACTATGTCCATTGTAGATTTGTGTCTCCGACAGTTTGTTTGGTTGCAGGGGACATTTTCAGTTTTTATGGCCAAAATGTGCTTTTCAGGGGCTGAAAAGCATGTTTTGGCCGAGTATGATAATTTTCATTAAAACTTGATTTCTATCACTTCGAATGATGCCAAATGAATAACTTACTTGAATTGGACCATTTTACACTATGTCCATTGTAGATTTGTGTCTCTGACAGTTCGTTTGGTTGCAGGGGACATATTAAGTTTTTATGGCCAAAATGTGCTTTTCAGGGGCTGAAAAGCATGTTTTGGCCGAGTATGATAATTTTCATTAAAACTTGATTTCTATCCATTTGAATGATGCCAAATGAATAACTTACTTGAATTGGACCATTTTACACTATGTCCATTGTAGATTTGTGTCTCTGACAGTTCGTTTGGTTGCAGGGGACATATTCAGTTTTTATGGCCAAAATGTGCTTTTCAGGGGCTGAAAAGCATGTTTTGGCCGAATATGATAATTTTCATTAAAACTTGATTTCTATCACTTCGAATGATGCCAAATGAATAACTTACTTGAATTGGACCATTTTACACTATGTCCATTGTAGATTTGTGTCTCTGACAGTTCGTTTGGTTGCAGGGGACATATTAAGTTTTTATGGCCAAAATGTGCTTTTCAGGGGCTGAAAAGCATGTTTTGGCCGAGTATGATAATTTTCATTAAAACTTGATTTCTATCACTTCGAATGATGCCAAATGAATAACTTACTTGAATTGGACCATTTAGACTATGTCCATTGTAGATTTGTGTCTCCGACAGTTCGTTTGGTTGCAGGGGACATTTTCAGTTTTTATGGCCAAAATGTGCTTTTCAGGGGCTGAAAAGCATGTTTTGGCCGAGTATGATAATTTTCATTAAAACTTGATTTCTATCCATTTGAATGATGCCAAATGAATAACTTACTTGAATTGGACCATTTTACACTATGTCCATTGTAGATTTGTGTCTCTGACAGTTCGTTTGGTTGCAGGGGACATATTCAGTTTTTATGGCCAAAATGTGCTTTTCAGGGGCTGAAAAGCATGTTTTGGCCGAGTATGATAATTTTCATTAAAACTTGATTTCTATCCATTTGAATGATGCCAAATGAATAACTTACTTGAATTGGACCATTTTACACTATGTCCATTGTAGATTTGTGTCTCTGACAGTTCGTTTGGTTGCAGGGGACATATTCAGTTTTTATGGCCAAAATGTGCTTTTCAGGGGCTGAAAAGCATGTTTTGGCCGAATATGATAATTTTCATTAAAACTTGATTTCTATCACTTCGAATGATGCCAAATGAATAACTTACTTGAATTGGACCATTTTACACTATGTCCATTGTAGATTTGTGTCTCTGACAGTTCGTTTGGTTGCAGGGGACATATTAAGTTTTTATGGCCAAAATGTGCTTTTCAGGGGCTGAAAAGCATGTTTTGGCCGAGTATGATAATTTTCATTAAAACTTGATTTCTATCACTTCGAATGATGCCAAATGAATAACTTACTTGAATTGGACTATTTTACACTATGTCCATTGTAGATTTGTGTCTCCGACAGTTCGTTTGGTTGCAGGGGACATTTTCAGTTTTTATGGCCAAAATGTGCTTTTCAGGGGCTGAAAAGCATGTTTTGGCCGAATATGATAATTTTCATTAAAACTTGATTTCTATCACTTCGAATGATGCCAAATGAATAACTTAATTGAATTGGACCATTTTACACTATGTCCATTGTAGATTTGTGTCTCCGACAGTTTGTTTGGTTGCAGGGGACATTTTCAGTTTTTATGGGCAAAATGTGCTTTTCAGGGGCTGAAAAGCATGTTTTGGCCGAGTATGATAATTTTCATTAAAACTTGATTTCTATCCATTTGAATGATGCCAAATGAATAATTTACTTGAATTGGACCATTTTACACTATGTCCATAGTAGATTTGTGTCTCTGACAGTTCGTTTGGTTGCAGGGGACATATTCAGTTTTTATGGCCAAAATGTGCTTTTCAGGGGCTGAAAAGCATGTTTTGGCCGAATATGATAATTTTCATTAAAACTTGATTTCTATCACTTCGAATGATGCCAAATGAATAACTTACTTGAATTGGACCATTTTACACTATGTCCATTGTAGATTTGTGTCTCTGACAGTTCGTTTGGTTGCAGGGGACATATTCAGTTTTTATGGCCAAAATGTGCTTTTCAGGGGCTGAAAAGCATGTTTTGGCCGAATATGATAATTTTCATTAAAACTTGATTTCTATCACTTCGAATGATGCCAAATGAATAACTTACTTGAATTGGACCATTTTACACTATGTCCATTGTAGATTTGTGTCTCTGACAGTTCGTTTGGTTGCAGGGGACATATTCAGTTTTTATGGCCAAAATGTGCTTTTCAGGGGCTGAAAAGCATGTTTTGGCCGAATATGATAATTTTCATTAAAACTTGATTTCTATCACTTCGAATGATGCCAAATGAATAACTTACTTGAATTGGACCATTTTACACTATGTCCATTGTAGATTTGTGTCTCCGACAGTTTGTTTGGTTGCAGGGGACATTTTCAGTTTTTATGGCCAAAATGTGCTTTTCAGGGGCTGAAAAGCATGTTTTGGCCGAGTATGATAATTTTCATTAAAACTTGATTTCTATCACTTCGAATGATGCCAAATGAATAACTTACTTGAATTGGACCATTTTACACTATGTCCATTGTAGATTTGTGTCTCCGACAGTTCGTTTGGTTGCAGGGGACATTTTCAGTTTTTATGGCCAAAATGTGCTTTTCAGGGGCTGAAAAGCATGTTTTGGCCGAATATGATAATTTTCATTAAAACTTGATTTCTATCACTTCGAATGATGCCAAATGAATAACTTACTTGAATTGGACCATTTTACACTATGTCCATTGTAGATTTGTGTCTCCGACAGTTTGTTTGGTTGCAGGGGACATTTTCAGTTTTTATGGCCAAAATGTGCTTTTCAGGGGCTGAAAAGCATGTTTTGGCCGAGTATGATAATTTTCATTAAAACTTGATTTCTATCCATTTGAATGATGCCAAATGAATAACTTACTTGAATTGGACCATTTTACACTATGTCCATTGTAGATTTGTGTCTCTGACAGTTCGTTTGGTTGCAGGGGACATATTCAGTTTTTATGGCCAAAATGTGCTTTTCAGGGGCTGAAAAGCATGTTTTGGCCGAATATGATAATTTTCATTAAAACTTGATTTCTATCACTTCGAATGATGCCAAATGTATAACTTACTTGAATTGGACCATTTTACACTGTGTCCATTGTAGATTTGTGTCTCCGACAGTTTGTTTGGTTGCAGGGGACATTTTCAGTTTTTATGGCCAAAATGTGCTTTTCAGGGGCTGAAAAGCATGTTTTGGCCGAGTATGATAATTTTCATTAAAACTTGATTTCTATCCATTTGAATGATGCCAAATGAATAACTTACTTGAATTGGACCATTTTACACTATGTCCATTGTAGATTTGTGTCTCTGACAGTTCGTTTGGTTGCAGGGGACATATTCAGTTTTTATGGCCAAAATGTGCTTTTCAGGGGCTGAAAAGCATGTTTTGGCCGAATATGATAATTTTCATTAAAACTTGATTTCTATCACTTCGAATGATGCCAAATGAATAACTTACTTGAATTGGACCATTTTACACTATGTCCATTGTAGATTTGTGTCTCTGACAGTTCGTTTGGTTGCAGGGGACATATTAAGTTTTTATGGCCAAAATGTGCTTTTCAGGGGCTGAAAAGCATGTTTTGGCCGAGTATGATAATTTTCATTAAAACTTGATTTCTATCCATTTGAATGATGCCAAATGAATAACTTACTTGAATTGGACCATTTTACACTATGTCCATTGTAGATTTGTGTCTCTGACAGTTCGTTTGGTTGCAGGGGACATATTCAGTTTTTATGGCCAAAATGTGCTTTTCAGGGGCTGAAAAGCATGTTTTGGCCGAATATGATAATTTTCATTAAAACTTGATTTCTATCACTTCGAATGATGCCAAATGAATAACTTACTTGAATTGGACCATTTTACACTATGTCCATTGTAGATTTGTGTCTCTGACAGTTCGTTTGGTTGCAGGGGACATATTAAGTTTTTATGGCCAAAATGTGCTTTTCAGGGGCTGAAAAGCATGTTTTGGCCGAGTATGATATTTTTCATTAAAACTTGATTTCTATCACTTCGAATGATGCCAAATGAATAACTTACTTGAATTGGACCATTTTACACTATGTCCATTGTAGATTTGTGTCTCTGACAGTTCGTTTGGTTGCAGGGGACATATTAAGTTTTTATGGCCAAAATGTGCTTTTCAGGGGCTGAAAAGCATGTTTTGGCCGAGTATGATAATTTTCATTAAAACTTGATTTCTATCACTTCGAATGATGCCAAATGAATAACTTACTTGAATTGGACCATTTACACTATGTCCATTGTAGATTTGTGTCTCCGACAGTTCGTTTGGTTGCAGGGGACATTTTCAGTTTTTATGGCCAAAATGTGCTTTTCAGGGGCTGAAAAGCATGTTTTGGCCGAGTATGATAATTTTCATTAAAACTTGATTTCTATCCATTTGAATGATGCCAAATGAATAACTTACTTGAATTGGACCATTTTACACTATGTCCATTGTAGATTTGTGTCTCTGACAGTTCGTTTGGTTGCAGGGGACATATTCAGTTTTTATGGCCAAAATGTGCTTTTCAGGGGCTGAAAAGCATGTTTTGGCCGAGTATGATAATTTTCATTAAAACTTGATTTCAATCCATTTGAATGATGCCAAATGAATAACTTACTTGAATTGGACCATTTTACACTATGTCCATTGTAGATTTGTGTCTCTGACAGTTCGTTTGGTTGCAGGGGACATATTCAGTTTTTATGGCCAAAATGTGCTTTTCAGGGGCTGAAAAGCATGTTTTGGCCGAATATGATAATTTTCATTAAAACTTGATTTCTATCACTTCGAATGATGCCAAATGAATAACTTACTTGAATTGGACCATTTTACACTATGTCCATTGTAGATTTGTGTCTCTGACAGTTCGTTTGGTTGCAGGGGACATATTAAGTTTTTATGGCCAAAATGTGCTTTTCAGGGGCTGAAAAGCATGTTTTGGCCGAGTATGATAATTTTCATTAAAACTTGATTTCTATCACTTCGAATGATGCCAAATGAATAACTTACTTGAATTGGACTATTTTACACTATGTCCATTGTAGATTTGTGTCTCCGACAGTTCGTTTGGTTGCAGGGGACATTTTCAGTTTTTATGGCCAAAATGTGCTTTTCAGGGGCTGAAAAGCATGTTTTGGCCGAATATGATAATTTTCATTAAAACTTGATTTCTATCACTTCGAATGATGCCAAATGAATAACTTACTTGAATTGGACCATTTTACACTATGTCCATTGTAGATTTGTGTCTCCGACAGTTTGTTTGGTTGCAGGGGACATTTTCAGTTTTTATGGGCAAAATGTGCTTTTCAGGGGCTGAAAAGCATGTTTTGGCCGAGTATGATAATTTTCATTAAAACTTGATTTCTATCCATTTGAATGATGCCAAATGAATAATTTACTTGAATTGGACCATTTTACACTATGTCCATAGTAGATTTGTGTCTCTGACAGTTCGTTTGGTTGCAGGGGACATATTCAGTTTTTATGGCCAAAATGTGCTTTTCAGGGGCTGAAAAGCATGTTTTGGCCGAATATGATAATTTTCATTAAAACTTGATTTCTATCACTTCGAATGATGCCAAATGAATAACTTACTTGAATTGGACCATTTTACACTATGTCCATTGTAGATTTGTGTCTCTGACAGTTCGTTTGGTTGCAGGGGACATATTCAGTTTTTATGGCCAAAATGTGCTTTTCAGGGGCTGAAAAGCATGTTTTGGCCGAATATGATAATTTTCATTAAAACTTGATTTCTATCACTTCGAATGATGCCAAATGAATAACTTACTTGAATTGGACCATTTTACACTATGTCCATTGTAGATTTGTGTCTCTGACAGTTTGTTTGGTTGCAGGGGACATATTAAGTTTTTATGGCCAAAATGTGCTTTTCAGGGGCTGAAAAGCATGTTTTGGCCGAGTATGATAATTTTCATTAAAACTTGATTTCTATCACTTCGAATGATGCCAAATGAATAACTTACTTGAATTGGACCATTTTACACTATGTCCATTGTAGATTTATGTCTCTGACAGTTTGTTTGGTTGCAGGGGACATATTAAGTTTTTATGGCCAAAATGTGCTTTTCAGGGGCTGAAAAGCATGTTTTGGCCGAGTATGATAATTTTCATTAAAACTTGATTTCTATCACTTCGAATGATGCCAAATGAATAACTTACTTGAATTGGACCATTTTACACTATGTCCATTGTAGATTTGTGTCTCTGACAGTTCGTTTGGTTGCAGGGGACATATTAAGTTTTTATGGCCAAAATGTGCTTTTCAGGGGCTGAAAAGCATGTTTTGGCCGAGTATGACAATTTTCATTAAAACTTGATTTCTATCACTTCGAATGATGCCAAATGAATAACTTACTTGAATTGGACCATTTTACACTATGTCCATTGTAGATTTGTGTCTCCGACATTTCGTTTGGTTGCAGGGGACATTTTCAGTTTTTATGGCCAAAATGTGCTTTTCAGGGGCTGAAAAGCATGTTTTGGCCGAATATGATAATTTTCATTAAAACTTGATTTCTATCATTTCGAATGATGCCAAATGAATAACTTACTTGAATTGGACCATTTTACACTATGTCCATTGTAGATTTGTGTCTCCGACAGTTTGTTTGGTTGCAGGGGACATTTTCAGTTTTTATGGCCAAAATGTGCTTTTCAGGGGCTGAAAAGCATGTTTTGGCCGAGTATGATAATTTTCATTAAAACTTGATTTCTATCACTTCGAATGATGCCAAATGAATAACTTACTTGAATTGGACCATTTTACACTATGTCCATTGTAGATTTGTGTCTCTGACAGTTCGTTTGGTTGCAGGGGACATATTAAGTTTTTATGGCCAAAATGTGCTTTTCAGGGGCTGAAAAGCATGTTTTGGCCGAGTATGATAATTTTCATTAAAACTTGATTTCTATCCATTTGAATGATGCCAAATGAATAACTTACTTGAATTGGACCATTTTACACTATGTCCATTGTAGATTTGTGTCTCTGACAGTTCGTTTGGTTGCAGGGGACATATTCAGTTTTTATGGCCAAAATGTGCTTTTCAGGGGCTGAAAAGCATGTTTTGGCCGAATATGATAATTTTCATTAAAACTTGATTTCTATCACTTCGAATGATGCCAAATGAATAACTTACTTGAATTGGACCATTTTACACTATGTCCATTGTAGATTTGTGTCTCTGACAGTTCGTTTGGTTGCAGGGGACATATTAAGTTTTTATGGCCAAAATGTGCTTTTCAGGGGCTGAAAAGCATGTTTTGGCCGAGTATGATAATTTTCATTAAAACTTGATTTCTATCACTTCGAATGATGCCAAATGAATAACTTACTTGAATTGGACCATTTAGACTATGTCCATTGTAGATTTGTGTCTCCGACAGTTCGTTTGGTTGCAGGGGACATTTTCAGTTTTTATGGCCAAAATGTGCTTTTCAGGGGCTGAAAAGCATGTTTTGGCCGAGTATGATAATTTTCATTAAAACTTGATTTCTATCCATTTGAATGATGCCAAATGAATAACTTACTTGAATTGGACCATTTTACACTATGTCCATTGTAGATTTGTGTCTCTGACAGTTCGTTTGGTTGCAGGGGACATATTCAGTTTTTATGGCCAAAATGTGCTTTTCAGGGGCTGAAAAGCATGTTTTGGCCGAGTATGATAATTTTCATTAAAACTTGATTTCTATCCATTTGAATGATGCCAAATGAATAACTTACTTGAATTGGACCATTTTACACTATGTCCATTGTAGATTTGTGTCTCTGACAGTTCGTTTGGTTGCAGGGGACATATTCAGTTTTTATGGCCAAAATGTGCTTTTCAGGGGCTGAAAAGCATGTTTTGGCCGAATATGATAATTTTCATTAAAACTTGATTTCTATCACTTCGAATGATGCCAAATGAATAACTTACTTGAATTGGACCATTTTACACTATGTCCATTGTAGATTTGTGTCTCTGACAGTTCGTTTGGTTGCAGGGGACATATTAAGTTTTTATGGCCAAAATGTGCTTTTCAGGGGCTGAAAAGCATGTTTTGGCCGAGTATGATAATTTTCATTAAAACTTGATTTCTATCACTTCGAATGATGCCAAATGAATAACTTACTTGAATTGGACTATTTTACACTATGTCCATTGTAGATTTGTGTCTCCGACAGTTCGTTTGGTTGCAGGGGACATTTTCAGTTTTTATGGCCAAAATGTGCTTTTCAGGGGCTGAAAAGCATGTTTTGGCCGAATATGATAATTTTCATTAAAACTTGATTTCTATCACTTCGAATGATGCCAAATGAATAACTTAATTGAATTGGACCATTTTACACTATGTCCATTGTAGATTTGTGTCTCCGACAGTTTGTTTGGTTGCAGGGGACATTTTCAGTTTTTATGGGCAAAATGTGCTTTTCAGGGGCTGAAAAGCATGTTTTGGCCGAGTATGATAATTTTCATTAAAACTTGATTTCTATCCATTTGAATGATGCCAAATGAATAATTTACTTGAATTGGACCATTTTACACTATGTCCATAGTAGATTTGTGTCTCTGACAGTTCGTTTGGTTGCAGGGGACATATTCAGTTTTTATGGCCAAAATGTGCTTTTCAGGGGCTGAAAAGCATGTTTTGGCCGAATATGATAATTTTCATTAAAACTTGATTTCTATCACTTCGAATGATGCCAAATGAATAACTTACTTGAATTGGACCATTTTACACTATGTCCATTGTAGATTTGTGTCTCTGACAGTTCGTTTGGTTGCAGGGGACATATTCAGTTTTTATGGCCAAAATGTGCTTTTCAGGGGCTGAAAAGCATGTTTTGGCCGAATATGATAATTTTCATTAAAACTTGATTTCTATCACTTCGAATGATGCCAAATGAATAACTTACTTGAATTGGACCATTTTACACTATGTCCATTGTAGATTTGTGTCTCTGACAGTTCGTTTGGTTGCAGGGGACATATTCAGTTTTTATGGCCAAAATGTGCTTTTCAGGGGCTGAAAAGCATGTTTTGGCCGAATATGATAATTTTCATTAAAACTTGATTTCTATCACTTCGAATGATGCCAAATGAATAACTTACTTGAATTGGACCATTTTACACTATGTCCATTGTAGATTTGTGTCTCCGACAGTTTGTTTGGTTGCAGGGGACATTTTCAGTTTTTATGGCCAAAATGTGCTTTTCAGGGGCTGAAAAGCATGTTTTGGCCGAGTATGATAATTTTCATTAAAACTTGATTTCTATCCATTTGAATGATGCCAAATGAATAACTTACTTGAATTGGACCATTTTACACTATGTCCATTGTAGATTTGTGTCTCTGACAGTTCGTTTGGTTGCAGGGGACATATTCAGTTTTTATGGCCAAAATGTGCTTTTCAGGGGCTGAAAAGCATGTTTTGGCCGAATATGATAATTTTCATTAAAACTTGATTTCTATCACTTCGAATGATGCCAAATGAATAACTTACTTGAATTGGACCATTTTACACTATGTCCATTGTAGATTTGTGTCTCTGACAGTTCGTTTGGTTGCAGGGGACATATTAAGTTTTTATGGCCAAAATGTGCTTTTCAGGGGCTGAAAAGCATGTTTTGGCCGAGTATGATAATTTTCATTAAAACTTGATTTCTATCACTTCGAATGATGCCAAATGAATAACTTACTTGAATTGGACTATTTTACACTATGTCCATTGTAGATTTGTGTCTCCGACAGTTCGTTTGGTTGCAGGGGACATTTTCAGTTTTTATTGCCAAAATGTGCTTTTCAGGGGCTGAAAAGCATGTTTTGGCCGAATATGATAATTTTCATTAAAACTTGATTTCTATCACTTCGAATGATGCCAAATGAATAACTTAATTGAATTGGACCATTTTACACTATGTCCATTGTAGATTTGTGTCTCCGACAGTTTGTTTGGTTGCAGGGGACATTTTCAGTTTTTATGGGCAAAATGTGCTTTTCAGGGGCTGAAAAGCATGTTTTGGCCGAGTATGATAATTTTCATTAAAACTTGATTTCTATCCATTTGAATGATGCCAAATGAATAATTTACTTGAATTGGACCATTTTACACTATGTCCATAGTAGATTTGTGTCTCTGACAGTTCGTTTGGTTGCAGGGGACATATTCAGTTTTTATGGCCAAAATGTGCTTTTCAGGGGCTGAAAAGCATGTTTTGGCCGAATATGATAATTTTCATTAAAACTTGATTTCTATCACTTCGAATGATGCCAAATGAATAACTTACTTGAATTGGACCATTTTACACTATGTCCATTGTAGATTTGTGTCTCTGACAGTTCGTTTGGTTGCAGGGGACATATTCAGTTTTTATGGCCAAAATGTGCTTTTCAGGGGCTGAAAAGCATGTTTTGGCCGAATATGATAATTTTCATTAAAACTTGATTTCTATCACTTCGAATGATGCCAAAATAATAACTTACTTGAATTGGACCATTTTACACTATGTCCATTGTAGATTTGTGTCTCTGACAGTTCGTTTGGTTGCAGGGGACATATTCAGTTTTTATGGCCAAAATGTGCTTTTCAGGGGCTGAAAAGCATGTTTTGGCCGAATATGATAATTTTCATTAAAACTTGATTTCTATCACTTCGAATGATGCCAAATGAATAACTTACTTGAATTGGACCATTTTACACTATGTCCATTGTAGATTTGTGTCTCCGACAGTTTGTTTGGTTGCAGGGGACATTTTCAGTTTTTATGGCCAAAATGTGCTTTTCAGGGGCTGAAAAGCATGTTTTGGCCGAGTATGATAATTTTCATTAAAACTTGATTTCTATCCATTTGAATGATGCCAAATGAATAACTTACTTGAATTGGACCATTTTACACTATGTCCATTGTAGATTTGTGTCTCTGACAGTTCGTTTGGTTGCAGGGGACATATTCAGTTTTTATGGCCAAAATGTGCTTTTCAGGGGCTGAAAAGCATGTTTTGGCCGAGTATGATAATTTTCATTAAAACTTGATTTCAATCCATTTGAATGATGCCAAATGAATAACTTACTTGAATTGGACCATTTTACACTATGTCCATTGTAGATTTGTGTCTCTGACAGTTCGTTTGGTTGCAGGGGACATATTCAGTTTTTATGGCCAAAATGTGCTTTTCAGGGGCTGAAAAGCATGTTTTGGCCGAATATGATAATTTTCATTAAAACTTGATTTCTATCACTTCGAATGATGCCAAATGAATAACTTACTTGAATTGGACCATTTTACACTATGTCCATTGTAGATTTGTGTCTCTGACAGTTCGTTTGGTTGCAGGGGACATATTAAGTTTTTATGGCCAAAATGTGCTTTTCAGGGGCTGAAAAGCATGTTTTGGCCGAGTATGATAATTTTCATTAAAACTTGATTTCTATCACTTCGAATGATGCCAAATGAATAACTTACTTGAATTGGACTATTTTACACTATGTCCATTGTAGATTTGTGTCTCCGACAGTTCGTTTGGTTGCAGGGGACATTTTCAGTTTTTATGGCCAAAATGTGCTTTTCAGGGGCTGAAAAGCATGTTTTGGCCGAATATGATAATTTTCATTAAAACTTGATTTCTATCACTTCGAATGATGCCAAATGAATAACTTACTTGAATTGGACCATTTTACACTATGTCCATTGTAGATTTGTGTCTCCGACAGTTTGTTTGGTTGCAGGGGACATTTTCAGTTTTTATGGGCAAAATGTGCTTTTCAGGGGCTGAAAAGCATGTTTTGGCCGAGTATGATAATTTTCATTAAAACTTGATTTCTATCCATTTGAATGATGCCAAATGAATAATTTACTTGAATTGGACCATTTTACACTATGTCCATAGTAGATTTGTGTCTCTGACAGTTCGTTTGGTTGCAGGGGACATATTCAGTTTTTATGGCCAAAATGTGCTTTTCAGGGGCTGAAAAGCATGTTTTGGCCGAATATGATAATTTTCATTAAAACTTGATTTCTATCACTTCGAATGATGCCAAATGAATAACTTACTTGAATTGGACCATTTTACACTATGTCCATTGTAGATTTGTGTCTCTGACAGTTCGTTTGGTTGCAGGGGACATATTCAGTTTTTATGGCCAAAATGTGCTTTTCAGGGGCTGAAAAGCATGTTTTGGCCGAATATGATAATTTTCATTAAAACTTGATTTCTATCACTTCGAATGATGCCAAATGAATAACTTACTTGAATTGGACCATTTTACACTATGTCCATTGTAGATTTGTGTCTCTGACAGTTTGTTTGGTTGCAGGGGACATATTAAGTTTTTATGGCCAAAATGTGCTTTTCAGGGGCTGAAAAGCATGTTTTGGCCGAGTATGATAATTTTCATTAAAACTTGATTTCTATCACTTCGAATGATGCCAAATGAATAACTTACTTGAATTGGACCATTTTACACTATGTCCATTGTAGATTTATGTCTCTGACAGTTTGTTTGGTTGCAGGGGACATATTAAGTTTTTATGGCCAAAATGTGCTTTTCAGGGGCTGAAAAGCATGTTTTGGCCGAGTATGATAATTTTCATTAAAACTTGATTTCTATCACTTCGAATGATGCCAAATGAATAACTTACTTGAATTGGACCATTTTACACTATGTCCATTGTAGATTTGTGTCTCTGACAGTTCGTTTGGTTGCAGGGGACATATTAAGTTTTTATGGCCAAAATGTGCTTTTCAGGGGCTGAAAAGCATGTTTTGGCCGAGTATGACAATTTTCATTAAAACTTGATTTCTATCACTTCGAATGATGCCAAATGAATAACTTACTTGAATTGGACCATTTTACACTATGTCCATTGTAGATTTGTGTCTCCGACATTTCGTTTGGTTGCAGGGGACATTTTCAGTTTTTATGGCCAAAATGTGCTTTTCAGGGGCTGAAAAGCATGTTTTGGCCGAATATGATAATTTTCATTAAAACTTGATTTCTATCATTTCGAATGATGCCAAATGAATAACTTACTTGAATTGGACCATTTTACACTATGTCCATTGTAGATTTGTGTCTCCGACAGTTTGTTTGGTTGCAGGGGACATTTTCAGTTTTTATGGCCAAAATGTGCTTTTCAGGGGCTGAAAAGCATGTTTTGGCCGAGTATGATAATTTTCATTAAAACTTGATTTCTATCACTTCGAATGATGCCAAATGAATAACTTACTTGAATTGGACCATTTTACACTATGTCCATTGTAGATTTGTGTCTCTGACAGTTCGTTTGGTTGCAGGGGACATATTAAGTTTTTATGGCCAAAATGTGCTTTTCAGGGGCTGAAAAGCATGTTTTGGCCGAGTATGATAATTTTCATTAAAACTTGATTTCTATCCATTTGAATGATGCCAAATGAATAACTTACTTGAATTGGACCATTTTACACTATGTCCATTGTAGATTTGTGTCTCTGACAGTTCGTTTGGTTGCAGGGGACATATTCAGTTTTTATGGCCAAAATGTGCTTTTCAGGGGCTGAAAAGCATGTTTTGGCCGAATATGATAATTTTCATTAAAACTTGATTTCTATCACTTCGAATGATGCCAAATGAATAACTTACTTGAATTGGACCATTTTACACTATGTCCATTGTAGATTTGTGTCTCTGACAGTTCGTTTGGTTGCAGGGGACATATTAAGTTTTTATGGCCAAAATGTGCTTTTCAGGGGCTGAAAAGCATGTTTTGGCCGAGTATGATAATTTTCATTAAAACTTGATTTCTATCACTTCGAATGATGCCAAATGAATAACTTACTTGAATTGGACCATTTAGACTATGTCCATTGTAGATTTGTGTCTCCGACAGTTCGTTTGGTTGCAGGGGACATTTTCAGTTTTTATGGCCAAAATGTGCTTTTCAGGGGCTGAAAAGCATGTTTTGGCCGAGTATGATAATTTTCATTAAAACTTGATTTCTATCCATTTGAATGATGCCAAATGAATAACTTACTTGAATTGGACCATTTTACACTATGTCCATTGTAGATTTGTGTCTCTGACAGTTCGTTTGGTTGCAGGGGACATATTCAGTTTTTATGGCCAAAATGTGCTTTTCAGGGGCTGAAAAGCATGTTTTGGCCGAGTATGATAATTTTCATTAAAACTTGATTTCTATCCATTTGAATGATGCCAAATGAATAACTTACTTGAATTGGACCATTTTACACTATGTCCATTGTAGATTTGTGTCTCTGACAGTTCGTTTGGTTGCAGGGGACATATTCAGTTTTTATGGCCAAAATGTGCTTTTCAGGGGCTGAAAAGCATGTTTTGGCCGAATATGATAATTTTCATTAAAACTTGATTTCTATCACTTCGAATGATGCCAA
This sequence comes from Stigmatopora argus, assembly GCF_051989625.1. NCBI lineage: Eukaryota > Metazoa > Chordata > Actinopteri > Syngnathiformes > Syngnathidae > Stigmatopora > Stigmatopora argus. The sequence continues at coordinate 145,206 of NC_135409.1, read as the reverse complement.
ATGAATAACTTACTTGAATTGGACCATTTTACACTATGTCCATTGTAGATTTGTGTCTCTGACAGTTCGTTTGGTTGCAGGGGACATATTAAGTTTTTATGGCCAAAATGTGCTTTTCAGGGGCTGAAAAGCATGTTTTGGCCGAGTATGATAATTTTCATTAAAACTTGATTTCTATCACTTCGAATGATGCCAAATGAATAACTTACTTGAATTGGACTATTTTACACTATGTCCATTGTAGATTTGTGTCTCCGACAGTTCGTTTGGTTGCAGGGGACATTTTCAGTTTTTATGGCCAAAATGTGCTTTTCAGGGGCTGAAAAGCATGTTTTGGCCGAATATGATAATTTTCATTAAAACTTGATTTCTATCACTTCGAATGATGCCAAATGAATAACTTAATTGAATTGGACCATTTTACACTATGTCCATTGTAGATTTGTGTCTCCGACAGTTTGTTTGGTTGCAGGGGACATTTTCAGTTTTTATGGGCAAAATGTGCTTTTCAGGGGCTGAAAAGCATGTTTTGGCCGAGTATGATAATTTTCATTAAAACTTGATTTCTATCCATTTGAATGATGCCAAATGAATAATTTACTTGAATTGGACCATTTTACACTATGTCCATAGTAGATTTGTGTCTCTGACAGTTCGTTTGGTTGCAGGGGACATATTCAGTTTTTATGGCCAAAATGTGCTTTTCAGGGGCTGAAAAGCATGTTTTGGCCGAATATGATAATTTTCATTAAAACTTGATTTCTATCACTTCGAATGATGCCAAATGAATAACTTACTTGAATTGGACCATTTTACACTATGTCCATTGTAGATTTGTGTCTCTGACAGTTCGTTTGGTTGCAGGGGACATATTCAGTTTTTATGGCCAAAATGTGCTTTTCAGGGGCTGAAAAGCATGTTTTGGCCGAATATGATAATTTTCATTAAAACTTGATTTCTATCACTTCGAATGATGCCAAATGAATAACTTACTTGAATTGGACCATTTTACACTATGTCCATTGTAGATTTGTGTCTCTGACAGTTCGTTTGGTTGCAGGGGACATATTCAGTTTTTATGGCCAAAATGTGCTTTTCAGGGGCTGAAAAGCATGTTTTGGCCGAATATGATAATTTTCATTAAAACTTGATTTCTATCACTTCGAATGATGCCAAATGAATAACTTACTTGAATTGGACCATTTTACACTATGTCCATTGTAGATTTGTGTCTCCGACAGTTTGTTTGGTTGCAGGGGACATTTTCAGTTTTTATGGCCAAAATGTGCTTTTCAGGGGCTGAAAAGCATGTTTTGGCCGAGTATGATAATTTTCATTAAAACTTGATTTCTATCCATTTGAATGATGCCAAATGAATAACTTACTTGAATTGGACCATTTTACACTATGTCCATTGTAGATTTGTGTCTCTGACAGTTCGTTTGGTTGCAGGGGACATATTCAGTTTTTATGGCCAAAATGTGCTTTTCAGGGGCTGAAAAGCATGTTTTGGCCGAATATGATAATTTTCATTAAAACTTGATTTCTATCACTTCGAATGATGCCAAATGAATAACTTACTTGAATTGGACCATTTTACACTATGTCCATTGTAGATTTGTGTCTCTGACAGTTCGTTTGGTTGCAGGGGACATATTAAGTTTTTATGGCCAAAATGTGCTTTTCAGGGGCTGAAAAGCATGTTTTGGCCGAGTATGATAATTTTCATTAAAACTTGATTTCTATCACTTCGAATGATGCCAAATGAATAACTTACTTGAATTGGACTATTTTACACTATGTCCATTGTAGATTTGTGTCTCCGACAGTTCGTTTGGTTGCAGGGGACATTTTCAGTTTTTATTGCCAAAATGTGCTTTTCAGGGGCTGAAAAGCATGTTTTGGCCGAATATGATAATTTTCATTAAAACTTGATTTCTATCACTTCGAATGATGCCAAATGAATAACTTAATTGAATTGGACCATTTTACACTATGTCCATTGTAGATTTGTGTCTCCGACAGTTTGTTTGGTTGCAGGGGACATTTTCAGTTTTTATGGGCAAAATGTGCTTTTCAGGGGCTGAAAAGCATGTTTTGGCCGAGTATGATAATTTTCATTAAAACTTGATTTCTATCCATTTGAATGATGCCAAATGAATAATTTACTTGAATTGGACCATTTTACACTATGTCCATAGTAGATTTGTGTCTCTGACAGTTCGTTTGGTTGCAGGGGACATATTCAGTTTTTATGGCCAAAATGTGCTTTTCAGGGGCTGAAAAGCATGTTTTGGCCGAATATGATAATTTTCATTAAAACTTGATTTCTATCACTTCGAATGATGCCAAATGAATAACTTACTTGAATTGGACCATTTTACACTATGTCCATTGTAGATTTGTGTCTCTGACAGTTCGTTTGGTTGCAGGGGACATATTCAGTTTTTATGGCCAAAATGTGCTTTTCAGGGGCTGAAAAGCATGTTTTGGCCGAATATGATAATTTTCATTAAAACTTGATTTCTATCACTTCGAATGATGCCAAAATAATAACTTACTTGAATTGGACCATTTTACACTATGTCCATTGTAGATTTGTGTCTCTGACAGTTCGTTTGGTTGCAGGGGACATATTCAGTTTTTATGGCCAAAATGTGCTTTTCAGGGGCTGAAAAGCATGTTTTGGCCGAATATGATAATTTTCATTAAAACTTGATTTCTATCACTTCGAATGATGCCAAATGAATAACTTACTTGAATTGGACCATTTTACACTATGTCCATTGTAGATTTGTGTCTCCGACAGTTTGTTTGGTTGCAGGGGACATTTTCAGTTTTTATGGCCAAAATGTGCTTTTCAGGGGCTGAAAAGCATGTTTTGGCCGAGTATGATAATTTTCATTAAAACTTGATTTCTATCCATTTGAATGATGCCAAATGAATAACTTACTTGAATTGGACCATTTTACACTATGTCCATTGTAGATTTGTGTCTCTGACAGTTCGTTTGGTTGCAGGGGACATATTCAGTTTTTATGGCCAAAATGTGCTTTTCAGGGGCTGAAAAGCATGTTTTGGCCGAATATGATAATTTTCATTAAAACTTGATTTCTATCACTTCGAATGATGCCAAATGAATAACTTACTTGAATTGGACCATTTTACACTATGTCCATTGTAGATTTGTGTCTCTGACAGTTCGTTTGGTTGCAGGGGACATATTAAGTTTTTATGGCCAAAATGTGCTTTTCAGGGGCTGAAAAGCATGTTTTGGCCGAGTATGATAATTTTCATTAAAACTTGATTTCTATCACTTCGAATGATGCCAAATGAATAACTTACTTGAATTGGACTATTTTACACTATGTCCATTGTAGATTTGTGTCTCCGACAGTTCGTTTGGTTGCAGGGGACATTTTCAGTTTTTATGGCCAAAATGTGCTTTTCAGGGGCTGAAAAGCATGTTTTGGCCGAATATGATAATTTTCATTAAAACTTGATTTCTATCACTTCGAATGATGCCAAATGAATAACTTAATTGAATTGGACCATTTTACACTATGTCCATTGTAGATTTGTGTCTCCGACAGTTTGTTTGGTTGCAGGGGACATTTTCAGTTTTTATGGGCAAAATGTGCTTTTCAGGGGCTGAAAAGCATGTTTTGGCCGAGTATGATAATTTTCATTAAAACTTGATTTCTATCCATTTGAATGATGCCAAATGAATAATTTACTTGAATTGGACCATTTTACACTATGTCCATAGTAGATTTGTGTCTCTGACAGTTCGTTTGGTTGCAGGGGACATATTCAGTTTTTATGGCCAAAATGTGCTTTTCAGGGGCTGAAAAGCATGTTTTGGCCGAATATGATAATTTTCATTAAAACTTGATTTCTATCACTTCGAATGATGCCAAATGAATAACTTACTTGAATTGGACCATTTTACACTATGTCCATTGTAGATTTGTGTCTCTGACAGTTCGTTTGGTTGCAGGGGACATATTCAGTTTTTATGGCCAAAATGTGCTTTTCAGGGGCTGAAAAGCATGTTTTGGCCGAATATGATAATTTTCATTAAAACTTGATTTCTATCACTTCGAATGATGCCAAATGAATAACTTACTTGAATTGGACCATTTTACACTATGTCCATTGTAGATTTGTGTCTCTGACAGTTCGTTTGGTTGCAGAGGACATATTCAGTTTTTATGGCCAAAATGTGCTTTTCAGGGGCTGAAAAGCATGTTTTGGCCGAATATGATAATTTTCATTAAAACTTGATTTCTATCACTTCGAATGATGCCAAATGAATAACTTACTTGAATTGGACCATTTTACACTATGTCCATTGTAGATTTGTGTCTCCGACAGTTTGTTTGGTTGCAGGGGACATTTTCAGTTTTTATGGCCAAAATGTGCTTTTCAGGGGCTGAAAAGCATGTTTTGGCCGAGTATGATAATTTTCATTAAAACTTGATTTCTATCCATTTGAATGATGCCAAATGAATAACTTACTTGAATTGGACCATTTTACACTATGTCCATTGTAGATTTGTGTCTCTGACAGTTCGTTTGGTTGCAGGGGACATATTCAGTTTTTATGGCCAAAATGTGCTTTTCAGGGGCTGAAAAGCATGTTTTGGCCGAATATGATAATTTTCATTAAAACTTGATTTCTATCACTTCGAATGATGCCAAATGAATAACTTACTTGAATTGGACCATTTTACACTATGTCCATTGTAGATTTGTGTCTCTGACAGTTCGTTTGGTTGCAGGGGACATATTAAGTTTTTATGGCCAAAATGTGCTTTTCAGGGGCTGAAAAGCATGTTTTGGCCGAGTATGATAATTTTCATTAAAACTTGATTTCTATCACTTCGAATGATGCCAAATGAATAACTTACTTGAATTGGACTATTTTACACTATGTCCATTGTAGATTTGTGTCTCCGACAGTTCGTTTGGTTGCAGGGGACATTTTCAGTTTTTATGGCCAAAATGTGCTTTTCAGGGGCTGAAAAGCATGTTTTGGCCGAATATGATAATTTTCATTAAAACTTGATTTCTATCACTTTGAATGATGCCAAATGAATAACTTACTTGAATTGGACCATTTTACACTATGTCCATTGTAGATTTGTGTCTCCGACAGTTTGTTTGGTTGCAGGGGACATATTCAGTTTTTATGGCCAAAATGTGCTTTTCAGGGGCTGAAAAGCATGTTTTGGCCGAATATGATAATTTTCATTAAAACTTGATTTCTATCACTTCGAATGATGCCAAATGAATAACTTACTTGAATTGGACCATTTTACACTATGTCCATTGTAGATTTGTGTCTCTGACAGTTCGTTTGGTTGCAGGGGACATATTCAGTTTTTATGGCCAAAATGTGCTTTTCAGGGGCTGAAAAGCATGTTTTGGCCGAATATGATAATTTTCATTAAAACATGATTTCTATCACTTCGAATGATGCCAAATGAATAACTTACTTGAATTGGACCATTTTACACTATGTCCATTGTAGATTTGTGTCTCCGACAGTTTGTTTGGTTGCAGGGGACATTTTCAGTTTTTATGGCCAAAATGTGCTTTTCAGGGGCTGAAAAGCATGTTTTGGCCGAGTATGATAATTTTCATTAAAACTTGATTTCTATCCATTTGAATGATGCCAAATGAATAACTTACTTGAATTGGACCATTTTACACTATGTCCATTGTAGATTTGTGTCGCTGACAGTTCGTTTGGTTGCAGGGGACATATTCAGTTTTTATGGCCAAAATGTGCTTTTCAGGGGCTGAAAAGCATGTTTTGGCCGAGTATGATAATTTTCATTAAAACTTGATTTCTATCCATTTGAATGATGCCAAATGAATAACTTACTTGAATTGGACCATTTTACACTATGTCCATTGTAGATTTGTGTCTCTGACAGTTCGTTTGGTTGCAGGGGACATATTCAGTTTTTATGGCCAAAATGTGCTTTTCAGGGGCTGAAAAGCATGTTTTGGCCGAATATGATAATTTTCATTAAAACTTGATTTCTATCACTTCGAATGATGCCAAATGAATAACTTACTTGAATTGGACCATTTTACACTATGTCCATTGTAGATTTGTGTCTCTGACAGTTCGTTTGTTTGCAGGGGACATATTCAGTTTTTATGGCCAAAATGTGCTTTTCAGGGGCTGAAAAGCATGTTTTGGCCGAATATGATAATTTTCATTAAAACTTGATTTCTATCACTTCGAATGATGCCAAATGAATAACTTACTTGAATTGGACCATTTTACACTATGTCCATTGTAGATTTGTGTCTCCGACAGTTTGTTTGGTTGCAGGGGACATTTTCAGTTTTTATGGCCAAAATGTGCTTTTCAGGGGCTGAAAAGCATGTTTTGGCCGAGTATGATAATTTTCATTTTAAACTTGATTTCTATCCATTTGAATGATGCCAAATGAATAACTTACTTGAATTGGACCATTTTACACTATGTCCATTGTAGATTTGTGTCTCTGACAGTTCGTTTGGTTGCAGGGGACATATTCAGTTTTTATGGCCAAAATGTGCTTTTCAGGGGCTGAAAAGCATGTTTTGGCCGAATATGATAATTTTCATTAAAACTTGATTTCTATCACTTCGAATGATGCCAAATGAATAATTTACTTGAATTGGACCATTTTACACTATGTCCATAGTAGATTTGTGTCTCTGACAGTTCGTTTGGTTGCAGGGGACATATTCAGTTTTTATGGCCAAAATGTGCTTTTCAGGGGCTGAAAAGCATGTTTTGGCCGAATATGATAATTTTCATTAAAACTTGATTTCTATCACTTCGAATGATGCCAAATGAATAACTTACTTGAATTGGACCATTTTACACTATGTCCATTGTAGATTTGTGTCTCTGACAGTTCGTTTGGTTGCAGGGGACATATTCAGTTTTTATGGCCAAAATGTGCTTTTCAGGGGCTGAAAAGCATGTTTTGGCCGAATATGATAATTTTCATTAAAACTTGATTTCTATCACTTCGAATGATGCCAAATGAATAACTTACTTGAATTGGACCATTTTACACTATGTCCATTGTAGATTTGTGTCTCCGACAGTTTGTTTGGTTGCAGGGGACATTTTCAGTTTTTATGGCCAAAATGTGCTTTTCAGGGGCTGAAAAGCATGTTTTGGCCGAGTATGATAATTTTCATTAAAACTTGATTTCTATCCATTTGAAAGATGCCAAATGAATAACTTACTTGAATTGGACCATTTTACACTATGTCCATTGTAGATTTGTGTCTCTGACAGTTCGTTTGGTTGCAGGGGACATATTCAGTTTTTATGGCCAAAATGTGCTTTTCAGGGGCTGAAAAGCATGTTTTGGCCGAATATGATAATTTTCATTAAAACTTGATTTCTATCACTTCGAATGATGCCAAATGAATAACTTACTTGAATTGGACCATTTTACACTATGTCCATTGTAGATTTGTGTCTCTGACAGTTCGTTTGGTTGCAGGGGACATATTAAGTTTTTATGGCCAAAATGTGCTTTTCAGGGGCTGAAAAGCATGTTTTGGCCGAGTATGATAATTTTCATTAAAACTTGATTTCTATCACTTCGAATGATGCCAAATGAATAACTTACTTGAATTGGACCATTTTACACTATGTCCATTGTAGATTTGTGTCTCCGACAGTTCGTTTGGTTGCAGGGGACATTTTCAGTTTTTATGGCCAAAATGTGCTTTTCAGGGGCTGAAAAGCATGTTTTGGCCGAATATGATAATTTTCATTAAAACTTGATTTCTATCACTTCGAATGATGCCAAATGAATAACTTACTTGAATTGGACCATTTTACACTATGTCCATTGTAGATTTGTGTTTCCGACAGTTTGTTTGGTTGCAGGGGACATTTTCAGTTTTTATGGCCAAAATGTGCTTTTCAGGGGCTGAAAAGCATGTTTTGGCCGAGTATGATAATTTTCATTAAAACTTGATTTCTATCCATTTGAATGATGCCAAATGAATAACTTACTTGAATTGGACCATTTTACACTATGTCCATTGTAGATTTGTGTCTCTGACAGTTCGTTTGGTTGCAGGGGACATATTCAGTTTTTATGGCCAAAATGTGCTTTTCAGGGGCTGAAAAGCATGTTTTGGCCGAATATGATAATTTTCATTAAAACTTGATTTCTATCACTTCGAATGATGCCAAATGAATAACTTACTTGAATTGGACCATTTTACACTATGTCCATTGTAGATTTGTGTCTCTGACAGTTCGTTTGGTTGCAGGGGACATATTAAGTTTTTATGGCCAAAATGTGCTTTTCAGGGGCTGAAAAGCATGTTTTGGCCGAGTATGATAATTTTCATTAAAACTTGATTTCTATCCATTTGAATGATGCCAAATGAATAACTTACTTGAATTGGACCATTTTACACTATGTCCATTGTAGATTTGTGTCTCCGACAGTTCGTTTGGTTGCAGGGGACATTTTCAGTTTTTATGGCCAAAATGTGCTTTTCAGGGGCTGAAAAGCATGTTTTGGCCGAATATGATAATTTTCAATAAAACTTGATTTCTATCACTTCGAATGATGCCAAATGAATAACTTACTTGAATTGGACCATTTTACACTATGTCCATTGTAGATTTGTGTCTCCGACAGTTTGTTTGGTTGCAGGGGACATTTTCAGTTTTTATGGCCAAAATGTGCTTTTCAGGGGCTGAAAAGCATGTTTTGGCCGAGTATGATAATTTTCATTAAAACTTGATTTCTATCCATTTGAATGATGCCAAATGAATAACTTACTTGAATTGGACCATTTTACACTATGTCCATTGTAGATTTGTGTCTCTGACAGTTCGTTTGGTTGCAGGGGACATATTCAGTTTTTATGGCCAAAATGTGCTTTTCAGGGGCTGAAAAGCATGTTTTGGCCGAATATGATAATTTTCATTAAAACTTGATTTCTATCACTTCGAATGATGCCAAATGAATAACTTACTTGAATTGGACCATTTTACACTATGTCCATTGTAGATTTGTGTCTCCGACAGTTTGTTTGGTTGCAGGGGACATTTTCAGTTTTTATGGCCAAAATGTGCTTTTCAGGGGCTGAAAAGCATGTTTTGGCCGAGTATGATAATTTTCATTAAAACTTGATTTCTATCCATTTGAATGATGCCAAATGAATAACTTACTTGAATTGGACCATTTTACACTATGTCCATTGTAGATTTGTGTCTCTGACAGTTTGTTTGGTTGCAGGGGACATATTCAGTTTTTATGGCCAAAATGTGCTTTTCAGGGGCTGAAAAGCATGTTTTGGCCGAATATGATAATTTTCATTAAAACTTGATTTCTATCACTTCGAATGATGCCAAATGAATAACTTACTTGAATTGGACCATTTTACACTATGTCCATTGTAGATTTGTGTCTCTGACAGTTCGTTTGGTTGCAGGGGACATATTAAGTTTTTATGGCCAAAATGTGCTTTTCAGGGGCTGAAAAGCATGTTTTGGCCGAGTATGATAATTTTCATTAAAACTTGATTTATATCACTTCGAATGATGCCAAATGAATAACTTACTTGAATTGGACCATTTTACACTATGTCCATTGTAGATTTGTGTCTCCGACAGTTCGTTTGGTTGCAGGGGACATTTTCAGTTTTTATGGCCAAAATGTGCTTTTCAGGGGCTGAAAAGCATGTTTTGGCCGAATATGATAATTTTCATTAAAACTTGATTTCTATCACTTCGAATGATGCCAAATGAATAACTTACTTGAATTGGACCATTTTACACTATGTCCATTGTAGATTTGTGTCTCCGACAGTTTGTTTGGTTGCAGGGGACATTTTCAGTTTTTATGGCCAAAATGTGCTTTTCAGGGGCTGAAAAGCATGTTTTGGCCGAGTATGATAATTTTCATTAAAACTTGATTTCTATCCATTTGAATGATGCCAAATGAATAACTTACTTGAATTGGACCATTTTACACTATTTCCATTGTAGATTTGTGTCTCTGACAGTTCGTTTGGTTGCAGGGGACATATTCAGTTTTTATGGCCAAAATGTGCTTTTCAGGGGCTGAAAAGCATGTTTTGGCCGAATATGATAATTTTCATTAAAACTTGATTTCTATCACTTCGAATGATGCCAAATGAATAATTTACTTGAATTGGACCATTTTACACTATGTCCATTGTAGATTTGTGTCTCTGACAGTTCGTTTGGTTGCAGGGGACATATTCAGTTTTTATGGCCAAAATGTGCTTTTCAGGGGCTGAAAAGCATGTTTTGGCCGAATATGATAATTTTCATTAAAACTTGATTTCTATCACTTCGAATGATGCCAAATGAATAACTTACTTGAATTGGACCATTTTACACTATGTCCATTGTAGATTTGTGTCTCCGACAGTTTGTTTGGTTGCAGGGGACATTTACAGTTTTTATGGCCAAAATGTGCTTTTCAGGGGCTGAAAAGCATGTTTTGGCCGAGTATGATAATTTTCATTAAAATTTGATTTCTATCCATTTGAATGATGCCAAATGAATAACTTACTTGAATTGGACCATTTTACACTATGTCCATTGTAGATTTGTGTCTCTGACAGTTCGTTTGGTTGCAGGGGACATATTCAGTTTTTATGGCCAAAATGTGCTTTTCAGGGGCTGAAAAGCATGTTTTGGCCGAGTTTGATAATTTTCATTAAAACTTAATTTCCATCACTTCGAATGATGCCAAATGAATAATTTACTTGAATTGGACCATTTTACACTATGTCCATTGTAGATTTGTATCTCTGACAGTTCGTTTGGTTGCAGGGGACATATTCAGTTTTTATGGCCAAAATGTGCTTTTCAGGGGCTGAAAAGCACGTTTTGGCAGAATATGATAATTTTCATTAAAACTTGATTTCTATCCATTCGAATGATGCCAAATGAATATCTTACTTGAATTGGACCATTTTACACTATGTCCATTGTAGATTTGTTTCTCTGACAGTTCGTTTGGTTGCAGGGGACATATTCAGTTTTTATGGCCAAAATGTGCTTTTCAGGGGCTGAAAAGCATGTTTTGGCCGAGTATGATAATTTTCATTAAAACTTGATTTCTATCACTTCGAATGATGCCAAATGAATAACTTACTTGAATTGGACCATTTTACACTATGTCCATTGTAGATTTGTGTCTCCGACAGTTTGTTTGGTTGCAGGGGACATTTTCAGTTTTTATGGCCAAAATGTGCTTTTCAGGGGCTGAAAAGCATGTTTTGGCCGAGTATGATAATTTTCATTAAAACTTGATTTCTATCCATTTGAATGATGCCAAATGAATAACTTACTTGAATTGGACCATTTTACACTATGTCCATTGTAGATTTGTGTCTTTGACAGTTCGTTTGGTTGCAGGGGACATATTCAGTTTTTATGGCCAAAATGTGCTTTTCAGGGGCTGAAAAGCATGTTTTGGCCGAGTATGATAATTTTCATTAAAACTTGATTTCTATCCATTTGAATGATGCCAAATGAATAACTTACTTGAATTGGAACATTTTACACTATGTCCATTGTAGATTTGTGTCTCTGACAGTTCGTTTGGTTGCAGGGGACATATTCAGTTTTTATGGCCAAAATGTGCTTTTCAGGGGCTGAAAAGCATGTTTTGGCCGAATATGATAATTTTCATTAAAACTTGATTTCTATCACTTCGAATGATGCCAAATGAATAACTTACTTGAATTGGACCATTTTACACTATGTCCATTGTAGATTTGTGTCTCTGACAGTTCGTTTGGTTGCAGGGGACATATTAAGTTTTTATGGCCAAAATGTGCTTTTCAGGGGCTGAAAAGCATGTTTTGGCCGAGTATGATAATTTTCATTAAAACTTGATTTCTATCACTTCGAATGATGCCAAATGAATAACTTACTTGAATTGGACTATTTTACACTATGTCCATTGTAGATTTGTGTCTCCGACAGTTCGTTTGGTTGCAGGGGACATTTTCAGTTTTTATGGCCAAAATGTGCTTTTCAGGGGCTGAAAAGCATGTTTTGGCCGAATATGATAATTTTCATTAAAACTTGATTTCTATCCATTTGAATGATGCCAAATGAATAACTTACTTGAATTGGACCATTTTACACTATGTCCATTGTAGATTTGTGTCTCTGACAGTTCGTTTGGTTGCAGGGGACATATTCAGTTTTTATGGCCAAAATGTGCTTTTCAGGGGCTGAAAAGCATGTTTTGGCCGAATATGATAATTTTCATTAAAACTTGATTTCTATCACTTCGAATGATGCCAAATGAATAACTTACTTGAATTGGACCATTTTACACTATGTCCATTGTAGATTTGTGTCTCTGACAGTTTGTTTGGTTGCAGGGGACATATTCAGTTTTTATGGCCAAAATGTGCTTTTCAGGGGCTGAAAAGCATGTTTTGGCCGAGTATGATAATTTTCATTAAAACTTGATTTCTATCACTTCGAATGATGCCAAATGAATAACTTACTTGAATTGGACTATTTTACACTATGTCCATTGTAGATTTGTGTCTCCGACAGTTTGTTTGGTTGCAGGGGACATTTTCAGTTTTTATGGGCAAAATGTGCTTTTCAGGGGCTGAAAAGCATGTTTTGGCCGAGTATGATAATTTTCATTAAAACTTGATTTCTATCCATTTGAATGATGCCAAATGAATAATTTACTTGAATTGGACCATTTTACACTATGTCCATAGTAGATTTGTGTCTCTGACAGTTCGTTTGGTTGCAGGGGACATATTCAGTTTTTATGGCCAAAATGTGCTTTTCAGGGGCTGAAAAGCATGTTTTGGCCGAATATGATAATTTTCATTAAAACTTGATTTCTATCACTTCGAATGATGCCAAATGAATAACTTACTTGAATTGGACCATTTTACACTATGTCCATTGTAGATTTGTGTCTCTGACAGTTCGTTTGGTTGCAGGGGACATATTCAGTTTTTATGGCCAAAATGTGCTTTTCAGGGGCTGAAAAGCATGTTTTGGCCGAATATGATAATTTTCATTAAAACTTGATTTCTATCACTTCGAATGATGCCAAAATAATAACTTACTTGAATTGGACCATTTTACACTATGTCCATTGTAGATTTGTGTCTCTGACAGTTCGTTTGGTTGCAGTGGACATATTCAGTTTTTATGGCCAAAATGTGCTTTTCAGGGGCTGAAAAGCATGTTTTGGCCGAATATGATAATTTTCATTAAAACTTGATTTCTATCACTTCGAATGATGCCAAATGAATAACTTACTTGAATTGGACCATTTTACACTATGTCCATTGTAGATTTGTGTCTCCGACAGTTTGTTTGGTTGCAGGGGACATTTTCAGTTTTTATGGCCAAAATGTGCTTTTCAGGGGCTGAAAAGCATGTTTTGGCCGAGTATGATAATTTTCATTAAAACTTGATTTCTATCCATTTGAATGATGCCAAATGAATAACTTACTTGAATTGGACCATTTTACACTATGTCCATTGTAGATTTGTGTCTCTGACAGTTCGTTTGGTTGCAGGGGACATATTCAGTTTTTATGGCCAAAATGTGCTTTTCAGGGGCTGAAAAGCATGTTTTGGCCGAATATGATAATTTTCATTAAAACTTGATTTCTATCACTTCGAATGATGCCAAATGAATAACTTACTTGAATTGGACCATTTTACACTATGTCCATTGTAGATTTGTGTCTCTGACAGTTCGTTTGGTTGCAGGGGACATATTAAGTTTTTATGGCCAAAATGTGCTTTTCAGGGGCTGAAAAGCATGTTTTGGCCGAGTATGATAATTTTCATTAAAACTTGATTTCTATCACTTCGAATGATGCCAAATGAATAACTTACTTGAATTGGACTATTTTACACTATGTCCATTGTAGATTTGTGTCTCCGACAGTTCGTTTGGTTGCAGGGGACATTTTCAGTTTTTATGGCCAAAATGTGCTTTTCAGGGGCTGAAAAGCATGTTTTGGCCGAATATGATAATTTTCATTAAAACTTGATTTCTATCACTTTGAATGATGCCAAATGAATAACTTACTTGAATTGGACCATTTTACACTATGTCCATTGTAGATTTGTGTCTCCGACAGTTTGTTTGGTTGCAGGGGACATATTCAGTTTTTATGGCCAAAATGTGCTTTTCAGGGGCTGAAAAGCATGTTTTGGCCGAATATGATAATTTTCATTAAAACTTGATTTCTATCACTTCGAATGATGCCAAATGAATAACTTACTTGAATTGGACCATTTTACACTATGTCCATTGTAGATTTGTGTCTCTGACAGTTCGTTTGGTTGCAGGGGACATATTCAGTTTTTATGGCCAAAATGTGCTTTTCAGGGGCTGAAAAGCATGTTTTGGCCGAATATGATAATTTTCATTAAAACATGATTTCTATCACTTCGAATGATGCCAAATGAATAACTTACTTGAATTGGACCATTTTACACTATGTCCATTGTAGATTTGTGTCTCCGACAGTTTGTTTGGTTGCAGGGGACATTTTCAGTTTTTATGGCCAAAATGTGCTTTTCAGGGGCTGAAAAGCATGTTTTGGCCGAGTATGATAATTTTCATTAAAACTTGATTTCTATCCATTTGAATGATGCCAAATGAATAACTTACTTGAATTGGACCATTTTACACTATGTCCATTGTAGATTTGTGTCGCTGACAGTTCGTTTGGTTGCAGGGGACATATTCAGTTTTTATGGCCAAAATGTGCTTTTCAGGGGCTGAAAAGCATGTTTTGGCCGAGTATGATAATTTTCATTAAAACTTGATTTCTATCCATTTGAATGATGCCAAATGAATAACTTACTTGAATTGGACCATTTTACACTATGTCCATTGTAGATTTGTGTCTCTGACAGTTCGTTTGGTTGCAGGGGACATATTCAGTTTTTATGGCCAAAATGTGCTTTTCAGGGGCTGAAAAGCATGTTTTGGCCGAATATGATAATTTTCATTAAAACTTGATTTCTATCACTTCGAATGATGCCAAATGAATAACTTACTTGAATTGGACCATTTTACACTATGTCCATTGTAGATTTGTGTCTCTGACAGTTCGTTTGTTTGCAGGGGACATATTCAGTTTTTATGGCCAAAATGTGCTTTTCAGGGGCTGAAAAGCATGTTTTGGCCGAATATGATAATTTTCATTAAAACTTGATTTCTATCACTTCGAATGATGCCAAATGAATAACTTACTTGAATTGGACCATTTTACACTATGTCCATTGTAGATTTGTGTCTCCGACAGTTTGTTTGGTTGCAGGGGACATTTTCAGTTTTTATGGCCAAAATGTGCTTTTCAGGGGCTGAAAAGCATGTTTTGGCCGAGTATGATAATTTTCATTTTAAACTTGATTTCTATCCATTTGAATGATGCCAAATGAATAACTTACTTGAATTGGACCATTTTACACTATGTCCATTGTAGATTTGTGTCTCTGACAGTTCGTTTGGTTGCAGGGGACATATTCAGTTTTTATGGCCAAAATGTGCTTTTCAGGGGCTGAAAAGCATGTTTTGGCCGAATATGATAATTTTCATTAAAACTTGATTTCTATCACTTCGAATGATGCCAAATGAATAATTTACTTGAATTGGACCATTTTACACTATGTCCATAGTAGATTTGTGTCTCTGACAGTTCGTTTGGTTGCAGGGGACATATTCAGTTTTTATGGCCAAAATGTGCTTTTCAGGGGCTGAAAAGCATGTTTTGGCCGAATATGATAATTTTCATTAAAACTTGATTTCTATCACTTCGAATGATGCCAAATGAATAACTTACTTGAATTGGACCATTTTACACTATGTCCATTGTAGATTTGTGTCTCCGACAGTTTGTTTGGTTGCAGGGGACATTTTCAGTTTTTATGGCCAAAATGTGCTTTTCAGGGGCTGAAAAGCATGTTTTGGCCGAGTATGATAATTTTCATTAAAACTTGATTTCTATCCATTTGAAAGATGCCAAATGAATAACTTACTTGAATTGGACCATTTTACACTATGTCCATTGTAGATTTGTGTCTCTGACAGTTCGTTTGGTTGCAGGGGACATTTTCAGTTTTTATGGCCAAAATGTGCTTTTCAGGGGCTGAAAAGCATGTTTTGGCCGAGTATGATAATTTTCATTAAAACTTGATTTCTATCCATTTGAAAGATGCCAAATGAATAACTTACTTGAATTGGACCATTTTACACTATGTCCATTGTAGATTTGTGTCTCTGACAGTTCGTTTGGTTGCAGGGGACATATTCAGTTTTTATGGCCAAAATGTGCTTTTCAGGGGCTGAAAAGCATGTTTTGGCCGAATATGATAATTTTCATTAAAACTTGATTTCTATCACTTCGAATGATGCCAAATGAATAACTTACTTGAATTGGACCATTTTACACTATGTCCATTGTAGATTTGTGTCTCTGACAGTTCGTTTGGTTGCAGGGGACATATTCAGTTTTTATGGCCAAAATGTGCTTTTCAGGGGCTGAAAAGCATGTTTTGGCCGAATATGATAATTTTCATTAAAACTTGATTTCTATCACTTCGAATGATGCCAAATGAATAACTTACTTGAATTGGACCATTTTACACTATGTCCATTGTAGATTTGTGTCTCTGACAGTTCGTTTGGTTGCAGGGGACATATTAAGTTTTTATGGCCAAAATGTGCTTTTCAGGGGCTGAAAAGCATGTTTTGGCCGAGTATGATAATTTTCATTAAAACTTGATTTCTATCCATTTGAATGATGCCAAATGAATAACTTACTTGAATTGGACCATTTTACACTATGTCCATTGTAGATTTGTGTCTCCGACAGTTCGTTTGGTTGCAGGGGACATTTTCAGTTTTTATGGCCAAAATGTGCTTTTCAGGGGCTGAAAAGCATGTTTTGGCCGAATATGATAATTTTCAATAAAACTTGATTTCTATCACTTCGAATGATGCCAAATGAATAACTTACTTGAATTGGACCATTTTACACTATGTCCATTGTAGATTTGTGTCTCCGACAGTTTGTTTGGTTGCAGGGGACATTTTCAGTTTTTATGGCCAAAATGTGCTTTTCAGGGGCTGAAAAGCATGTTTTGGCCGAGTATGATAATTTTCATTAAAACTTGATTTCTATCCATTTGAATGATGCCAAATGAATAACTTACTTGAATTGGACCATTTTACACTATGTCCATTGTAGATTTGTGTCTCTGACAGTTCGTTTGGTTGCAGGGGACATATTCAGTTTTTATGGCCAAAATGTGCTTTTCAGGGGCTGAAAAGCATGTTTTGGCCGAATATGATAATTTTCATTAAAACTTGATTTCTATCACTTCGAATGATGCCAAATGAATAACTTACTTGAATTGGACCATTTTACACTATGTCCATTGTAGATTTGTGTCTCCGACAGTTTGTTTGGTTGCAGGGGACATTTTCAGTTTTTATGGCCAAAATGTGCTTTTCAGGGGCTGAAAAGCATGTTTTGGCCGAGTATGATAATTTTCATTAAAACTTGATTTCTATCCATTTGAATGATGCCAAATGAATAACTTACTTGAATTGGACCATTTTACACTATGTCCATTGTAGATTTGTGTCTCTGACAGTTCGTTTGGTTGCAGGGGACATATTCAGTTTTTATGGCCAAAATGTGCTTTTCAGGGGCTGAAAAGCATGTTTTGGCCGAGTATGATAATTTTCATTAAAACTTGATTTCTATCACTTCGAATGATGCCAAATGAATAACTTACTTGAATTGGACCATTTTACACTATGTCCATTGTAGATTTGTGTCTCCGACAGTTCGTTTGGTTGCAGGGGACATTTTCAGTTTTTATGGCCAAAATGTGTTTTTTAGGGGCTGAAAAGCATGTTTTGGCCGAGTATGATAATTTTCATTAAAACTTGATTTCTATCCATTTGAATGATGCCAAATGAATAACTTACTTGAATTGGACCATTTTACACTATGTCCATTTTAGATTTGTGTCTCTGACAGTTCGTTTGGTTGCAGGGGACATTTTCAGTTTTTATGGCCAAAATGTGCTTTTCAGGGGCTGAAAAGCATGTTTTGGCCGAATATGATAATTTTCATTAAAACTTGATTTCTATCCATTCGAATGATGCCAAATGAATAACTTACTTGAATTGGACCATTTTACACTATGTCCATTGTAGATTTGTGTCTCCGACAGTTCGTTTGGTTGCAGGGGACATTTTCAGTTTTTATGGCCAAAATGTGCTTTTCAGGGGCTGAAAAGCATGTTTTGGCCGAGTATGATAATTTTCATTAAAACTTGATTTCTATCCATTTGAATGATGCCAAATGAATAACTTACTTGAATTGGACCATTTTACACTATGTCCATTGTAGATTTGTGTCTCTGACAGTTCGTTTGGTTGCAGGGGACATATTCAGTTTTTATGGCCAAAATGTGCTTTTCAGGGGCTGAAAAGCATGTTTTGGCCGAATATGATAATTTTCATTAAAACTTGATTTCTATCACTTCGAATGATGCCAAATGAATAACTTACTTGAATTGGACCATTTTACACTATGTCCATTGTAGATTTGTGTCTCTGACAGTTCGTTTGGTTGCAGGGGACATATTCAGTTTTTATGGCCAAAATGTGCTTTTCAGGGGCTGAAAAGCATGTTTTGGCCGAATATGATAATTTTCATTAAAACTTGATTTCTATCACTTCGAATGATGCCAAATGAATAACTTACTTGAATTGGACAATTTTACACTATGTCCATTGTAGATTTGTGTCTCTGACAGTTCGTTTGGTTGCAGGGGACATATTAAGTTTTTATGGCCAAAATGTGCTTTTCAGGGGCTGAAAAGCATGTTTTGGCCAAGTATGATAATTTTCATTAAAACTTGATTTCTATCCATTTGAATGATGCCAAATGAATAACTTACTTGAATTGGACCATTTTACACTATGTCCATTGTAGATTTGTGTCTCTGACAGTTCGTTTGGTTGCAGGGGACATATTCAGTTTTTATGGCCAAAATGTGCTTTTCAGGGGCTGAAAAGCATGTTTTGGCCGAATATGATAATTTTCATTAAAACTTGATTTCTATCACTTCGAATGATGCCAAATGAATAACTTACTTGAATTGGACCATTTTACACTATGTCCATTGTAGATTTGTGTCTCTGACAGTTCGTTTGGTTGCAGGGGACATATTCAGTTTTTATGGCCAAAATGTGCTTTTCAGGGGCTGAAAAGCATGTTTTGGCCGAGTATGATAATTTTCATTAAAACTTGATTTCTATCCATTTGAATGATGCCAAATGAATAACTTACTTGAATTGGACCATTTTACACTATGTCCATTGTAGATTTGTGTCTCTGACAGTTCGTTTGGTTGCAGGGGACATATTCAGTTTTTATGGCCAAAATGTGCTTTTCAGGGGCTGAAAAGCATGTTTTGGCCGAGTATGATAATTTTCATTAAAACTTGATTTCTATCACTTCGAATGATGCCAAATGAATAACTTACTTGAATTGGACCATTTTACACTATGTCCATTGTAGATTTGTGTCTCCGACAGTTCGTTTGGTTGCAGGGGACATTTTCAGTTTTTATGGCCAAAATGTGCTTTTCAGGGGCTGAAAAGCATGTTTTGGCCGAGTATGATAATTTTCATTAAAACTTGATTTCTATCCATTTGAATGATGCCAAATGAATAACTTACTTGAATTGGACCATTTTACACTATGTCCATTGTAGATTTGTGTCTCTGACAGTTCGTTTGGTTGCAGGGGACATATTCAGTTTTTATGGCCAAAATGTGCTTTTCAGGGGCTGAAAAGCATGTTTTGGCCGAATATGATAATTTTCATTAAAACTTGATTTCTATCACTTCGAATGATGCCAAATGAATAACTTACTTGAATTGGACCATTTTACACTATGTCCATTGTAGATTTGTGTCTCCGACAGTTCGTTTGGTTGCAGGGGACATTTTCAGTTTTTATGGCCAAAATGTGCTTTTCAGGGGCTGAAAAGCATGTTTTGGCCGAATATGATAATTTTCATTAAAACTTGATTTCTATCACTTCGAATGATGCCAAATGAATAACTTACTTGAATTGGACCATTTTACACTATGTCCATTGTAGATTTGTGTCTCCGACAGTTTGTTTGGTTGCAGGGGACATTTTCAGTTTTTATGGCCAAAATGTGCTTTTCAGGGGCTGAAAAGCATGTTTTGGCCGAGTATGATAATTTTCATTAAAACTTGATTTCTATCCATTTGAATGATGCCAAATGAATAACTTACTTGAATTGGACCATTTTACACTATGTCCATTGTAGATTTGTGTCTCTGACAGTTCGTTTGGTTGCAGGGGACATATTCAGTTTTTATGGCCAAAATGTGCTTTTCAGGGGCTGAAAAGCATGTTTTGGCCGAATATGATAATTTTCATTAAAACTTGATTTCTATCACTTCGAATGATGCCAAATGAATAACTTACTTGAATTGGACCATTTTACACTATGTCCATTGTAGATTTGTGTCTCCGACAGTTTGTTTGGTTGCAGGGGACATTTTCAGTTTTTATGGCCAAAATGTGCTTTTCAGGGGCTGAAAAGCATGTTTTGGCCGAATATGATAATTTTCATTAAAACTTGATTTCTATCACTTCGAATGATGCCAAATGAATAACTTACTTGAATTGGACCATTTTACACTATGTCCATTGTAGATTTGTGTCTCCGACAGTTTGTTTGGTTGCAGGGGACATTTTCAGTTTTTATGGCCAAAATGTGCTTTTCAGGGGCTGAAAAGCATGTTTTGGCCGAGTATGATAATTTTCATTAAAACTTGATTTCTATCCATTTGAATGATGCCAAATGAATAACTTACTTGAATTGGACCATTTTACACTATGTCCATTGTAGATTTGTGTCTCTGACAGTTCGTTTGGTTGCAGGGGACATATTCAGTTTTTATGGCCAAAATGTGCTTTTCAGGGGCTGAAAAGCATGTTTTGGCCGAATATGATAATTTTCATTAAAACTTGATTTCTATCACTTCGAATGATTCCAAATGAATAACTTACTTGAATTGGACCATTTTACACTATGTCCATTGTAGATTTGTGTCTCCGACAGTTTGTTTGGTTGCAGGGGACATTTTCAGTTTTTATGGCCAAAATGTGCTTTTCAGGGGCTGAAAAGCATGTTTTGGCCGAGTATGATAATTTTCATTAAAACTTGATTTCTATCCATTTGAATGATGCCAAATGAATAACTTACTTGAATTGGACCATTTTACACTATGTCCATTGTAGATTTGTGTCTCTGACAGTTCGTTTGGTTGCAGGGGACATATTCAGTTTTTATGGCCAAAATGTGCTTTTCAGGGGCTGAAAAGCATGTTTTGGCCGAATATGATAATTTTCATTAAAACTTGATTTCTATCACTTCGAATGATGCCAAATGAATAACTTACTTGAATTGGACCATTTTACACTATGTCCATTGTAGATTTGTGTCTCTGACAGTTCGTTTGGTTGCAGGGGACATATTCAGTTTTTATGGCCAAAATGTGCTTTTCAGGGGCTGAAAAGCATGTTTTGTCCGAGTATGATAATTTTCATTAAAACTTGATTTCTATCCATTTGAATGATGCCAAATGAATAACTTACTTGAATTGGACCATTTTACACTATGTCCATTGTAGATTTGTGTCTCTGACAGTTCGTTTGGTTGCAGGGGACATATTCAGTTTTTATGGCCAAAATGTGCTTTTCAGGGGCTGAAAAGCATGTTTTGGCCGAGTATGATAATTTTCATTAAAACTTGATTTCTATCACTTCGAATGATGCCAAATGAATAACTTACTTGAATTGGACCATTTTACACTATGTCCATTGTAGATTTGTGTCTCCGACAGTTCGTTTGGTTGCAGGGGACATTTTCAGTTTTTATGGCCAAAATTTGCTTTTCAGGGGCTGAAAAGCATGTTTTGGCCGAGTATGATAATTTTCATTAAAACTTGATTTCTATCCATTTGAATGATGCCAAATGAATAACTTACTTGAATTGGACCATTTTACACTATGTCCATTTTAGATTTGTGTCTCTGACAGTTCGTTTGGTTGCAGGGGACATATTCAGTTTTTATGGCCAAAATGTGCTTTTCAGGGGCTGAAAAGCATGTTTTGGCCGAATATGATAATTTTCATTAAAACTTGATTTCTATCACTTCGAATGATGCCAAATGAATAACTTACTTGAATTGGACCATTTTACACTATGTCCATTGTAGATTTGTGTCTCCGACAGTTCGTTTGGTTGCAGGGGACATTTTCAGTTTTTATGGCCAAAATGTGCTTTTCAGGGGCTGAAAAGCATGTTTTGGCCGAGTATGATAATTTTCATTAAAACTTGATTTCTATCCATTTGAATGATGCCAAATGAATAACTTACTTGAATTGGACCATTTTACACTATGTCCATTGTAGATTTGTGTCTCTGACAGTTCGTTTGGTTGCAGGGGACATATTCAGTTTTTATGGCCAAAATGTGCTTTTCAGGGGCTGAAAAGCATGTTTTGGCCGAATATGATAATTTTCATTAAAACTTGATTTCTATCACTTCGAATGATGCCAAATGAATAACTTACTTGAATTGGACCATTTTACACTATGTCCATTGTAGATTTGTGTCTCCGACAGTTCGTTTGGTTGCAGGGGACATTTTCAGTTTTTATGGCCAAAATGTGCTTTTCAGGGGCTGAAAAGCATGTTTTGGCCGAATATGATAATTTTCATTAAAACTTGATTTCTATCACTTCGAATGATGCCAAATGAATAACTTACTTGAATTGGACCATTTTACACTATGTCCATTGTAGATTTGTGTCTCCGACAGTTTGTTTGGTTGCAGGGGACATTTTCAGTTTTTATGGCCAAAATGTGCTTTTCAGGGGCTGAAAAGCATGTTTTGGCCGAGTATGATAATTTTCATTAAAACTTGATTTCTATCCATTTGAATGATGCCAAATGAATAACTTACTTGAATTGGACCATTTTACACTATGTCCATTGTAGATTTGTGTCTCTGACAGTTCGTTTGGTTGCAGGGGACATATTCAGTTTTTATGGCCAAAATGTGCTTTTCAGGGGCTGAAAAGCATGTTTTGGCCGAATATGATAATTTTCATTAAAACTTGATTTCTATCACTTCGAATGATGCCAAATGAATAACTTACTTGAATTGGACCATTTTACACTATGTCCATTGTAGATTTGTGTCTCTGACAGTTCGTTTGGTTGCAGGGGACATATTAAGTTTTTATGGCCAAAATGTGCTTTTCAGGGGCTGAAAAGCATGTTTTGGCCGAGTATGATAATTTTCATTAAAACTTGATTTCTATCCATTTGAATGATGCCAAATGAATAACTTACTTGAATTGGACCATTTTACACTATGTCCATTGTAGATTTGTGTCTCTGACAGTTCGTTTGGTTGCAGGGGACATATTCAGTTTTTATGGCCAAAATGTGCTTTTCAGGGGCTGAAAAGCATGTTTTGGCCGAATATGATAATTTTCATTAAAACTTGATTTCTATCACTTCGAATGATGCCAAATGAATAACTTACTTGAATTGGACCATTTTACACTATGTCCATTGTAGATTTGTGTCTCTGACAGTTCGTTTGGTTGCAGGGGACATATTAAGTTTTTATGGCCAAAATGTGCTTTTCAGGGGCTGAAAAGCATGTTTTGGCCGAGTATGATAATTTTCATTAAAACTTGATTTCTATCACTTCGAATGATGCCAAATGAATAACTTACTTGAATTGGACCATTTTACACTATGTCCATTGTAGATTTAAGTCTCTGAGAGTTCGTTTGGTTGCAGGGGACATATTCAGTTTTTATGGCCAAAATGTGCTTTTCAGGGGCTGAAAAGCATGTTTTGGCCGAGTATGATAATTTTCATTAAAACTTGATTTCTATCCATTTGAATGATGCCAAATGAATAACTTACTTGAATTGGACCATTTTACACTATGTCCATTGTAGATTTGTGTCTCTGACAGTTCGTTTGGTTGCAGGGGACATTTTCAGTTTTTATGGCCAAAATGTGCTTTTCAGGGGCTGAAAAGCATGTTTTGGCCGAGTATGATAATTTTCATTAAAACTTGATTTCTATCCATTTGAATGATGCCAAATGAATAACTTACTTGAATTGGACCATTTTACACTATGTCCATTTTAGATTTGTGTCTCTGACAGTTCGTTTGGTTGCAGGGGACATATTCAGTTTTTATGGCCAAAATGTGCTTTTCAGGGGCTGAAAAGCATGTTTTGGCCGAATATGATAATTTTCATTAAAACTTGATTTCTATCACTTCGAATGATGCCAAATGAATAACTTACTTGAATTGGACCATTTTACACTATGTCCATTGTAGATTTGTGTCTCCGACAGTTCGTTTGGTTGCAGGGGACATTTTCAGTTTTTATGGCCAAAATGTGCTTTTCAGGGGCTGAAAAGCATGTTTTGGCCGAGTATGATAATTTTCATTAAAACTTGATTTCTATCCATTTGAATGATGCCAAATGAATAACTTACTTGAATTGGACCATTTTACACTATGTCCATTGTAGATTTGTGTCTCTGACAGTTCGTTTGGTTGCAGGGGACATATTCAGTTTTTATGGCCAAAATGTGCTTTTCAGGGGCTGAAAAGCATGTTTTGGCCGAATATGATAATTTTCATTAAAACTTGATTTCTATCACTTCGAATGATGCCAAATGAATAACTTACTTGAATTGGACCATTTTACACTATGTCCATTGTAGATTTGTGTCTCCGACAGTTCGTTTGGTTGCAGGGGACATTTTCAGTTTTTATGGCCAAAATGTGCTTTTCAGGGGCTGAAAAGCATGTTTTGGCCGAATATGATAATTTTCATTAAAACTTGATTTCTATCACTTCGAATGATGCCAAATGAATAACTTACTTGAATTGGACCATTTTACACTATGTCCATTGTAGATTTGTGTCTCCGACAGTTTGTTTGGTTGCAGGGGACATTTTCAGTTTTTATGGCCAAAATGTGCTTTTCAGGGGCTGAAAAGCATGTTTTGGCCGAGTATGATAATTTTCATTAAAACTTGATTTCTATCCATTTGAATGATGCCAAATGAATAACTTACTTGAATTGGACCATTTTACACTATGTCCATTGTAGATTTGTGTCTCTGACAGTTCGTTTGGTTGCAGGGGACATATTCAGTTTTTATGGCCAAAATGTGCTTTTCAGGGGCTGAAAAGCATGTTTTGGCCGAATATGATAATTTTCATTAAAACTTGATTTCTATCACTTCGAATGATGCCAAATGAATAACTTACTTGAATTGGACCATTTTACACTATGTCCATTGTAGATTTGTGTCTCCGACAGTTTGTTTGGTTGCAGGGGACATTTTCAGTTTTTATGGCCAAAATGTGCTTTTCAGGGGCTGAAAAGCATGTTTTGGCCGAGTATGATAATTTTCATTAAAACTTGATTTCTATCCATTTGAATGATGCCAAATGAATAACTTACTTGAATTGGACCATTTTACACTATGTCCATTGTAGATTTGTGTCTCTGACAGTTCGTTTGGTTGCAGGGGACATATTCAGTTTTTATGGCCAAAATGTGCTTTTCAGGGGCTGAAAAGCATGTTTTGGCCGAATATGATAATTTTCATTAAAACTTGATTTCTATCACTTCGAATGATGCCAAATGAATAACTTACTTGAATTGGACCATTTTACACTATGTCCATTGTAGATTTGTGTCTCTGACAGTTCGTTTGGTTGCAGGGGACATATTAAGTTTTTATGGCCAAAATGTGCTTTTCAGGGGCTGAAAAGCATGTTTTGGCCGAGTATGATAATTTTCATTAAAACTTGATTTCTATCCATTTGAATGATGCCAAATGAATAACTTACTTGAATTGGACCATTTTACACTATGTCCATTGTAGATTTGTGTCTCTGACAGTTCGTTTGGTTGCAGGGGACATATTCAGTTTTTATGGCCAAAATGTGCTTTTCAGGGGCTGAAAAGCATGTTTTGGCCGAGTATGATAATTTTCATTAAAACTTGATTTCTATCACTTCGAATGATGCCAAATGAATAACTTACTTGAATTGGACCATTTTACACTATGTCCATTGTAGATTTGTGTCTCTGACAGTTTGTTTGGTTGCAGGGGACATTTTCAGTTTTTATGGCCAAAATGTGCTTTTCAGGGGCTGAAAAGCATGTTTTGGCCGAGTATGATAATTTTCATTAAAACTTGATTTCTATCCATTTGAATGATGCCAAATGAATAACTTACTTGAATTGGACCATTTTACACTATGTCCATTGTAGATTTGTGTCTCTGACAGTTCGTTTGGTTGCAGGGGACATATTCAGTTTTTATGGCCAAAATGTGCTTTTCAGGGGCTGAAAAGCATGTTTTGGCCGAATATGATAATTTTCATTAAAACTTGATTTCTATCACTTCGAATGATGCCAAATGAATAACTTACTTGAATTGGACCATTTTACACTATGTCCATTGTAGATTTGTGTCTCCGACAGTTTGTTTGGTTGCAGGGGACATTTTCAGTTTTTATGGCCAAAATGTGCTTTTCAGGGGCTGAAAAGCATGTTTTGGCCGAGTATGATAATTTTCATTAAAACTTGATTTCTATCCATTTGAATGATGCCAAATGAATAACTTACTTGAATTGGACCATTTTACACTATGTCCATTGTAGATTTGTGTCTCTGACAGTTCGTTTGGTTGCAGGGGACATATTCAGTTTTTATGGCCAAAATGTGCTTTTCAGGGGCTGAAAAGCATGTTTTGGCCGAATATGATAATTTTCATTAAAACTTGATTTCTATCACTTCGAATGATGCCAAATGAATAACTTACTTGAATTGGACCATTTTACACTATGTCCATTGTAGATTTGTGTCTCTGACAGTTCGTTTGGTTGCAGGGGACATACTAAGTTTTTATGGCCAAAATGTGCTTTTCAGGGGCTGAAAAGCATGTTTTGGCCGAGTATGATAATTTTCATTAAAACTTGATTTCTATCCATTTGAATGATGCCAAATGAATAACTTACTTGAATTGGACCATTTTACACTATGTCCATTGTAGATTTGTGTCTCTGACAGTTCGTTTGGTTGCAGGGGACATATTCAGTTTTTATGGCCAAAATGTGCTTTTCAGGGGCTGAAAAGCATGTTTTGGCCGAATATGATAATTTTCATTAAAACTTGATTTCTATCACTTCGAATGATGCCAAATGAATAACTTACTTGAATTGGACCATTTTACACTATGTCCATTGTAGATTTGTGTCTCTGACAGTTCGTTTGGTTGCAGGGGACATATTAAGTTTTTATGGCCAAAATGTGCTTTTCAGGGGCTGAAAAGCATGTTTTGGCCGAGTATGATAATTTTCATTAAAACTTGATTTCTATCACTTCGAATGATGCCAAATGAATAACTTACTTGAATTGGACCATTTTACACTATGTCCATTGTAGATTTAAGTCTCTGACAGTTCGTTTGGTTGCAGGGGACATATTCAGTTTTTATGGCCAAAATGTGCTTTTCAGGGGCTGAAAAGCATGTTTTGGCCGAGTATGATAATTTTCATTAAAACTTGATTTCTATCCATTTGAATGATGCCAAATGAATAACTTACTTGAATTGGACCATTTTACACTATGTCCATTGTAGATTTGTGTCTCTGACAGTTCGTTTGGTTGCAGGGGACATATTCAGTTTTTATGGCCAAAATGTGCTTTTCAGGGGCTGAAAAGCATGTTTTGGCCGAATATGATAATTTTCATTAAAACTTGATTTCTATCACTTCGAATGATGCCAAATGAATAACTTACTTGAATTGGACCATTTTACACTATGTCCATTGTAGATTTGTGTCTCCGACAGTTTGTTTGGTTGCAGGGGACATTTTCAGTTTTTATGGCCAAAATGTGCTTTTCAGGGGCTGAAAAGCATGTTTTGGCCGAGTATGATAATTTTCATTAAAACTTGATTTCTATCCATTTGAATGATGCCAAATGAATAACTTACTTGAATTGGACCATTTTACACTATGTCCATTGTAGATTTGTGTCTCTGACAGTTCGTTTGGTTGCAGGGGACATATTCAGTTTTTATGGCCAAAATGTGCTTTTCAGGGGCTGAAAAGCATGTTTTGGCCGAATATGATAATTTTCATTAAAACTTGATTTCTATCACTTCGAATGATGCCAAATGAATAACTTACTTGAATTGGACCATTTTACACTATGTCCATTGTAGATTTGTGTCTCTGACAGTTCGTTTGGTTGCAGGGGACATACTAAGTTTTTATGGCCAAAATGTGCTTTTCAGGGGCTGAAAAGCATGTTTTGGCCGAGTATGATAATTTTCATTAAAACTTGATTTCTATCCATTTGAATGATGCCAAATGAATAACTTACTTGAATTGGACCATTTTACACTATGTCCATTGTAGATTTGTGTCTCTGACAGTTCGTTTGGTTGCAGGGGACATATTCAGTTTTTATGGCCAAAATGTGCTTTTCAGGGGCTGAAAAGCATGTTTTGGCCGAATATGATAATTTTCATTAAAACTTGATTTCTATCACTTCGAATGATGCCAAATGAATAACTTACTTGAATTGGACCATTTTACACTATGTCCATTGTAGATTTGTGTCTCTGACAGTTCGTTTGGTTGCAGGGGACATATTAAGTTTTTATGGCCAAAATGTGCTTTTCAGGGGCTGAAAAGCATGTTTTGGCCGAGTATGATAATTTTCATTAAAACTTGATTTCTATCACTTCGAATGATGCCAAATGAATAACTTACTTGAATTGGACCATTTTACACTATGTCCATTGTAGATTTAAGTCTCTGACAGTTCGTTTGGTTGCAGGGGACATATTCAGTTTTTATGGCCAAAATGTGCTTTTCAGGGGCTGAAAAGCATGTTTTGGCCGAGTATGATAATTTTCATTAAAACTTGATTTCTATCCATTTGAATGATGCCAAATGAATAACTTACTTGAATTGGACCATTTTACACTATGTCCATTGTAGATTTGTGTCTCTGACAGTTCGTTTGGTTGCAGGGGACATATTCAGTTTTTATGGCCAAAATGTGCTTTTCAGGGGCTGAAAAGCATGTTTTGGCCGAGTATGATAATTTTCATTAAAACTTGATTTCTATCACTTCGAATGATGCCAAATGAATAACTTACTTGAATTGGACCATTTTACACTATGTCCATTGTAGATTTGTGTCTCCGACAGTTCGTTTGGTTGCAGGGGACATTTTCAGTTTTTATGGCCAAAATGTGCTTTTCAGGGGCTGAAAAGCATGTTTTGGCCGAGTATGATAATTTTCATTAAAACTTGATTTCTATCCATTTGAATGATGCCAAATGAATAACTTACTTGAATTGGACCATTTTACACTATGTCCATTTTAGATTTGTGTCTCTGACAGTTCGTTTGGTTGCAGGGGACATTTTCAGTTTTTATGGCCAAAATGTGCTTTTCAGGGGCTGAAAAGCATGTTTTGGCCGAATATGATAATTTTCATTAAAACTTGATTTCTATCCATTCGAATGATGCCAAATGAATAACTTACTTGAATTGGACCATTTTACACTATGTCCATTGTAGATTTGTGTCTCCGACAGTTCGTTTGGTTGCAGGGGACATTTTCAGTTTTTATGGCCAAAATGTGCTTTTCAGGGGCTGAAAAGCATGTTTTGGCCGAGTATGATAATTTTCATTAAAACTTGATTTCTATCCATTTGAATGATGCCAAATGAATAACTTACTTGAATTGGACCATTTTACACTATGTCCATTGAAGATTTGTGTCTCTGACAGTTCGTTTGGTTGCAGGGGACATATTCAGTTTTTATGGCCAAAATGTGCTTTTCAGGGGCTGAAAAGCATGTTTTGGCCGAATATGATAATTTTCATTAAAACTTGATTTCTATCACTTCGAATGATGCCAAATGAATAACTTACTTGAATTGGACCATTTTACACTATGTCCATTGTAGATTTGTGTCTCTGACAGTTCGTTTGGTTGCAGGGGACATATTCAGTTTTTATGGCCAAAATGTGCTTTTCAGGGGCTGAAAAGCATGTTTTGGCCGAATATGATAATTTTCATTAAAACTTGATTTCTATCACTTCGAATGATGCCAAATGAATAACTTACTTGAATTGGACAATTTTACACTATGTCCATTGTAGATTTGTGTCTCTGACAGTTCGTTTGGTTGCAGGGGACATATTAAGTTTTTATGGCCAAAATGTGCTTTTCAGGGGCTGAAAAGCATGTTTTGGCCAAGTATGATAATTTTCATTAAAACTTGATTTCTATCCATTTGAATGATGCCAAATGAATAACTTACTTGAATTGGACCATTTTACACTATGTCCATTTTAGATTTGTGTCTCTGACAGTTCGTTTGGTTGCAGGGGACATTTTCAGTTTTTATGGCCAAAATGTGCTTTTCAGGGGCTGAAAAGCATGTTTTGGCCGAATATGATAATTTTCATTAAAACTTGATTTCTATCCATTCGAATGATGCCAAATGAATAACTTACTTGAATTGGACCATTTTACACTATGTCCATTGTAGATTTGTGTCTCCGACAGTTCGTTTGGTTGCAGGGGACATTTTCAGTTTTTATGGCCAAAATGTGCTTTTCAGGGGCTGAAAAGCATGTTTTGGCCGAGTATGATAATTTTCATTAAAACTTGATTTCTATCCATTTGAATGATGCCAAATGAATAACTTACTTGAATTGGACCATTTTACACTATGTCCATTGTAGATTTGTGTCTCTG
The DNA here is from genome assembly GCF_051989625.1 of Stigmatopora argus. Classification (NCBI taxonomy): domain Eukaryota; kingdom Metazoa; phylum Chordata; class Actinopteri; order Syngnathiformes; family Syngnathidae; genus Stigmatopora; species Stigmatopora argus. The sequence goes on along the minus strand of NC_135409.1, from coordinate 114,175 downwards.
ACAGTTCGTTTGGTTGCAGGGGACATATTCAGTTTTTATGGCCAAAATGTGCTTTTCAGGGGCTGAAAAGCATGTTTTGGCCGAGTATGATAATTTTCATTAAAACTTGATTTCTATCACTTCGAATGATGCCAAATGAATAACTTACTTGAATTGGACCATTTTACACTATGTCCATTGTAGATTTAAGTCTCTGACAGTTCGTTTGGTTGCAGGGGACATATTCAGTTTTTATGGCCAAAATGTGCTTTTCAGGGGCTGAAAAGCATGTTTTGGCCGAGTATGATAATTTTCATTAAAACTTGATTTCTATCCATTTGAATGATGCCAAATGAATAACTTACTTGAATTGGACCATTTTACACTATGTCCATTGTAGATTTGTGTCTCTGACAGTTCGTTTGGTTGCAGGGGACATATTCAGTTTTTATGGCCAAAATGTGCTTTTCAGGGGCTGAAAAGCATGTTTTGGCCGAGTATGATAATTTTCATTAAAACTTGATTTCTATCCATTTGAATGATGCCAAATGAATAACTTACTTGAATTGGACCATTTTACACTATGTCCATTGTAGATTTGTGTCTCTGACAGTTCGTTTGGTTGCAGGGGACATATTCAGTTTTTATGGCCAAAATGTGCTTTTCAGGGGCTGAAAAGCATGTTTTGGCCGAGTATGATAATTTTCATTAAAACTTGATTTCTATCACTTCGAATGATGCCAAATGAATAACTTACTTGAATTGGACCATTTTACACTATGTCCATTGTAGATTTGTGTCTCCGACAGTTCGTTTGGTTGCAGGGGACATTTTCAGTTTTTATGGCCAAAATGTGCTTTTCAGGGGCTGAAAAGCATGTTTTGGCCGAGTATGATAATTTTCATTAAAACTTGATTTCTATCCATTTGAATGATGCCAAATGAATAACTTACTTGAATTGGACCATTTTACACTATGTCCATTGTAGATTTGTGTCTCTGACAGTTCGTTTGGTTGCAGGGGACATATTCAGTTTTTATGGCCAAAATGTGCTTTTCAGGGGCTGAAAAGCATGTTTTGGCCGAATATGATAATTTTCATTAAAACTTGATTTCTATCACTTCGAATGATGCCAAATGAATAACTTACTTGAATTGGACCATTTTACACTATGTCCATTGTAGATTTGTGTCTCCGACAGTTCGTTTGGTTGCAGGGGACATTTTCAGTTTTTATGGCCAAAATGTGCTTTTCAGGGGCTGAAAAGCATGTTTTGGCCGAATATGATAATTTTCATTAAAACTTGATTTCTATCACTTCGAATGATGCCAAATGAATAACTTACTTGAATTGGACCATTTTACACTATGTCCATTGTAGATTTGTGTCTCCGACAGTTTGTTTGGTTGCAGGGGACATTTTCAGTTTTTATGGCCAAAATGTGCTTTTCAGGGGCTGAAAAGCATGTTTTGGCCGAGTATGATAATTTTCATTAAAACTTGATTTCTATCCATTTGAATGATGCCAAATGAATAACTTACTTGAATTGGACCATTTTACACTATGTCCATTGTAGATTTGTGTCTCTGACAGTTCGTTTGGTTGCAGGGGACATATTCAGTTTTTATGGCCAAAATGTGCTTTTCAGGGGCTGAAAAGCATGTTTTGGCCGAATATGATAATTTTCATTAAAACTTGATTTCTATCACTTCGAATGATGCCAAATGAATAACTTACTTGAATTGGACCATTTTACACTATGTCCATTGTAGATTTGTGTCTCCGACAGTTTGTTTGGTTGCAGGGGACATTTTCAGTTTTTATGGCCAAAATGTGCTTTTCAGGGGCTGAAAAGCATGTTTTGGCCGAATATGATAATTTTCATTAAAACTTGATTTCTATCACTTCGAATGATGCCAAATGAATAACTTACTTGAATTGGACCATTTTACACTATGTCCATTGTAGATTTGTGTCTCCGACAGTTTGTTTGGTTGCAGGGGACATTTTCAGTTTTTATGGCCAAAATGTGCTTTTCAGGGGCTGAAAAGCATGTTTTGGCCGAGTATGATAATTTTCATTAAAACTTGATTTCTATCCATTTGAATGATGCCAAATGAATAACTTACTTGAATTGGACCATTTTACACTATGTCCATTGTAGATTTGTGTCTCTGACAGTTCGTTTGGTTGCAGGGGACATATTCAGTTTTTATGGCCAAAATGTGCTTTTCAGGGGCTGAAAAGCATGTTTTGGCCGAATATGATAATTTTCATTAAAACTTGATTTCTATCACTTCGAATGATTCCAAATGAATAACTTACTTGAATTGGACCATTTTACACTATGTCCATTGTAGATTTGTGTCTCCGACAGTTTGTTTGGTTGCAGGGGACATTTTCAGTTTTTATGGCCAAAATGTGCTTTTCAGGGGCTGAAAAGCATGTTTTGGCCGAGTATGATAATTTTCATTAAAACTTGATTTCTATCCATTTGAATGATGCCAAATGAATAACTTACTTGAATTGGACCATTTTACACTATGTCCATTGTAGATTTGTGTCTCTGACAGTTCGTTTGGTTGCAGGGGACATATTCAGTTTTTATGGCCAAAATGTGCTTTTCAGGGGCTGAAAAGCATGTTTTGGCCGAATATGATAATTTTCATTAAAACTTGATTTCTATCACTTCGAATGATGCCAAATGAATAACTTACTTGAATTGGACCATTTTACACTATGTCCATTGTAGATTTGTGTCTCTGACAGTTCGTTTGGTTGCAGGGGACATATTCAGTTTTTATGGCCAAAATGTGCTTTTCAGGGGCTGAAAAGCATGTTTTGGCCGAGTATGATAATTTTCATTAAAACTTGATTTCTATCCATTTGAATGATGCCAAATGAATAACTTACTTGAATTGGACCATTTTACACTATGTCCATTGTAGATTTGTGTCTCTGACAGTTCGTTTGGTTGCAGGGGACATATTCAGTTTTTATGGCCAAAATGTGCTTTTCAGGGGCTGAAAAGCATGTTTTGGCCGAGTATGATAATTTTCATTAAAACTTGATTTCTATCACTTCGAATGATGCCAAATGAATAACTTACTTGAATTGGACCATTTTACACTATGTCCATTGTAGATTTGTGTCTCCGACAGTTCGTTTGGTTGCAGGGGACATTTTCAGTTTTTATGGCCAAAATTTGCTTTTCAGGGGCTGAAAAGCATGTTTTGGCCGAGTATGATAATTTTCATTAAAACTTGATTTCTATCCATTTGAATGATGCCAAATGAATAACTTACTTGAATTGGACCATTTTACACTATGTCCATTTTAGATTTGTGTCTCTGACAGTTCGTTTGGTTGCAGGGGACATATTCAGTTTTTATGGCCAAAATGTGCTTTTCAGGGGCTGAAAAGCATGTTTTGGCCGAATATGATAATTTTCATTAAAACTTGATTTCTATCACTTCGAATGATGCCAAATGAATAACTTACTTGAATTGGACCATTTTACACTATGTCCATTGTAGATTTGTGTCTCCGACAGTTCGTTTGGTTGCAGGGGACATTTTCAGTTTTTATGGCCAAAATGTGCTTTTCAGGGGCTGAAAAGCATGTTTTGGCCGAGTATGATAATTTTCATTAAAACTTGATTTCTATCCATTTGAATGATGCCAAATGAATAACTTACTTGAATTGGACCATTTTACACTATGTCCATTGTAGATTTGTGTCTCTGACAGTTCGTTTGGTTGCAGGGGACATATTCAGTTTTTATGGCCAAAATGTGCTTTTCAGGGGCTGAAAAGCATGTTTTGGCCGAATATGATAATTTTCATTAAAACTTGATTTCTATCACTTCGAATGATGCCAAATGAATAACTTACTTGAATTGGACCATTTTACACTATGTCCATTGTAGATTTGTGTCTCCGACAGTTCGTTTGGTTGCAGGGGACATTTTCAGTTTTTATGGCCAAAATGTGCTTTTCAGGGGCTGAAAAGCATGTTTTGGCCGAATATGATAATTTTCATTAAAACTTGATTTCTATCACTTCGAATGATGCCAAATGAATAACTTACTTGAATTGGACCATTTTACACTATGTCCATTGTAGATTTGTGTCTCCGACAGTTTGTTTGGTTGCAGGGGACATTTTCAGTTTTTATGGCCAAAATGTGCTTTTCAGGGGCTGAAAAGCATGTTTTGGCCGAGTCTGATAATTTTCATTAAAACTTGATTTCTATCCATTTGAATGATGCCAAATGAATAACTTACTTGAATTGGACCATTTTACACTATGTCCATTGTAGATTTGTGTCTCTGACAGTTCGTTTGGTTGCAGGGGACATATTCAGTTTTTATGGCCAAAATGTGCTTTTCAGGGGCTGAAAAGCATGTTTTGGCCGAATATGATAATTTTCATTAAAACTTGATTTCTATCACTTCGAATGATGCCAAATGAATAACTTACTTGAATTGGACCATTTTACACTATGTCCATTGTAGATTTGTGTCTCTGACAGTTCGTTTGGTTGCAGGGGACATATTAAGTTTTTATGGCCAAAATGTGCTTTTCAGGGGCTGAAAAGCATGTTTTGGCCGAGTATGATAATTTTCATTAAAACTTGATTTCTATCCATTTGAATGATGCCAAATGAATAACTTACTTGAATTGGACCATTTTACACTATGTCCATTGTAGATTTGTGTCTCTGACAGTTCGTTTGGTTGCAGGGGACATATTCAGTTTTTATGGCCAAAATGTGCTTTTCAGGGGCTGAAAAGCATGTTTTGGCCGAATATGATAATTTTCATTAAAACTTGATTTCTATCACTTCGAATGATGCCAAATGAATAACTTACTTGAATTGGACCATTTTACACTATGTCCATTGTAGATTTGTGTCTCTGACAGTTCGTTTGGTTGCAGGGGACATATTAAGTTTTTATGGCCAAAATGTGCTTTTCAGGGGCTGAAAAGCATGTTTTGGCCGAGTATGATAATTTTCATTAAAACTTGATTTCTATCACTTCGAATGATGCCAAATGAATAACTTACTTGAATTGGACCATTTTACACTATGTCCATTGTAGATTTAAGTCTCTGAGAGTTCGTTTGGTTGCAGGGGACATATTCAGTTTTTATGGCCAAAATGTGCTTTTCAGGGGCTGAAAAGCATGTTTTGGCCGAGTATGATAATTTTCATTAAAACTTGATTTCTATCCATTTGAATGATGCCAAATGAATAACTTACTTGAATTGGACCATTTTACACTATGTCCATTGTAGATTTGTGTCTCTGACAGTTCGTTTGGTTGCAGGGGACATTTTCAGTTTTTATGGCCAAAATGTGCTTTTCAGGGGCTGAAAAGCATGTTTTGGCCGAGTATGATAATTTTCATTAAAACTTGATTTCTATCCATTTGAATGATGCCAAATGAATAACTTACTTGAATTGGACCATTTTACACTATGTCCATTGTAGATTTGTGTCTCTGACAGTTCGTTTGGTTGCAGGGGACATATTCAGTTTTTATGGCCAAAATGTGCTTTTCAGGGGCTGAAAAGCATGTTTTGGCCGAATATGATAATTTTCATTAAAACTTGATTTCTATCACTTCGAATGATGCCAAATGAATAACTTACTTGAATTGGACCATTTTACACTATGTCCATTGTAGATTTGTGTCTCCGACAGTTCTTTTGGTTGCAGGGGACATTTTCAGTTTTTATGGCCAAAATGTGCTTTTCAGGGGCTGAAAAGCATGTTTTGGCCGAATATGATAATTTTCATTAAAACTTGATTTCTATCACTTCGAATGATGCCAAATGAATAACTTACTTGAATTGGACCATTTTACACTATGTCCATTGTAGATTTGTGTCTCCGACAGTTTGTTTGGTTGCAGGGGACATTTTCAGTTTTTATGGCCAAAATGTGCTTTTCAGGGGCTGAAAAGCATGTTTTGGCCGAGTATGATAATTTTCATTAAAACTTGATTTCTATCCATTTGAATGATGCCAAATGAATAACTTACTTGAATTGGACCATTTTACACTATGTCCATTGTAGATTTGTGTCTCTGACAGTTCGTTTGGTTGCAGGGGACATATTCAGTTTTTATGGCCAAAATGTGCTTTTCAGGGGCTGAAAAGCATGTTTTGGCCGAATATGATAATTTTCATTAAAACTTGATTTCTATCACTTCGAATGATGCCAAATGAATAACTTACTTGAATTGGACCATTTTACACTATGTCCATTGTAGATTTGTGTCTCTGACAGTTCGTTTGGTTGCAGGGGACATATTAAGTTTTTATGGCCAAAATGTGCTTTTCAGGGGCTGAAAAGCATGTTTTGGCCGAGTATGATAATTTTCATTAAAACTTGATTTCTATCCATTTGAATGATGCCAAATGAATAACTTACTTGAATTGGACCATTTTACACTATGTCCATTGTAGATTTGTGTCTCTGACAGTTCGTTTGGTTGCAGGGGACATATTCAGTTTTTATGGCCAAAATGTGCTTTTCAGGGGCTGAAAAGCATGTTTTGGCCGAGTATGATAATTTTCATTAAAACTTGATTTCTATCACTTCGAATGATGCCAAATGAATAACTTACTTGAATTGGACCATTTTACACTATGTCCATTGTAGATTTGTGTCTCCGACAGTTCGTTTGGTTGCAGGGGACATTTTCAGTTTTTATGGCCAAAATGTGCTTTTCAGGGGCTGAAAAGCATGTTTTGGCCGAGTATGATAATTTTCATTAAAACTTGATTTCTATCCATTTGAATGATGCCAAATGAATAACTTACTTGAATTGGACCATTTTACACTATGTCCATTGTAGATTTGTGTCTCTGACAGTTCGTTTGGTTGCAGGGGACATATTCAGTTTTTATGGCCAAAATGTGCTTTTCAGGGGCTGAAAAGCATGTTTTGGCCGAATATGATAATTTTCATTAAAACTTGATTTCTATCACTTCGAATGATGCCAAATGAATAACTTACTTGAATTGGACCATTTTACACTATGTCCATTGTAGATTTGTGTCTCCGACAGTTCGTTTGGTTGCAGGGGACATTTTCAGTTTTTATGGCCAAAATGTGCTTTTCAGGGGCTGAAAAGCATGTTTTGGCCGAATATGATAATTTTCATTAAAACTTGATTTCTATCACTTCGAATGATGCCAAATGAATAACTTACTTGAATTGGACCATTTTACACTATGTCCATTGTAGATTTGTGTCTCCGACAGTTTGTTTGGTTGCAGGGGACATTTTCAGTTTTTATGGCCAAAATGTGCTTTTCAGGGGCTGAAAAGCATGTTTTGGCCGAGTATGATAATTTTCATTAAAACTTGATTTCTATCCATTTGAATGATGCCAAATGAATAACTTACTTGAATTGGACCATTTTACACTATGTCCATTGTAGATTTGTGTCTCTGACAGTTCGTTTGGTTGCAGGGGACATATTCAGTTTTTATGGCCAAAATGTGCTTTTCAGGGGCTGAAAAGCATGTTTTGGCCGAATATGATAATTTTCATTAAAACTTGATTTCTATCACTTCGAATGATGCCAAATGAATAACTTACTTGAATTGGACCATTTTACACTATGTCCATTGTAGATTTGTGTCTCCGACAGTTTGTTTGGTTGCAGGGGACATTTTCAGTTTTTATGGCCAAAATGTGCTTTTCAGGGGCTGAAAAGCATGTTTTGGCCGAATATGATAATTTTCATTAAAACTTGATTTCTATCACTTCGAATGATGCCAAATGAATAACTTACTTGAATTGGACCATTTTACACTATGTCCATTGTAGATTTGTGTCTCCGACAGTTTGTTTGGTTGCAGGGGACATTTTCAGTTTTTATGGCCAAAATGTGCTTTTCAGGGGCTGAAAAGCATGTTTTGGCCGAGTATGATAATTTTCATTAAAACTTGATTTCTATCCATTTGAATGATGCCAAATGAATAACTTACTTGAATTGGACCATTTTACACTATGTCCATTGTAGATTTGTGTCTCTGACAGTTCGTTTGGTTGCAGGGGACATATTCAGTTTTTATGGCCAAAATGTGCTTTTCAGGGGCTGAAAAGCATGTTTTGGCCGAATATGATAATTTTCATTAAAACTTGATTTCTATCACTTCGAATGATTCCAAATGAATAACTTACTTGAATTGGACCATTTTACACTATGTCCATTGTAGATTTGTGTCTCCGACAGTTTGTTTGGTTGCAGGGGACATTTTCAGTTTTTATGGCCAAAATGTGCTTTTCAGGGGCTGAAAAGCATGTTTTGGCCGAGTATGATAATTTTCATTAAAACTTGATTTCTATCCATTTGAATGATGCCAAATGAATAACTTACTTGAATTGGACCATTTTACACTATGTCCATTGTAGATTTGTGTCTCTGACAGTTCGTTTGGTTGCAGGGGACATATTCAGTTTTTATGGCCAAAATGTGCTTTTCAGGGGCTGAAAAGCATGTTTTGGCCGAATATGATAATTTTCATTAAAACTTGATTTCTATCACTTCGAATGATGCCAAATGAATAACTTACTTGAATTGGACCATTTTACACTATGTCCATTGTAGATTTGTGTCTCTGACAGTTCGTTTGGTTGCAGGGGACATATTCAGTTTTTATGGCCAAAATGTGCTTTTCAGGGGCTGAAAAGCATGTTTTGGCCGAGTATGATAATTTTCATTAAAACTTGATTTCTATCCATTTGAATGATGCCAAATGAATAACTTACTTGAATTGGACCATTTTACACTATGTCCATTGTAGATTTGTGTCTCTGACAGTTCGTTTGGTTGCAGGGGACATATTCAGTTTTTATGGCCAAAATGTGCTTTTCAGGGGCTGAAAAGCATGTTTTGGCCGAGTATGATAATTTTCATTAAAACTTGATTTCTATCACTTCGAATGATGCCAAATGAATAACTTACTTGAATTGGACCATTTTACACTATGTCCATTGTAGATTTGTGTCTCCGACAGTTCGTTTGGTTGCAGGGGACATTTTCAGTTTTTATGGCCAAAATTTGCTTTTCAGGGGCTGAAAAGCATGTTTTGGCCGAGTATGATAATTTTCATTAAAACTTGATTTCTATCCATTTGAATGATGCCAAATGAATAACTTACTTGAATTGGACCATTTTACACTATGTCCATTTTAGATTTGTGTCTCTGACAGTTCGTTTGGTTGCAGGGGACATATTCAGTTTTTATGGCCAAAATGTGCTTTTCAGGGGCTGAAAAGCATGTTTTGGCCGAATATGATAATTTTCATTAAAACTTGATTTCTATCACTTCGAATGATGCCAAATGAATAACTTACTTGAATTGGACCATTTTACACTATGTCCATTGTAGATTTGTGTCTCCGACAGTTCGTTTGGTTGCAGGGGACATTTTCAGTTTTTATGGCCAAAATGTGCTTTTCAGGGGCTGAAAAGCATGTTTTGGCCGAGTATGATAATTTTCATTAAAACTTGATTTCTATCCATTTGAATGATGCCAAATGAATAACTTACTTGAATTGGACCATTTTACACTATGTCCATTGTAGATTTGTGTCTCTGACAGTTCGTTTGGTTGCAGGGGACATATTCAGTTTTTATGGCCAAAATGTGCTTTTCAGGGGCTGAAAAGCATGTTTTGGCCGAATATGATAATTTTCATTAAAACTTGATTTCTATCACTTCGAATGATGCCAAATGAATAACTTACTTGAATTGGACCATTTTACACTATGTCCATTGTAGATTTGTGTCTCCGACAGTTCGTTTGGTTGCAGGGGACATTTTCAGTTTTTATGGCCAAAATGTGCTTTTCAGGGGCTGAAAAGCATGTTTTGGCCGAATATGATAATTTTCATTAAAACTTGATTTCTATCACTTCGAATGATGCCAAATGAATAACTTACTTGAATTGGACCATTTTACACTATGTCCATTGTAGATTTGTGTCTCCGACAGTTTGTTTGGTTGCAGGGGACATTTTCAGTTTTTATGGCCAAAATGTGCTTTTCAGGGGCTGAAAAGCATGTTTTGGCCGAGTATGATAATTTTCATTAAAACTTGATTTCTATCCATTTGAATGATGCCAAATGAATAACTTACTTGAATTGGACCATTTTACACTATGTCCATTGTAGATTTGTGTCTCTGACAGTTCGTTTGGTTGCAGGGGACATATTCAGTTTTTATGGCCAAAATGTGCTTTTCAGGGGCTGAAAAGCATGTTTTGGCCGAATATGATAATTTTCATTAAAACTTGATTTCTATCACTTCGAATGATGCCAAATGAATAACTTACTTGAATTGGACCATTTTACACTATGTCCATTGTAGATTTGTGTCTCTGACAGTTCGTTTGGTTGCAGGGGACATATTAAGTTTTTATGGCCAAAATGTGCTTTTCAGGGGCTGAAAAGCATGTTTTGGCCGAGTATGATAATTTTCATTAAAACTTGATTTCTATCCATTTGAATGATGCCAAATGAATAACTTACTTGAATTGGACCATTTTACACTATGTCCATTGTAGATTTGTGTCTCTGACAGTTCGTTTGGTTGCAGGGGACATATTCAGTTTTTATGGCCAAAATGTGCTTTTCAGGGGCTGAAAAGCATGTTTTGGCCGAATATGATAATTTTCATTAAAACTTGATTTCTATCACTTCGAATGATGCCAAATGAATAACTTACTTGAATTGGACCATTTTACACTATGTCCATTGTAGATTTGTGTCTCTGACAGTTCGTTTGGTTGCAGGGGACATATTAAGTTTTTATGGCCAAAATGTGCTTTTCAGGGGCTGAAAAGCATGTTTTGGCCGAGTATGATAATTTTCATTAAAACTTGATTTCTATCCATTTGAATGATGCCAAATGAATAACTTACTTGAATTGGACCATTTTACACTATGTCCATTTTAGATTTGTGTCTCTGACAGTTCGTTTGGTTGCAGGGGACATTTTCAGTTTTTATGGCCAAAATGTGCTTTTCAGGGGCTGAAAAGCATGTTTTGGCCGAATATGATAATTTTCATTAAAACTTGATTTCTATCACTTCGAATGATGCCAAATGAATAACTTACTTGAATTGGACCATTTTACACTATGTCCATTGTAGATTTGTGTCTCCGACAGTTTGTTTGGTTGCAGGGGACATTTTCAGTTTTTATGGCCAAAATGTGCTTTTCAGGGGCTGAAAAGCATGTTTTGGCCGAGTATGATAATTTTCATTAAAACTTGATTTCTATCCATTTGAATGATGCCAAATGAATAACTTACTTGAATTGGACCATTTTACACTATGTCCATTGTAGATTTGTGTCTCTGACAGTTCGTTTGGTTGCAGGGGACATATTCAGTTTTTATGGCCAAAATGTGCTTTTCAGGGGCTGAAAAGCATGTTTTGGCCGAATATGATAATTTTCATTAAAACTTGATTTCTATCACTTCGAATGATGCCAAATGAATAACTTACTTGAATTGGACCATTTTACACTATGTCCATTGTAGATTTGTGTCTCTGACAGTTCGTTTGGTTGCAGGGGACATATTAAGTTTTTATGGCCAAAATGTGCTTTTCAGGGGCTGAAAAGCATGTTTTGGCCGAGTATGATAATTTTCATTAAAACTTGATTTCTATCCATTTGAATGATGCCAAATGAATAACTTACTTGAATTGGACCATTTTACACTATGTCCATTGTAGATTTGTGTCTCTGACAGTTCGTTTGGTTGCAGGGGACATATTCAGTTTTTATGGCCAAAATGTGCTTTTCAGGGGCTGAAAAGCATGTTTTGGCCGAATATGATAATTTTCATTAAAACTTGATTTCTATCACTTCGAATGATGCCAAATGAATAACTTACTTGAATTGGACCATTTTACACTATGTCCATTGTAGATTTGTGTCTCTGACAGTTCGTTTGGTTGCAGGGGACATATTAAGTTTTTATGGCCAAAATGTGCTTTTCAGGGGCTGAAAAGCATGTTTTGGCCGAGTATGATAATTTTCATTAAAACTTGATTTCTATCCATTTGAATGATGCCAAATGAATAACTTACTTGAATTGGACCATTTTACACTATGTCCATTTTAGATTTGTGTCTCTGACAGTTCGTTTGGTTGCAGGGGACATATTCAGTTTTTATGGCCAAAATGTGCTTTTCAGGGGCTGAAAAGCATGTTTTGGCCGAATATGATAATTTTCATTAAAACTTGATTTCTATCACTTCGAATGATGCCAAATGAATAACTTACTTGAATTGGACCATTTTACACTATGTCCATTGTAGATTTGTGTCTCCGACAGTTCGTTTGGTTGCAGGGGACATTTTCAGTTTTTATGGCCAAAATGTGCTTTTCAGGGGCTGAAAAGCATGTTTTGGCCGAGTATGATAATTTTCATTAAAACTTGATTTCTATCCATTTGAATGATGCCAAATGAATAACTTACTTGAATTGGACCATTTTACACTATGTCCATTGTAGATTTGTGTCTCCGACAGTTCGTTTGGTTGCAGGGGACATTTTCAGTTTTTATGGCCAAAATGTGCTTTTCAGGGGCTGAAAAGCATGTTTTGGCCGAATATGATAATTTTCATTAAAACTTGATTTCTATCACTTCGAATGATGCCAAATGAATAACTTACTTGAATTGGACCATTTTACACTATGTCCATTGTAGATTTGTGTCTCCGACAGTTTGTTTGGTTGCAGGGGACATTTTCAGTTTTTATGGCCAAAATGTGCTTTTCAGGGGCTGAAAAGCATGTTTTGGCCGAGTATGATAATTTTCATTAAAACTTGATTTCTATCCATTTGAATGATGCCAAATGAATAACTTACTTGAATTGGACCATTTTACACTATGTCCATTGTAGATTTGTGTCTCTGACAGTTCGTTTGGTTGCAGGGGACATATTCAGTTTTTATGGCCAAAATGTGCTTTTCAGGGGCTGAAAAGCATGTTTTGGCCGAATATGATAATTTTCATTAAAACTTGATTTCTATCACTTCGAATGATGCCAAATGAATAACTTACTTGAATTGGACCATTTTACACTATGTCCATTGTAGATTTGTGTCTCCGACAGTTTGTTTGGTTGCAGGGGACATTTTCAGTTTTTATGGCCAAAATGTGCTTTTCAGGGGCTGAAAAGCATGTTTTGGCCGAGTATGATAATTTTCATTAAAACTTGATTTCTATCCATTTGAATGATGCCAAATGAATAACTTACTTGAATTGGACCATTTTACACTATGTCCATTGTAGATTTGTGTCTCTGACAGTTCGTTTGGTTGCAGGGGACATATTCAGTTTTTATGGCCAAAATGTGCTTTTCAGGGGCTGAAAAGCATGTTTTGGCCGAATATGATAATTTTCATTAAAACTTGATTTCTATCACTTCGAATGATGCCAAATGAATAACTTACTTGAATTGGACCATTTTACACTATGTCCATTGTAGATTTGTGTCTCTGACAGTTCGTTTGGTTGCAGGGGACATATTAAGTTTTTATGGCCAAAATGTGCTTTTCAGGGGCTGAAAAGCATGTTTTGGCCGAGTATGATAATTTTCATTAAAACTTGATTTCTATCCATTTGAATGATGCCAAATGAATAACTTACTTGAATTGGACCATTTTACACTATGTCCATTGTAGATTTGTGTCTCTGACAGTTCGTTTGGTTGCAGGGGACATATTCAGTTTTTATGGCCAAAATGTGCTTTTCAGGGGCTGAAAAGCATGTTTTGGCCGAATATGATAATTTTCATTAAAACTTGATTTCTATCACTTCGAATGATGCCAAATGAATAACTTACTTGAATTGGACCATTTTACACTATGTCCATTGTAGATTTGTGTCTCCGACAGTTTGTTTGGTTGCAGGGGACATTTTCAGTTTTTATGGCCAAAATGTGCTTTTCAGGGGCTGAAAAGCATGTTTTGGCCGAGTATGATAATTTTCATTAAAACTTGATTTTATATCCATTTGAATGATGCCAAATGAATAACTTACTTGAATTGGACCATTTTACACTATGTCCATTGTAGATTTGTGTCTCCGACAGTTTGTTTGGTTGCAGGGGACATTTTCAGTTTTTATGGCCAAAATGTGCTTTTCAGGGGCTGAAAAGCATGTTTTGGCCGAGTATGATAATTTTCATTAAAACTTGATTTCTATCCATTTGAATGATGCCAAATGAATAACTTACTTGAATTGGACCATTTTACACTATGTCCATTGTAGATTTGTGTCTCTGACAGTTCGTTTGGTTGCAGGGGACATATTCAGTTTTTATGGCCAAAATGTGCTTTTCAGGGGCTGAAAATCATGTTTTGGCCGAATATGATAATTTTCATTAAAACTTGATTTCTATCACTTCGAATGATGCCAAATGAATAACTTACTTGAATTGGACCATTTTACACTATGTCCATTGTAGATTTGTGTCTCCGACAGTTTGTTTGGTTGCAGGGGACATTTTCAGTTTTTATGGCCAAAATGTGCTTTTCAGGGGCTGAAAAGCATGTTTTGGCCGAGTATGATAATTTTCATTAAAACTTGATTTCTATCCATTTGAATGATGCCAAATGAATAACTTACTTGAATTGGACCATTTTACACTATGTCCATTGTAGATTTGTGTCTCTGACAGTTCGTTTGGTTGCAGGGGACATATTCAGTTTTTATGGCCAAAATGTGCTTTTCAGGGGCTGAAAAGCATGTTTTGGCCGAATATGATAATTTTCATTAAAACTTGATTTCTATCACTTCGAATGATGCCAAATGAATAACTTACTTGAATTGGACCATTTTACACTATGTCCATTGTAGATTTGTGTCTCCGACAGTTCGTTTGGTTGCAGGGGACATTTTCAGTTTTTATGGCCAAAATGTGCTTTTCAGGGGCTGAAAAGCATGTTTTGGCCGAATATGATAATTTTCATTAAAACTTGATTTCTATCACTTCGAATGATGCCAAATGAATAACTTACTTGAATTGGACCATTTTACACTATGTCCATTGTAGATTTGTGTCTCCGACAGTTTGTTTGGTTGCAGGGGACATATTCAGTTTTTATGGCCAAAATGTGCTTTTCAGGGGCTGAAAAGCATGTTTTGGCCGAATATGATAATTTTCATTAAAACTTGATTTCTATCACTTCGAATGATGCCAAATGAATAACTTACTTGAATTGGACCATTTTACACTATGTCCATTGTAGATTTGTGTCTCCGACAGTTCGTTTGGTTGCAGGGGACATTTTCAGTTTTTATGGCCAAAATGTGCTTTTCAGGGGCTGAAAAGCATGTTTTGGCCGAATATGATAATTTTCATTAAAACTTGATTTCTATCACTTCGAATGATGCCAAATGAATAACTTACTTGAATTGGACCATTTTACACTATGTCCATTGTAGATTTGTGTCTCCGACAGTTTGTTTGGTTGCAGGGGACATTTTCAGTTTTTATGGCCAAAATGTGCTTTTCAGGGGCTGAAAAGCATGTTTTGGCCGAGTATGATAATTTTCATTAAAACTTGATTTCTATCCATTTGAATGATGCCAAATGAATAACTTACTTGAATTGGACCATTTTACACTATGTCCATTGTAGATTTGTGTCTCTGACAGTTCGTTTGGTTGCAGGGGACATATTCAGTTTTTATGGCCAAAATGTGCTTTTCAGGGGCTGAAAAGCATGTTTTGGCCGAATATGATAATTTTCATTAAAACTTGATTTCTATAACTTCGAATGATGCCAAATGAATAACTTACTTGAATTGGACCATTTTACACTATGTCCATTGTAGATTTGTGTCTCCGACAGTTTGTTTGGTTGCAGGGGACATTTTCAGTTTTTATGGCCAAAATGTGCTTTTCAGGGGCTGAAAAGCATGTTTTGGCCGAGTATGATAATTTTCATTAAAACTTGATTTCTATCCATTTGAATGATGCCAAATGAATAACTTACTTGAATTGGACCATTTTACACTATGTCCATTGTAGATTTGTGTCTCTGACAGTTCGTTTGGTTGCAGGGGACATATTCAGTTTTTATGGCCAAAATGTGCTTTTCAGGGGCTGAAAAGCATGTTTTGGCCGAATATGATAATTTTCATTAAAACTTGATTTCTATCACTTCGAATGATGCCAAATGAATAACTTACTTGAATTGGACCATTTTACACTATGTCCATTGTAGATTTGTGTCTCCGACAGTTCGTTTGGTTGCAGGGGACATTTTCAGTTTTTATGGCCAAAATGTGCTTTTCAGGGGCTGAAAAGCATGTTTTGGCCGAATATGATAATTTTCATTAAAACTTGATTTCTATCACTTCGAATGATGCCAAATGAATAACTTACTTGAATTGGACCATTTTACACTATGTCCATTGTAGATTTGTGTCTCCGACAGTTTGTTTGGTTGCAGGGGACATTTTCAGTTTTTATGGCCAAAATGTGCTTTTCAGGGGCTGAAAAGCATGTTTTGGCCGAGTATGATAATTTTCATTAAAACTTGATTTCTATCCATTTGAATGATGCCAAATGAATAACTTACTTGAATTGGACCATTTTACACTATGTCCATTGTAGATTTGTGTCTCTGACAGTTCGTTTGGTTGCAGGGGACATATTCAGTTTTTATGGCCAAAATGTGCTTTTCAGGGGCTGAAAATCATGTTTTGGCCGAATATGATAATTTTCATTAAAACTTGATTTCTATCACTTCGAATGATGCCAAATGAATAACTTACTTGAATTGGACCATTTTACACTATGTCCATTGTAGATTTGTGTCTCCGACAGTTTGTTTGGTTGCAGGGGACATTTTCAGTTTTTATGGCCAAAATGTGCTTTTCAGGGGCTGAAAAGCATGTTTTGGCCGAGTATGATAATTTTCATTAAAACTTGATTTCTATCCATTTGAATGATGCCAAATGAATAACTTACTTGAATTGGACCATTTTACACTATGTCCATTGTAGATTTGTGTCTCTGACAGTTCGTTTGGTTGCAGGGGACATATTCAGTTTTTATGGCCAAAATGTGCTTTTCAGGGGCTGAAAAGCATGTTTTGGCCGAATATGATAATTTTCATTAAAACTTGATTTCTATCACTTCGAATGATGCCAAATGAATAACTTACTTGAATTGGACCATTTTACACTATGTCCATTGTAGATTTGTGTCTCCGACAGTTCGTTTGGTTGCAGGGGACATTTTCAGTTTTTATGGCCAAAATGTGCTTTTCAGGGGCTGAAAAGCATGTTTTGGCCGAATATGATAATTTTCATTAAAACTTGATTTCTATCACTTCGAATGATGCCAAATGAATAACTTACTTGAATTGGACCATTTTACACTATGTCCATTGTAGATTTGTGTCTCCGACAGTTTGTTTGGTTGCAGGGGACATTTTCAGTTTTTATGGCCAAAATGTGCTTTTCAGGGGCTGAAAAGCATGTTTTGGCCGAGTATGATAATTTTCATTAAAACTTGATTTCTATCCATTTGAATGATGCCAAATGAATAACTTACTTGAATTGGACCATTTTACACTATGTCCATTGTAGATTTGTGTCTCTGACAGTTCGTTTGGTTGCAGGGGACATATTCAGTTTTTATGGCCAAAATGTGCTTTTCAGGGGCTGAAAAGCATGTTTTGGCCGAATATGATAATTTTCATTAAAACTTGATTTCTATCACTTCGAATGATGCCAAATGAATAATTTACTTGAATTGGACCATTTTACACTATGTCCATAGTAGATTTGTGTCTCTGACAGTTCGTTTGGTTGCAGGGGACATATTCAGTTTTTATGGCCAAAATGTGCTTTTCAGGGGCTGAAAAGCATGTTTTGGCCGAATATGATAATTTTCATTAAAACTTGATTTCTATCACTTCGAATGATGCCAAATGAATAACTTACTTGAATTGGACCATTTTACACTATGTCCATTGTAGATTTGTGTCTCTGACAGTTCGTTTGGTTGCAGGGGACATATTCAGTTTTTATGGCCAAAATGTGCTTTTCAGGGGCTGAAAAGCATGTTTTGGCCGAATATGATAATTTTCATTAAAACTTGATTTCTATCACTTCGAATGATGCCAAATGAATAACTTACTTGAATTGGACCATTTTACACTATGTCCATTGTAGATTTGTGTCTCCGACAGTTTGTTTGGTTGCAGGGGACATTTTCAGTTTTTATGGCCAAAATGTGCTTTTCAGGGGCTGAAAAGCATGTTTTGGCCGAGTATGATAATTTTCATTAAAACTTGATTTTATATCCATTTGAATGATGCCAAATGAATAACTTACTTGAATTGGACCATTTTACACTATGTCCATTGTAGATTTGTGTCTCTGACAGTTCGTTTGGTTGCAGGGGACATATTCAGTTTTTATAGCCAAAATGTGCTTTTCAGGGGCTGAAAAGCATGTTTTGGCCGAATATGATAATTTTCATTAAAACTTGATTTCTATCACTTCGAATGATGCCAAATGAATAACTTACTTGAATTGGACCATTTTACACTATGTCCATTGTAGATTTGTGTCTCCGACAGTTTGTTTGGTTGCAGGGGACATTTTCAGTTTTTATGGCCAAAATGTGCTTTTCAGGGGCTGAAAAGCATGTTTTGGCCGAGTATGATAATTTTCATTAAAACTTGATTTCTATCCATTTGAATGATGCCAAATGAATAACTTACTTGAATTGGACCATTTTACACTATGTCCATTGTAGATTTGTGTCTCTGACAGTTCGTTTGGTTGCAGGGGACATATTCAGTTTTTATGGCCAAAATGTGCTTTTCAGGGGCTGAGAAAAACATGTTTTGGCCGAATATGATAATTTTCATTAAAACTTGATTTCTATCACTTCGAATGATGCCAAATGAATAACTTACTTGAATTGGACCATTTTACACTATGTCCATTGTAAATTTGTGTCTCTGACCGTTCGTTTGGTTGCAGGGGACATATTAAGTTTTTATGGCCAAAATGTGCTTTTCAGGGGCTGAAAAGCATGTTTTGGCCGAGTATGATAATTTTCATTAAAACTTGATTTCTATCACTTCGAATGATGCCAAATGAATAACTTACTTGAATTGGACCATTTTACACTATGTCCATTGTAGATTTAAGTCTCTGACAGTTCGTTTGGTTGCAGGGGACATATTCAGTTTTTATGGCCAAAATGTGCTTTTCAGGGGCTGAAAAGCATGTTTTGGCCGAGTATGATAATTTTCATTAAAACTTGATTTCTATCCATTTGAATGATGCCAAATGAATAACTTACTTGAATTGGACCATTTTACACTATGTCCATTGTAGATTTGTGTCTCTGACAGTTCGTTTGGTTGCAGGGGACATATTCAGTTTTTATGGCCAAAATGTGCTTTTCAGGGGCTGAAAAGCATGTTTTGGCCGAGTATGATAATTTTCATTAAAACTTGATTTCTATCACTTCGAATGATGCCAAATGAATAACTTACTTGAATTGGACCATTTTACACTATGTCCATTGTAGATTTGTGTCTCCGACAGTTCGTTTGGTTGCAGGGGACATTTTCAGTTTTTATGGCCAAAATGTGCTTTTCAGGGGCTGAAAAGCATGTTTTGGCCGAGTATGATAATTTTCATTAAAACTTGATTTCTATCCATTTGAATGATGCCAAATGAATAACTTACTTGAATTGGACCATTTTACACTATGTCCATTTTAGATTTGTGTCTCTGACAGTTCGTTTGGTTGCAGGGGACATATTCAGTTTTTATGGCCAAAATGTGCTTTTCAGGGGCTGAAAAGCATGTTTTGGCCGAATATGATAATTTTCATTAAAACTTGATTTCTATCACTTCGAATGATGCCAAATGAATAACTTACTTGAATTGGACCATTTTACACTATGTCCATTGTAGATTTGTGTCTCCGACAGTTCGTTTGGTTGCAGGGGACATTTTCAGTTTTTATGGCCAAAATGTGCTTTTCAGGGGCTGAAAAGCATGTTTTGGCCGAGTATGATAATTTTCATTAAAACTTGATTTCTATCCATTTGAATGATGCCAAATGAATAACTTACTTGAATTGGACCATTTTACACTATGTCCATTGTAGATTTGTGTCTCTGACAGTTCGTTTGGTTGCAGGGGACATATTCAGTTTTTATGGCCAAAATGTGCTTTTCAGGGGCTCAAAAGCATGTTTTGGCCGAATATGATAATTTTCATTAAAACTTGATTTCTATCACTTCGAATGATGCCAAATGAATAACTTACTTGAATTGGACCATTTTACACTATGTCCATTGTAGATTTGTGTCTCCGACAGTTCGTTTGGTTGCAGGGGACATTTTCAGTTTTTATGGCCAAAATGTGCTTTTCAGGGGCTGAAAAGCATGTTTTGGCCGAATATGATAATTTTCATTAAAACTTGATTTCTATCACTTCGAATGATGCCAAATGAATAACTTACTTGAATTGGACCATTTTACACTATGTCCATTGTAGATTTGTGTCTCCGACAGTTTGTTTGGTTGCAGGGGACATTTTCAGTTTTTATGGCCAAAATGTGCTTTTCAGGGGCTGAAAAGCATGTTTTGGCCGAGTATGATAATTTTCATTAAAACTTGATTTCTATCCATTTGAATGATGCCAAATGAATAACTTACTTGAATTGGACCATTTTACACTATGTCCATTGTAGATTTGTGTCTCTGACAGTTCGTTTGGTTGCAGGGGACATATTCAGTTTTTATGGCCAAAATGTGCTTTTCAGGCTGAAAAGCATGTTTTGGCCGAATATGATAATTTTCATTAAAACTTGATTTCTATCACTTCGAATGATGCCAAATGAATAACTTACTTGAATTGGACCATTTTACACTATGTCCATTGTAGATTTGTGTCTCCGACAGTTCGTTTGGTTGCAGGGGACATTTTCAGTTTTTATGGCCAAAATGTGCTTTTCAGGGGCTGAAAAGCATGTTTTGGCCGAGTATGATAATTTTCATTAAAACTTGATTTCTATCCATTTGAATGATGCCAAATGAATAACTTACTTGAATTGGACCATTTTACACTATGTCCATTGTAGATTTGTGTCTCTGACAGTTCGTTTGGTTGCAGGGGACATATTCAGTTTTTATGGCCAAAATGTGCTTTTCAGGGGCTCAAAAGCATGTTTTGGCCGAATATGATAATTTTCATTAAAACTTGATTTCTATCACTTCGAATGATGCCAAATGAATAACTTACTTGAATTGGACCATTTTACACTATGTCCATTGTAGATTTGTGTCTCCGACAGTTCGTTTGGTTGCAGGGGACATTTTCAGTTTTTATGGCCAAAATGTGCTTTTCAGGGGCTGAAAAGCATGTTTTGGCCGAATATGATAATTTTCATTAAAACTTGATTTCTATCACTTCGAATGATGCCAAATGAATAACTTACTTGAATTGGACCATTTTACACTATGTCCATTGTAGATTTGTGTCTCCGACAGTTTGTTTGGTTGCAGGGGACATTTTCAGTTTTTATGGCCAAAATGTGCTTTTCAGGGGCTGAAAAGCATGTTTTGGCCGAGTATGATAATTTTCATTAAAACTTGATTTCTATCCATTTGAATGATGCCAAATGAATAACTTACTTGAATTGGACCATTTTACACTATGTCCATTGTAGATTTGTGTCTCTGACAGTTCGTTTGGTTGCAGGGGACATATTCAGTTTTTATGGCCAAAATGTGCTTTTCAGGCTGAAAAGCATGTTTTGGCCGAATATGATAATTTTCATTAAAACTTGATTTCTATCACTTCGAATGATGCCAAATGAATAACTTACTTGAATTGGACCATTTTACACTATGTCCATTGTAGATTTGTGTCTCCGACAGTTTGTTTGGTTGCAGGGGACATTTTCAGTTTTTATGGCCAAAATGTGCTTTTCAGGGGCTGAAAAGCATGTTTTGGCCGAGTATGATAATTTTCATTAAAACTTGATTTCTATCCATTTGAATGATGCCAAATGAATAACTTACTTGAATTGGACCATTTTACACTATGTCCATTGTAGATTTGTGTCTCTGACAGTTCGTTTGGTTGCAGGGGACATTTCAGTTTTTATGGCCAAAATGTGCTTTTCAGGGGCTGAAAATCATGTTTTGGCCGAATATGATAATTTTCATTAAAACTTGATTTCTATCACTTCGAATGATGCCAAATGAATAACTTACTTGAATTGGACCATTTTACACTATGTCCATTGTAGATTTGTGTCTCCGACAGTTTGTTTGGTTGCAGGGGACATTTTCAGTTTTTATGGCCAAAATGTGCTTTTCAGGGGCTGAAAAGCATGTTTTGGCCGAGTATGATAATTTTCATTAAAACTTGATTTCTATCCATTTGAATGATGCCAAATGAATAACTTACTTGAATTGGACCATTTTACACTATGTCCATTGTAGATTTGTGTCTCTGACAGTTCGTTTGGTTGCAGGGGACATATTCAGTTTTTATGGCCAAAATGTGCTTTTCAGGGGCTCAAAAGCATGTTTTGGCCGAATATGATAATTTTCATTAAAACTTGATTTCTATCACTTCGAATGATGCCAAATGAATAACTTACTTGAATTGGACCATTTTACACTATGTCCATTGTAGATTTGTGTCTCCGACAGTTCGTTTGGTTGCAGGGGACATTTTCAGTTTTTATGGCCAAAATGTGCTTTTCAGGGGCTGAAAAGCATGTTTTGGCCGAATATGATAATTTTCATTAAAACTTGATTTCTATCACTTCGAATGATGCCAAATGAATAACTTACTTGAATTGGACCATTTTACACTATGTCCATTGTAGATTTGTGTCTCCGACAGTTTGTTTGGTTGCAGGGGACATTTTCAGTTTTTATGGCCAAAATGTGCTTTTCAGGGGCTGAAAAGCATGTTTTGGCCGAGTATGATAATTTTCATTAAAACTTGATTTCTATCCATTTGAATGATGCCAAATGAATAACTTACTTGAATTGGACCATTTTACACTATGTCCATTGTAGATTTGTGTCTCTGACAGTTCGTTTGGTTGCAGGGGACATATTCAGTTTTTATGGCCAAAATGTGCTTTTCAGGCTGAAAAGCATGTTTTGGCCGAATATGATAATTTTCATTAAAACTTGATTTCTATCACTTCGAATGATGCCAAATGAATAACTTACTTGAATTGGACCATTTTACACTATGTCCATTGTAGATTTGTGTCTCCGACAGTTCGTTTGGTTGCAGGGGACATTTTCAGTTTTTATGGCCAAAATGTGCTTTTCAGGGGCTGAAAAGCATGTTTTGGCCGAGTATGATAATTTTCATTAAAACTTGATTTCTATCCATTTGAATGATGCCAAATGAATAACTTACTTGAATTGGACCATTTTACACTATGTCCATTGTAGATTTGTGTCTCTGACAGTTCGTTTGGTTGCAGGGGACATATTCAGTTTTTATGGCCAAAATGTGCTTTTCAGGGGCTCAAAAGCATGTTTTGGCCGAATATGATAATTTTCATTAAAACTTGATTTCTATCACTTCGAATGATGCCAAATGAATAACTTACTTGAATTGGACCATTTTACACTATGTCCATTGTAGATTTGTGTCTCCGACAGTTCGTTTGGTTGCAGGGGACATTTTCAGTTTTTATGGCCAAAATGTGCTTTTCAGGGGCTGAAAAGCATGTTTTGGCCGAATATGATAATTTTCATTAAAACTTGATTTCTATCACTTCGAATGATGCCAAATGAATAACTTACTTGAATTGGACCATTTTACACTATGTCCATTGTAGATTTGTGTCTCCGACAGTTTGTTTGGTTGCAGGGGACATTTTCAGTTTTTATGGCCAAAATGTGCTTTTCAGGGGCTGAAAAGCATGTTTTGGCCGAGTATGATAATTTTCATTAAAACTTGATTTCTATCCATTTGAATGATGCCAAATGAATAACTTACTTGAATTGGACCATTTTACACTATGTCCATTGTAGATTTGTGTCTCTGACAGTTCGTTTGGTTGCAGGGGACATATTCAGTTTTTATGGCCAAAATGTGCTTTTCAGGCTGAAAAGCATGTTTTGGCCGAATATGATAATTTTCATTAAAACTTGATTTCTATCACTTCGAATGATGCCAAATGAATAACTTACTTGAATTGGACCATTTTACACTATGTCCATTGTAGATTTGTGTCTCCGACAGTTTGTTTGGTTGCAGGGGACATTTTCAGTTTTTATGGCCAAAATGTGCTTTTCAGGGGCTGAAAAGCATGTTTTGGCCGAGTATGATAATTTTCATTAAAACTTGATTTCTATCCATTTGAATGATGCCAAATGAATAACTTACTTGAATTGGACCATTTTACACTATGTCCATTGTAGATTTGTGTCTCCGACAGTTCGTTTGGTTGCAGGGGACATTTTCAGTTTTTATGGCCAAAATGTGCTTTTCAGGGGCTGAAAAGCATGTTTTGGCCGAATATGATAATTTTCATTAAAACTTGATTTCTATCACTTCGAATGATGCCAAATGAATAACTTACTTGAATTGGACCATTTTACACTATGTCCATTGTAGATTTGTGTCTCCGACAGTTTGTTTGGTTGCAGGGGACATTTTCAGTTTTTATGGCCAAAATGTGCTTTTCAGGGGCTGAAAAGCATGTTTTGGCCGAGTATGATAATTTTCATTAAAACTTGATTTCTATCCATTTGAATGATGCCAAATGAATAACTTACTTGAATTGGACCATTTTACACTATGTCCATTGTAGATTTGTGTCTCTGACAGTTCGTTTGGTTGCAGGGGACATATTCAGTTTTTATGGCCAAAATGTGCTTTTCAGGGGCTGAAAAGCATGTTTTGGCCGAATATGATAATTTTCATTAAAACTTGATTTCTATCACTTCGAATGATGCCAAATGAATAATTTACTTGAATTGGACCATTTTACACTATGTCCATAGTAGATTTGTGTCTCTGACAGTTCGTTTGGTTGCAGGGGACATATTCAGTTTTTATGGCCAAAATGTGCTTTTCAGGGGCTGAAAAGCATGTTTTGGCCGAATATGATAATTTTCATTAAAACTTGATTTCTATCACTTCGAATGATGCCAAATGAATAACTTACTTGAATTGGACCATTTTACACTATGTCCATTGTAGATTTGTGTCTCTGACAGTTCGTTTGGTTGCAGGGGACATATTCAGTTTTTATGGCCAA
Organism: Stigmatopora argus; assembly: GCF_051989625.1. Lineage (NCBI taxonomy): Eukaryota > Metazoa > Chordata > Actinopteri > Syngnathiformes > Syngnathidae > Stigmatopora > Stigmatopora argus. The sequence goes on along the minus strand of NC_135409.1, from coordinate 88,851 downwards.
AATGTGCTTTTCAGGGGCTGAAAAGCATGTTTTGGCCGAATATGATAATTTTCATTAAAACTTGATTTCTATCACTTCGAATGATGCCAAATGAATAACTTACTTGAATTGGACCATTTTACACTATGTCCATTGTAGATTTGTGTCTCCGACAGTTTGTTTGGTTGCAGGGGACATTTTCAGTTTTTATGGCTAAAATGTGCTTTTCAGGGGCTGAAAAGCATGTTTTGGCCGAGTATGATAATTTTCATTAAAACTTGATTTTATATCCATTTGAATGATGCCAAATGAATAACTTACTTGAATTGGACCATTTTACACTATGTCCATTGTAGATTTGTGTCTCTGACAGTTCGTTTGGTTGCAGGGGACATATTCAGTTTTTATGGCCAAAATGTGCTTTTCAGGGGCTGAAAAGCATGTTTTGGCCGAATATGATAATTTTCATTAAAACTTGATTTCTATCACTTCGAATGATGCCAAATGAATAACTTACTTGAATTGGACCATTTTACACTATGTCCATTGTAGATTTGTGTCTCCGACAGTTCGTTTGGTTGCAGGGGACATTTTCAGTTTTTATGGCCAAAATGTGCTTTTCAGGGGCTGAAAAGCATGTTTTGGCCGAATATGATAATTTTCATTAAAACTTGATTTCTATCACTTCGAATGATGCCAAATGAATAACTTACTTGAATTGGACCATTTTACACTATGTCCATTGTAGATTTGTGTCTCCGACAGTTTGTTTGGTTGCAGGGGACATTTTCAGTTTTTATGGCCAAAATGTGCTTTTCAGGGGCTGAAAAGCATGTTTTGGCCGAGTATGATAATTTTCATTAAAACTTGATTTCTATCCATTTGAATGATGCCAAATGAATAACTTACTTGAATTGGACCATTTTACACTATGTCCATTGTAGATTTGTGTCTCTGACAGTTCGTTTGGTTGCAGGGGACATATTCAGTTTTTATGGCCAAAATGTGCTTTTCAGGGGCTGAAAAGCATGTTTTGGCCGAATATGATAATTTTCATTAAAACTTGATTTCTATCACTTCGAATGATGCCAAATGAATAACTTACTTGAATTGGACCATTTTACACTATGTCCATTGTAGATTTGTGTCTCCGACAGTTTGTTTGGTTGCAGGGGACATTTTCAGTTTTTATGGCCAAAATGTGCTTTTCAGGGGCTGAAAAGCATGTTTTGGCCGAGTATGATAATTTTCATTAAAACTTGATTTCTATCCATTTGAATGATGCCAAATGAATAACTTACTTGAATTGGACCATTTTACACTATGTCCATTGTAGATTTGTGTCTCTGACAGTTCGTTTGGTTGCAGGGGACATATTCAGTTTTTATGGCCAAAATGTGCTTTTCAGGGGCTGAAAAGCATGTTTTGGCCGAATATGATAATTTTCATTAAAACTTGATTTCTATCACTTCGAATGATGCCAAATGAATAACTTACTTGAATTGGACCATTTTACACTATGTCCATTGTAAATTTGTGTCTCTGACCGTTCGTTTGGTTGCAGGGGACATATTAAGTTTTTATGGCCAAAATGTGCTTTTCAGGGGCTGAAAAGCATGTTTTGGCCGAGTATGATAATTTTCATTAAAACTTGATTTCTATCACTTCGAATGATGCCAAATGAATAACTTACTTGAATTGGACCATTTTACACTATGTCCATTGTAGATTTAAGTCTCTGACAGTTCGTTTGGTTGCAGGGGACATATTCAGTTTTTATGGCCAAAATGTGCTTTTCAGGGGCTGAAAAGCATGTTTTGGCCGAGTATGATAATTTTCATTAAAACTTGATTTCTATCCATTTGAATGATGCCAAATGAATAACTTACTTGAATTGGACCATTTTACACTATGTCCATTGTAGATTTGTGTCTCTGACAGTTCGTTTGGTTGCAGGGGACATATTCAGTTTTTATGGCCAAAATGTGCTTTTCAGGGGCTGAAAAGCATGTTTTGGCCGAGTATGATAATTTTCATTAAAACTTGATTTCTATCACTTCGAATGATGCCAAATGAATAACTTACTTGAATTGGACCATTTTACACTATGTCCATTGTAGATTTGTGTCTCCGACAGTTCGTTTGGTTGCAGGGGACATTTTCAGTTTTTATGGCCAAAATGTGCTTTTCAGGGGCTGAAAAGCATGTTTTGGCCGAGTATGATAATTTTCATTAAAACTTGATTTCTATCCATTTGAATGATGCCAAATGAATAACTTACTTGAATTGGACCATTTTACACTATGTCCATTTTAGATTTGTGTCTCTGACAGTTCGTTTGGTTGCAGGGGACATATTCAGTTTTTATGGCCAAAATGTGCTTTTCAGGGGCTGAAAAGCATGTTTTGGCCGAATATGATAATTTTCATTAAAACTTGATTTCTATCACTTCGAATGATGCCAAATGAATAACTTACTTGAATTGGACCATTTTACACTATGTCCATTGTAGATTTGTGTCTCCGACAGTTCGTTTGGTTGCAGGGGACATTTTCAGTTTTTATGGCCAAAATGTGCTTTTCAGGGGCTGAAAAGCATGTTTTGGCCGAGTATGATAATTTTCATTAAAACTTGATTTCTATCCATTTGAATGATGCCAAATGAATAACTTACTTGAATTGGACCATTTTACACTATGTCCATTGTAGATTTGTGTCTCTGACAGTTCGTTTGGTTGCAGGGGACATATTCAGTTTTTATGGCCAAAATGTGCTTTTCAGGGGCTCAAAAGCATGTTTTGGCCGAATATGATAATTTTCATTAAAACTTGATTTCTATCACTTCGAATGATGCCAAATGAATAACTTACTTGAATTGGACCATTTTACACTATGTCCATTGTAGATTTGTGTCTCCGACAGTTCGTTTGGTTGCAGGGGACATTTTCAGTTTTTATGGCCAAAATGTGCTTTTCAGGGGCTGAAAAGCATGTTTTGGCCGAATATGATAATTTTCATTAAAACTTGATTTCTATCACTTCGAATGATGCCAAATGAATAACTTACTTGAATTGGACCATTTTACACTATGTCCATTGTAGATTTGTGTCTCCGACAGTTTGTTTGGTTGCAGGGGACATTTTCAGTTTTTATGGCCAAAATGTGCTTTTCAGGGGCTGAAAAGCATGTTTTGGCCGAGTATGATAATTTTCATTAAAACTTGATTTCTATCCATTTGAATGATGCCAAATGAATAACTTACTTGAATTGGACCATTTTACACTATGTCCATTGTAGATTTGTGTCTCTGACAGTTCGTTTGGTTGCAGGGGACATATTCAGTTTTTATGGCCAAAATGTGCTTTTCAGGCTGAAAAGCATGTTTTGGCCGAATATGATAATTTTCATTAAAACTTGATTTCTATCACTTCGAATGATGCCAAATGAATAACTTACTTGAATTGGACCATTTTACACTATGTCCATTGTAGATTTGTGTCTCCGACAGTTTGTTTGGTTGCAGGGGACATTTTCAGTTTTTATGGCCAAAATGTGCTTTTCAGGGGCTGAAAAGCATGTTTTGGCCGAGTATGATAATTTTCATTAAAACTTGATTTCTATCCATTTGAATGATGCCAAATGAATAACTTACTTGAATTGGACCATTTTACACTATGTCCATTGTAGATTTGTGTCTCTGACAGTTCGTTTGGTTGCAGGGGACATATTCAGTTTTTATGGCCAAAATGTGCTTTTCAGGGGCTGAAAAGCATGTTTTGGCCGAATATGATAATTTTCATTAAAACTTGATTTCTATCACTTCGAATGATGCCAAATGAATAACTTACTTGAATTGGACCATTTTACACTATGTCCATTGTAGATTTGTGTCTCTGACAGTTCGTTTGGTTGCAGGGGACATATTAAGTTTTTATGGCCAAAATGTGCTTTTCAGGGGCTGAAAAGCATGTTTTGGCCGAGTATGATAATTTTCATTAAAACTTGATTTCTATCCATTTGAATGATGCCAAATGAATAACTTACTTGAATTGGACCATTTTACACTATGTCCATTGTAGATTTGTGTCTCTGACAGTTCGTTTGGTTGCAGGGGACATATTCAGTTTTTATGGCCAAAATGTGCTTTTCAGGGGCTGAAAAGCATGTTTTGGCCGAATATGATAATTTTCATTAAAACTTGATTTCTATCACTTCGAATGATGCCAAATGAATAACTTACTTGAATTGGACCATTTTACACTATGTCCATTGTAGATTTGTGTCTCTGACAGTTCGTTTGGTTGCAGGGGACATATTAAGTTTTTATGGCCAAAATGTGCTTTTCAGGGGCTGAAAAGCATGTTTTGGCCGAGTATGATAATTTTCATTAAAACTTGATTTCTATCACTTCGAATGATGCCAAATGAATAACTTACTTGAATTGGACCATTTTACACTATGTCCATTGTAGATTTGTGTCTCCGACAGTTCGTTTGGTTGCAGGGGACATTTTCAGTTTTTATGGCCAAAATGTGCTTTTCAGGGGCTGAAAAGCATGTTTTGGCCGAATATGATAATTTTCAATAAAACTTGATTTCTATCACTTCGAATGATGCCAAATGAATAACTTACTTGAATTGGACCATTTTACACTATGTCCATTGTAGATTTGTGTCTCCGACAGTTTGTTTGGTTGCAGGGGACATTTTCAGTTTTTATGGCCAAAATGTGCTTTTCAGGGGCTGAAAAGCATGTTTTGGCCGAGTATGATAATTTTCATTAAAACTTGATTTCTATCCATTTGAATGATGCCAAATGAATAACTTACTTGAATTGGACCATTTTACACTATGTCCATTTTAGATTTGTGTCTCTGACAGTTCGTTTGGTTGCAGGGGACATATTCAGTTTTTATGGCCAAAATGTGCTTTTCAGGGGCTGAAAAGCATGTTTTGGCCGAATATGATAATTTTCAATAAAACTTGATTTCTATCACTTCGAATGATGCCAAATGAATAACTTACTTGAATTGGACCATTTTACACTATGTCCATTGTAGATTTGTGTCTCCGACAGTTTGTTTGGTTGCAGGGGACATTTTCAGTTTTTATGGCCAAAATGTGCTTTTCAGGGGCTGAAAAGCATGTTTTGGCCGAGTATGATAATTTTCATTAAAACTTGATTTCTATCCATTTGAATGATGCCAAATGAATAACTTACTTGAATTGGACCATTTTACACTATGTCCATTGTAGATTTGTGTCTCTGACAGTTCGTTTGGTTGCAGGGGACATATTCAGTTTTTATGGCCAAAATGTGCTTTTCAGGGGCTGAAAAGCATGTTTTGGCCGAATATGATAATTTTCATTAAAACTTGATTTCTATCACTTCGAATGATGCCAAATGAATAACTTACTTGAATTGGACCATTTTACACTATGTCCATTGTAGATTTGTGTCTCTGACAGTTCGTTTGGTTGCAGGGGACATATTCAGTTTTTATGGCCAAAATGTGCTTTTCAGGGGCTGAAAAGCATGTTTTGGCCGAATATGATAATTTTCATTAAAACTTGATTTCTATCACTTCGAATGATGCCAAATGAATAACTTACTTGAATTGGACCATTTTACACTATGTCCATTGTAGATTTGTGTCTCTGACAGTTCGTTTGGTTGCAGGGGACATATTCAGTTTTTATGGCCAAAATGTGCTTTTCAGGGGCTGAAAAGCATGTTTTGGCCGAATATGATAATTTTCATTAAAACTTGATTTCTATCACTTCGAATGATGCCAAATGAATAACTTACTTGAATTGGACCATTTTACACTATGTCCATTGTAGATTTGTGTCTCCGACAGTTTGTTTGGTTGCAGGGGACATTTTCAGTTTTTATGGCCAAAATGTGCTTTTCAGGGGCTGAAAAGCATGTTTTGGCCGAGTATGATAATTTTCATTAAAACTTGATTTCTATCCATTTGAATGATGCCAAATGAATAACTTACTTGAATTGGACCATTTTACACTATGTCCATTGTAGATTTGTGTCTCTGACAGTTCGTTTGGTTGCAGGGGACATATTCAGTTTTTATGGCCAAAATGTGCTTTTCAGGGGCTGAAAAGCATGTTTTGGCCGAATATGATAATTTTCATTAAAACTTGATTTCTATCACTTCGAATGATGCCAAATGAATAACTTACTTGAATTGGACCATTTTACACTATGTCCATTGTAGATTTGTGTCTCTGACAGTTCGTTTGGTTGCAGGGGACATATTAAGTTTTTATGGCCAAAATGTGCTTTTCAGGGGCTGAAAAGCATGTTTTGGCCGAGTATGATAATTTTCATTAAAACTTGATTTCTATCACTTCGAATGATGCCAAATGAATAACTTACTTGAATTGGACCATTTTACACTATGTCCATTGTAGATTTGTGTCTCCGACAGTTCGTTTGGTTGCAGGGGACATTTTCAGTTTTTATGGCCAAAATGTGCTTTTCAGGGGCTGAAAAGCATGTTTTGGCCGAATATGATAATTTTCATTAAAACTTGATTTCTATCACTTCGAATGATGCCAAATGAATAACTTACTTGAATTGGACCATTTTACACTATGTCCATTGTAGATTTGTGTCTCCGACAGTTTGTTTGGTTGCAGGGGACATTTTCAGTTTTTATGGCCAAAATGTGCTTTTCAGGGGCTGAAAAGCATGTTTTGGCCGAGTATGATAATTTTCATTAAAACTTGATTTCTATCCATTTGAATGATGCCAAATGAATAACTTACTTGAATTGGACCATTTTACACTATGTCCATTGTAGATTTGTTTCTCTGACAGTTCGTTTGGTTGCAGGGGACATATTCAGTTTTTATGGCCAAAATGTGCTTTTCAGGGGCTGAAAAGCATGTTTTGGCCGAGTATGATAATTTTCATTAAAACTTGATTTCTATCACTTCGAATGATGCCAAATGAATAACTTACTTGAATTGGACCATTTTACACTATGTCCATTGTAGATTTGTGTCTCTGACAGTTCGTTTGGTTGCAGGGGACATTTTCAGTTTTTATGGCCAAAATGTGCTTTTCAGAGGCTGAAAAGCATGTTTTGGCAGAGTATGATAATTTTCATTAAAACTTAATTTCTATCACTTCGAATGATGCCAAATGAATAACTTACTTGAATTTGAACATTTTACACTATGTCCATTGTAGATTTGTGTCTCTGACAGTTCGTTTTGTTGCAGGGGACATATTCAGTTTTTATGGCCAAAATGTGCTTTTCAGGGGCTGAAAAGCATGTTTTGGCCGAATATGATAATTTTCATTAAAACTTGATTTCTATCACTTCGAATGATGCCAAATGAATAACTTACTTGAATTGGACCATTTTACACATATGTCCATTGTAGATTTGTGTCTCCGACAGTGTTTGGTTGAGGGGACATTTTCAGTTTTTATGGCCAAAATGTGCTTTTCAGGGGCTGAAAAGCATGTTTTGGCCGAGTATGATAATTTTCATTAAAACTTGATTTCTATCCATTTGAATGATGCCAAATGAATAACTTACTTGAATTGGACCATTTTATACTATGTCCATTGTAGATTTGTGTCTCTGACAGTTCGTTTGGTTGCAGGGGACATATTCAGTTTTTATGGCCAAAATGTGCTTTTCAGGGGCTGAAAAGCATGTTTTGGCCAAATATGATAATTTTCATTAAAACTTGATTTCTATCACTTCGAATGATGCCAAATGAATAACTTACTTGAATTGGACCATTTTACACTATGTCCATTGTAGATTTGTGTCTCTGACAGTTCGTTTGGTTGCAGGGGACATATTAAGTTTTTATGGCCAAAATGTGCTTTTCAGGGGCTGAAAAGCATGTTTTGGCCGAGTATGATAATTTTCATTAAAACTTGATTTCTATCACTTCGAATGATGCCAAATGAATAACTTACTTGAATTGGACCATTTTACACTATGTCCATTGTAGATTTGTGTCTCCGACAGTTCGTTTGGTTGCAGGGGACATTTTCAGTTTTTATGGCCAAAATGTGCTTTTCAGGGGCTGAAAAGCATGTTTTGGCCGAGTATGATAATTTTCATTAAAACTTGATTTTTATCACTTCGAATGATGCCAAATGAATAACTTACTTGAATTGGACCATTTTACACTATGTCCATTGTAGATTTGTGTCTCTGACAGTTCGTTTGGTTGCAGGGGACATATTCAGTTTTTATGGCCAAAATGTGCTTTTCAGGGGCTGAAAAGCATGTTTTGGCCGAGTATGATAATTTTCATTAAAACTTGATTTCTATCCATTTGAATGATGCCAAATGAATAACTTACTTGAATTGGACCATTTTACACTATGTCCATTGTAGATTTGTGTCTCTGACAGTTCGTTTGGTTGCAGGGGACATATTCAGTTTTTATGGCCAAAATGTGCTTTTCAGGGGCTGAAAAGCATGTTTTGGCCGAGTTTGATAATTTTCATTAAAACTTAATTTCTATCACTTCGAATGATGCCAAATGAATAATTTACTTGAATTGGACCATTTTACACTATGTCCATTTTAGATTTGTATCTCTGACAGTTCGTTTGGTTGCAGGGGACATATTCAGTTTTTATGGCCAAAATGTGCTTTTCAGGGGCTGAAAAGCATGTTTTGGCCGAGTATGATAATTTTCATTAAAACTTGATTTCTATCACTTCGAATGATGCCAAATGAATAACTTACTTGAATTGGACCATTTTACACTATGTCCATTGTAGATTTGTGTCTCTGACAGTTCGTTTGGTTGCAGGGGACATATTCAGTTTTTATGGCCAAAATGTGCTTTTCAGGGGCTGAAAAGCATGTTTTGGCCGAATATGATAATTTTCATTAAAACTTGATTTCTATCACTTCGAATGATGCCAAATGAATAACTTACTTGAATTGGACCATTTTACACTATGTCCATTGTAGATTTGTGTCTCTGACAGTTCGTTTGGTTGCAGGGGACATATTCAGTTTTTATGGCCAAAATGTGCTTTTCAGGGGCTGAAAAGCATGTTTTGGCCGAATATGATAATTTTCATTAAAACTTGATTTCTATCACTTCGAATGATGCCAAATGAATAACTTACTTGAATTGGACCATTTTACACTATGTCCATTGTAGATTTGTGTCTCCGACAGTTTGTTTGGTTGCAGGGGACATTTTCAGTTTTTATGGCCAAAATGTGCTTTTCAGGGGCTGAAAAGCATGTTTTGGCCGAGTATGATAATTTTCATTAAAACTTGATTTCTATCCATTTGAATGATGCCAAATGAATAACTTATTTGAATTGGACCATTTTACACTATGTCCATTGTAGATTTGTGTCTCTGACAGTTCGTTTGGTTGCAGGGGACATATTCAGTTTTTATGGCCAAAATGTGCTTTTCAGGGGCTGAAAAGCATGTTTTGGCCGAATATGATAATTTTCATTAAAACTTGATTTCTATCACTTCGAATGATGCCAAATGAATAACTTACTTGAATTGGACCATTTTACACTATGTCCATTGTAGATTTGTGTCTCTGACAGTTCGTTTGGTTGCAGGGGACATATTAAGTTTTTATGGCCAAAATGTGCTTTTCAGGGGCTGAAAAGCATGTTTTGGCCGAGTATGATAATTTTCATTAAAACTTGATTTCTATCACTTCGAATGATGCCAAATGAATAACTTACTTGAATTGGACCATTTTACACTATGTCCATTGTAGATTTGTGTCTCTGACAGTTCGTTTGGTTGCAGGGGACATATTCAGTTTTTATGGCCAAAATGTGCTTTTCAGGGGCTGAAAAGCATGTTTTGGCCGAATATGATAATTTTCATTAAAACTTGATTTCTATCCATTTGAATGATGCCAAATGAATAACTTACTTGAATTGGACCATTTTACACTATGTCCATTGTAGATTTGTGTCTCTGACAGTTCGTTTGGTTGCAGGGGACATATTCAGTTTTTATGGCCAAAATGTGCTTTTCAGGGGCTGAAAAGCATGTTTTGGCCGAGTTTGATAATTTTCATTAAAACTTAATTTCCATCACTTCGAATGATGCCAAATGAATAATTTACTTGAATTGGACCATTTTACACTATGTCCATTGTAGATTTGTATCTCTGACAGTTCGTTTGGTTGCAGGGGACATATTCAGTTTTTATGGCCAAAATGTGCTTTTCAGGGGCTGAAAAGCACGTTTTGGCAGAATATGATAATTTTCATTAAAACTTGATTTCTATCCATTCGAATGATGCCAAATGAATATCTTACTTGAATTGGACCATTTTACACTATGTCCATTGTAGATTTGTTTCTCTGACAGTTCGTTTGGTTGCAGGGGACATATTCAGTTTTTATGGCCAAAATGTGCTTTTCAGGGGCTGAAAAGCATGTTTTGGCCGAGTATGATAATTTTCATTAAAACTTGATTTCTATCACTTCGAATGATGCCAAATGAATAACTTACTTGAATTGGACCATTTTACACTATGTCCATTGTAGATTTGTGTCTCTGACAGTTCGTTTGGTTGCAGGGGACATTTTCAGTTTTTATGGCCAAAATGTGCTTTTCAGGGGCTGAAAAGCATGTTTTGGCCGAATATGATAATTTTCAATAAAACTTGATTTCTATCACTTCGAATGATGCCAAATGAATAACTTACTTGAATTGGACCATTTTACACTATGTCCATTGTAGATTTGTGTCTCCGACAGTTTGTTTGGTTGCAGGGGACATTTTCAGTTTTTATGGCCAAAATGTGCTTTTCAGGGGCTGAAAAGCATGTTTTGGCCGAGTATGATAATTTTCATTAAAACTTGATTTCTATCCATTTGAATGATGCCAAATGAATAACTTACTTGAATTGGACCATTTTACACTATGTCCATTTTAGATTTGTGTCTCTGACAGTTCGTTTGGTTGCAGGGGACATATTCAGTTTTTATGGCCAAAATGTGCTTTTCAGGGGCTGAAAAGCATGTTTTGGCCGAATATGATAATTTTCAATAAAACTTGATTTCTATCACTTCGAATGATGCCAAATGAATAACTTACTTGAATTGGACCATTTTACACTATGTCCATTGTAGATTTGTGTCTCCGACAGTTTGTTTGGTTGCAGGGGACATTTTCAGTTTTTATGGCCAAAATGTGCTTTTCAGGGGCTGAAAAGCATGTTTTGGCCGAGTATGATAATTTTCATTAAAACTTGATTTCTATCCATTTGAATGATGCCAAATGAATAACTTACTTGAATTGGACCATTTTACACTATGTCCATTGTAGATTTGTGTCTCTGACAGTTCGTTTGGTTGCAGGGGACATATTCAGTTTTTATGGCCAAAATGTGCTTTTCAGGGGCTGAAAAGCATGTTTTGGCCGAATATGATAATTTTCATTAAAACTTGATTTCTATCACTTCGAATGATGCCAAATGAATAACTTACTTGAATTGGACCATTTTACACTATGTCCATTGTAGATTTGTGTCTCTGACAGTTCGTTTGGTTGCAGGGGACATATTCAGTTTTTATGGCCAAAATGTGCTTTTCAGGGGCTGAAAAGCATGTTTTGGCCGAATATGATAATTTTCATTAAAACTTGATTTCTATCACTTCGAATGATGCCAAATGAATAACTTACTTGAATTGGACCATTTTACACTATGTCCATTGTAGATTTGTGTCTCTGACAGTTCGTTTGGTTGCAGGGGACATATTCAGTTTTTATGGCCAAAATGTGCTTTTCAGGGGCTGAAAAGCATGTTTTGGCCGAATATGATAATTTTCATTAAAACTTGATTTCTATCACTTCGAATGATGCCAAATGAATAACTTACTTGAATTGGACCATTTTACACTATGTCCATTGTAGATTTGTGTCTCCGACAGTTTGTTTGGTTGCAGGGGACATTTTCAGTTTTTATGGCCAAAATGTGCTTTTCAGGGGCTGAAAAGCATGTTTTGGCCGAGTATGATAATTTTCATTAAAACTTGATTTCTATCCATTTGAATGATGCCAAATGAATAACTTACTTGAATTGGACCATTTTACACTATGTCCATTGTAGATTTGTGTCTCTGACAGTTCGTTTGGTTGCAGGGGACATATTCAGTTTTTATGGCCAAAATGTGCTTTTCAGGGGCTGAAAAGCATGTTTTGGCCGAATATGATAATTTTCATTAAAACTTGATTTCTATCACTTCGAATGATGCCAAATGAATAACTTACTTGAATTGGACCATTTTACACTATGTCCATTGTAGATTTGTGTCTCTGACAGTTCGTTTGGTTGCAGGGGACATATTAAGTTTTTATGGCCAAAATGTGCTTTTCAGGGGCTGAAAAGCATGTTTTGGCCGAGTATGATAATTTTCATTAAAACTTGATTTCTATCACTTCGAATGATGCCAAATGAATAACTTACTTGAATTGGACCATTTTACACTATGTCCATTGTAGATTTGTGTCTCCGACAGTTCGTTTGGTTGCAGGGGACATTTTCAGTTTTTATGGCCAAAATGTGCTTTTCAGGGGCTGAAAAGCATGTTTTGGCCGAATATGATAATTTTCATTAAAACTTGATTTCTATCACTTCGAATGATGCCAAATGAATAACTTACTTGAATTGGACCATTTTACACTATGTCCATTGTAGATTTGTGTCTCCGACAGTTTGTTTGGTTGCAGGGGACATTTTCAGTTTTTATGGCCAAAATGTGCTTTTCAGGGGCTGAAAAGCATGTTTTGGCCGAGTATGATAATTTTCATTAAAACTTGATTTCTATCCATTTGAATGATGCCAAATGAATAACTTACTTGAATTGGACCATTTTACACTATGTCCATTGTAGATTTGTTTCTCTGACAGTTCGTTTGGTTGCAGGGGACATATTCAGTTTTTATGGCCAAAATGTGCTTTTCAGGGGCTGAAAAGCATGTTTTGGCCGAATATGATAATTTTCATTAAAACTTGATTTCTATCACTTCGAATGATGCCAAATGAATAACTTACTTGAATTGGACCATTTTACACTATGTCCATTGTAGATTTGTGTCTCTGACAGTTCGTTTGGTTGCAGGGGACATTTTCAGTTTTTATGGCCAAAATGTGCTTTTCAGAGGCTGAAAAGCATGTTTTGGCAGAGTATGATAATTTTCATTAAAACTTAATTTCTATCACTTCGAATGATGCCAAATGAATAACTTACTTGAATTTGAACATTTTACACTATGTCCATTGTAGATTTGTGTCTCTGACAGTTCGTTTTGTTGCAGGGGACATATTCAGTTTTTATGGCCAAAATGTGCTTTTCAGGGGCTGAAAAGCATGTTTTGGCCGAATATGATAATTTTCATTAAAACTTGATTTCTATCACTTCGAATGATGCCAAATGAATAACTTACTTGAATTGGACCATTTTACACATATGTCCATTGTAGATTTGTGTCTCCGACAGTGTTTGGTTGAGGGGACATTTTCAGTTTTTATGGCCAAAATGTGCTTTTCAGGGGCTGAAAAGCATGTTTTGGCCGAGTATGATAATTTTCATTAAAACTTGATTTCTATCCATTTGAATGATGCCAAATGAATAACTTACTTGAATTGGACCATTTTATACTATGTCCATTGTAGATTTGTGTCTCTGACAGTTCGTTTGGTTGCAGGGGACATATTCAGTTTTTATGGCCAAAATGTGCTTTTCAGGGGCTGAAAAGCATGTTTTGGCCAAATATGATAATTTTCATTAAAACTTGATTTCTATCACTTCGAATGATGCCAAATGAATAACTTACTTGAATTGGACCATTTTACACTATGTCCATTGTAGATTTGTGTCTCTGACAGTTCGTTTGGTTGCAGGGGACATATTAAGTTTTTATGGCCAAAATGTGCTTTTCAGGGGCTGAAAAGCATGTTTTGGCCGAGTATGATAATTTTCATTAAAACTTGATTTCTATCACTTCGAATGATGCCAAATGAATAACTTACTTGAATTGGACCATTTTACACTATGTCCATTGTAGATTTGTGTCTCCGACAGTTCGTTTGGTTGCAGGGGACATTTTCAGTTTTTATGGCCAAAATGTGCTTTTCAGGGGCTGAAAAGCATGTTTTGGCCGAGTATGATAATTTTCATTAAAACTTGATTTTTATCACTTCGAATGATGCCAAATGAATAACTTACTTGAATTGGACCATTTTACACTATGTCCATTGTAGATTTGTGTCTCTGACAGTTCGTTTGGTTGCAGGGGACATATTCAGTTTTTATGGCCAAAATGTGCTTTTCAGGGGCTGAAAAGCATGTTTTGGCCGAGTATGATAATTTTCATTAAAACTTGATTTCTATCCATTTGAATGATGCCAAATGAATAACTTACTTGAATTGGACCATTTTACACTATGTCCATTGTAGATTTGTGTCTCTGACAGTTCGTTTGGTTGCAGGGGACATATTCAGTTTTTATGGCCAAAATGTGCTTTTCAGGGGCTGAAAAGCATGTTTTGGCCGAGTTTGATAATTTTCATTAAAACTTAATTTCTATCACTTCGAATGATGCCAAATGAATAATTTACTTGAATTGGACCATTTTACACTATGTCCATTTTAGATTTGTATCTCTGACAGTTCGTTTGGTTGCAGGGGACATATTCAGTTTTTATGGCCAAAATGTGCTTTTCAGGGGCTGAAAAGCATGTTTTGGCCGAGTATGATAATTTTCATTAAAACTTGATTTCTATCACTTCGAATGATGCCAAATGAATAACTTACTTGAATTGGACCATTTTACACTATGTCCATTGTAGATTTGTGTCTCTGACAGTTCGTTTGGTTGCAGGGGACATATTCAGTTTTTATGGCCAAAATGTGCTTTTCAGGGGCTGAAAAGCATGTTTTGGCCGAATATGATAATTTTCATTAAAACTTGATTTCTATCACTTCGAATGATGCCAAATGAATAACTTACTTGAATTGGACCATTTTACACTATGTCCATTGTAGATTTGTGTCTCTGACAGTTCGTTTGGTTGCAGGGGACATATTCAGTTTTTATGGCCAAAATGTGCTTTTCAGGGGCTGAAAAGCATGTTTTGGCCGAATATGATAATTTTCATTAAAACTTGATTTCTATCACTTCGAATGATGCCAAATGAATAACTTACTTGAATTGGACCATTTTACACTATGTCCATTGTAGATTTGTGTCTCCGACAGTTTGTTTGGTTGCAGGGGACATTTTCAGTTTTTATGGCCAAAATGTGCTTTTCAGGGGCTGAAAAGCATGTTTTGGCCGAGTATGATAATTTTCATTAAAACTTGATTTCTATCCATTTGAATGATGCCAAATGAATAACTTATTTGAATTGGACCATTTTACACTATGTCCATTGTAGATTTGTGTCTCTGACAGTTCGTTTGGTTGCAGGGGACATATTCAGTTTTTATGGCCAAAATGTGCTTTTCAGGGGCTGAAAAGCATGTTTTGGCCGAATATGATAATTTTCATTAAAACTTGATTTCTATCACTTCGAATGATGCCAAATGAATAACTTACTTGAATTGGACCATTTTACACTATGTCCATTGTAGATTTGTGTCTCTGACAGTTCGTTTGGTTGCAGGGGACATATTAAGTTTTTATGGCCAAAATGTGCTTTTCAGGGGCTGAAAAGCATGTTTTGGCCGAGTATGATAATTTTCATTAAAACTTGATTTCTATCACTTCGAATGATGCCAAATGAATAACTTACTTGAATTGGACCATTTTACACTATGTCCATTGTAGATTTGTGTCTCTGACAGTTCGTTTGGTTGCAGGGGACATATTCAGTTTTTATGGCCAAAATGTGCTTTTCAGGGGCTGAAAAGCATGTTTTGGCCGAATATGATAATTTTCATTAAAACTTGATTTCTATCCATTTGAATGATGCCAAATGAATAACTTACTTGAATTGGACCATTTTACACTATGTCCATTGTAGATTTGTGTCTCTGACAGTTCGTTTGGTTGCAGGGGACATATTCAGTTTTTATGGCCAAAATGTGCTTTTCAGGGGCTGAAAAGCATGTTTTGGCCGAGTTTGATAATTTTCATTAAAACTTAATTTCCATCACTTCGAATGATGCCAAATGAATAATTTACTTGAATTGGACCATTTTACACTATGTCCATTGTAGATTTGTATCTCTGACAGTTCGTTTGGTTGCAGGGGACATATTCAGTTTTTATGGCCAAAATGTGCTTTTCAGGGGCTGAAAAGCACGTTTTGGCAGAATATGATAATTTTCATTAAAACTTGATTTCTATCCATTCGAATGATGCCAAATGAATATCTTACTTGAATTGGACCATTTTACACTATGTCCATTGTAGATTTGTTTCTCTGACAGTTCGTTTGGTTGCAGGGGACATATTCAGTTTTTATGGCCAAAATGTGCTTTTCAGGGGCTGAAAAGCATGTTTTGGCCGAGTATGATAATTTTCATTAAAACTTGATTTCTATCACTTCGAATGATGCCAAATGAATAACTTACTTGAATTGGACCATTTTACACTATGTCCATTGTAGATTTGTGTCTCTGACAGTTCGTTTGGTTGCAGGGGACATTTTCAGTTTTTATGGCCAAAATGTGCTTTTCAGAGGCTGAAAAGCATGTTTTGGCAGAGTATGATAATTTTCATTAAAACTTAATTTCTATCACTTCGAATGATGCCAAATGAATAACTTACTTGAATTTGAACATTTTACACTATGTCCATTGTAGATTTGTGTCTCTGACAGTTCGTTTTGTTGCAGGGGACATATTCAGTTTTTATGGCCAAAATGTGCTTTTCAGGGGCTGAAAAGCATGTTTTGGCCGAATATGATAATTTTCATTAAAACTTGATTTCTATCACTTCGAATGATGCCAAATGAATAACTTACTTGAATTGGACCATTTTACACATATGTCCATTGTAGATTTGTGTCTCCGACAGTGTTTGGTTGAGGGGACATTTTCAGTTTTTATGGCCAAAATGTGCTTTTCAGGGGCTGAAAAGCATGTTTTGGCCGAGTATGATAATTTTCATTAAAACTTGATTTCTATCCATTTGAATGATGCCAAATGAATAACTTACTTGAATTGGACCATTTTATACAATGTCCATTGTAGATTTGTGTCTCTGACAGTTCGTTTGGTTGCAGGGGACATATTCAGTTTTTATGGCCAAAATGTGCTTTTCAGGGGCTGAAAAGCATGTTTTGGCCAAATATGATAATTTTCATTAAAACTTGATTTCTATCACTTCGAATGATGCCAAATGAATAACTTACTTGAATTGGACCATTTTACACTATGTCCATTGTAGATTTGTGTCTCTGACAGTTCGTTTGGTTGCAGGGGACATATTAAGTTTTTATGGCCAAAATGTGCTTTTCAGGGGCTGAAAAGCATGTTTTGGCCAAGTATGATAATTTTCATTAAAACTTGATTTCTATCACTTCGAATGATGCCAAATGAATAACTTACTTGAAATGGACCATTTTACACTATGTCCATTGTAGATTTGTGTCTCCGACAGTTCGTTTGGTTGCAGGGGACATTTTCAGTTTTTATGGCCAAAATGTGCTTTTCAGGGGCTGAAAAGCATGTTTTGGCCGAGTATGATAATTTTCATTAAAACTTGATTTCTATCACTTCGAATGATGCCAAATGAATAACTTACTTGAATTGGACCATTTTACACTATGTCCATTGTAGATTTGTGTCTCTGACAGTTCGTTTGGTTGCAGGGGACATATTCAGTTTTTATGGCCAAAATGTGCTTTTCAGGGGCTGAAAAGCATGTTTTGGCCGAGTATGATAATTTTCATTAAAACTTGATTTCTATCCATTTGAATGATGCCAAATGAATAACTTACTTGAATTGGACCATTTTACACTATGTCCATTGTAGATTTGTGGCTCTGACAGTTCGTTTGGTTGCAGGGGACATATTCAGTTTTTATGGCCAAAATGTGCTTTTCAGGGGCTGAAAAGCATGTTTTGGCCGAGTTTGATAATTTTCATTAAAACTTAATTTCTATCACTTCGAATGATGCCAAATGAATAATTTACTTGAATTGGACCATTTTACACTATGTCCATTGTAGATTTTTATCTCTGACAGTTCGTTTGGTTGCAGGGGACATATTCAGTTTTTATGGCCAAAATGTGCTTTTCAGGGGCTGAAAAGCACGTTTTGGCAGAATATGATAATTTTCATTAAAACTTGATTTCTATCCATTCGAATGATGCCAAATGAATATCTTACTTGAATTGGACCATTTTACACTATGTCCATTCTAGATTTGTTTCTCTGACAGTTCGTTTGGTTGCAGGGGACATATTCAGTTTTTATGGCCAAAATGTGCTTTTCAGGGGCTGAAAAGCATGTTTTGGCCGAGTATGATAATTTTCATTAAAACTTGATTTCTATCACTTCGAATGATGCCAAATGAATAACTTACTTGAATTGGACCATTTTACACTATGTCCATTGTAGATTTGTGTCTCCGACAGTTTGTTTGGTTGCAGGGGACATTTTCAGTTTTTATGGCCAAAATGTGCTTTTCAGGGGCTGAAAAGCATGTTTTGGCCGAGTATGATAATTTTCATTAAAACTTGATTTCTATCCATTTGAATGATGCCAAATGAATAACTTACTTGAATTGGACCATTTTACACTATGTCCATTGTAGATTTGTGTCTCTGACAGTTCGTTTGGTTGCAGGGGACATATTCAGTTTTTATGGCCAAAATGTGCTTTTCAGGGGCTGAAAAGCATGTTTTGGCCGAATATGATAATTTTCATTAAAACTTGATTTCTATCACTTCGAATGATGCCAAATGAATAACTTACTTGAATTGGAACATTTTACACTATGTCCATTGTAGATTTGTGTCTCTGACAGTTCGTTTGGTTGCAGGGGACATTTTCAGTTTTTATGGCCAAAATGTGCTTTTCAGAGGCTGAAAAGCATGTTTTGGCAGAGTATGATAATTTTCATTAAAACTTAATTTCTATCACTTCGAATGATGCCAAATGAATAACTTACTTGAATTTGAACATTTTACACTATGTCCATTGTAGATTTGTGTCTCTGACAGTTCGTTTTGTTGCAGGGGACATATTCAGTTTTTATGGCCAAAATGTGCTTTTCAGGGGCTGAAAAGCATGTTTTGGCCGAATATGATAATTTTCATTAAAACTTGATTTCTATCACTTCGAATGATGCCAAATGAATAACTTACTTGAATTGGACCATTTTACACATATGTCCATTGTAGATTTGTGTCTCCGACAGTGTTTGGTTGAGGGGACATTTTCAGTTTTTATGGCCAAAATGTGCTTTTTAGGGGCTGAAAAGCATGTTTTGGCCGAGTATGATAATTTTCATTAAAACTTGATTTCTATCCATTTGAATGATGCCAAATGAATATACTTACTTGAATTGGACCATTTTACACTATGTCCATTGTAGATTTGTGTCTCTGACAGTTCGTTTGGTTGCAGGGGACATATTCAGTTTTTATGGCCAAAATGTGCTTTTCAGGGGCTGAAAAGCATGTTTTGGCCGAATATGATAATTTTCATTAAAACTTGATTTCTATCACTTCGAATGATGCCAAATGAATAACTTACTTGAATTGGACCATTTTACAATATGTCCATTGTAGATTTGTGTCTCTGACAGTTCGTTTGGTTGCAGGGGACATATTAAGTTTTTATGGCCAAAATGTGCTTTTCAGGGGCTGAAAAGCATGTTTTGGCCGAGTATGATAATTTTCATTAAAACTTGATTTCTATCACTTCGAATGATGCCAAATGAATAACTTACTTGAATTGGACCATTTTACACTATGTCCATTGTAGATTTGTGTCTCCGACAGTTCGTTTGGTTGCAGGGGACATTTTCAGTTTTTATGGCCAAAATGTGCTTTTCAGGGGCTGAAAAGCATGTTTTGGCCGAATATGATAATTTTCATTAAAACTTGATTTCTATCACTTCGAATGATGCCAAATGAATAACTTACTTGAATTGGACCATTTTACACTATGTCCATTGTAGATTTGTGTCTCCGACAGTTTGTTTGGTTGCAGGGGACATTTTCAGTTTTTATGGCCAAAATGTGCTTTTCAGGGGCTGAAAAGCATGTTTTGGCCGAGTATGATAATTTTCATTAAAACTTGATTTCTATCCATTTGAATGATGCCAAATGAATAACTTACTTGAATTGGACCATTTTACACTATGTCCATTGTAGATTTGTGTCTCTGACAGTTCGTTTGGTTGCAGGGGACATATTCAGTTTTTATGGCCAAAATGTGCTTTTCAGGGGCTGAAAAGCATGTTTTGGCCGAATATGATAATTTTCATTAAAACTTGATTTCTATCACTTCGAATGATGCCAAATGAATAACTTACTTGAATTGGACCATTTTACACTCTGTCCATTGTAGATTTGTGTCTCTGACAGTTCGTTTGGTTGCAGGGGACATATTAAGTTTTTATGGCCAAAATGTGCTTTTCAGGGGCTGAAAAGCATGTTTTGGCCGAGTATGATAATTTTCATTAAAACTTGATTTCTATCACTTCGAATGATGCCAAATGAATAACTTACTTGAATTGGACCATTTTACACTATGTCCATTGTAGATCTGTGTCTCCGACAGTTCGTTTGGTTGAAGGGGACATTTTCAGTTTTTATGGCCAAAATGTGCTTTTCAGGGGCTGAAAAGCATGTTTTGGCCGAATATGATAATTTTCATTAAAACTTGATTTCTATCACTTCGAATGATGCCAAATGAATAACTTACTTGAATTGGACCATTTTACACTATGTCCATTGTAGATTTGTGTCTCCGACAGTTTGTTTGGTTGCAGGGGACATTTTCAGTTTTTATGGCCAAAATGTGCTTTTCAGGGGCTGAAAAGCATGTTTTGGCCGAGTATGATAATTTTCATTAAAACTTGATTTCTATCCATTTGAATGATGCCAAATGAATAACTTACTTGAATTGGACCATTTTACACTATGTCCATTGTAGATTTGTGTCTCTGACAGTTCGTTTGGTTGCAGGGGACATATTCAGTTTTTATGGCCAAAATGTGCTTTTCAGGGGCTGAAAAGCATGTTTTGGCCGAATATGATAATTTTCATTAAAACTTGATTTCTATCACTTCGAATGATGCCAAATGAATAACTTACTTGAATTGGACCATTTTACACTATGTCCATTGTAGATTTGTGTCTCTGACAGTTCGTTTGGTTGCAGGGGACATATTCAGTTTTTATGGCCAAAATGTGCTTTTCAGGGGCTGAAAAGCATGTTTTGGCCGAATATGATAATTTTCATTAAAACTTGATTTCTATCACTTCGAATGATGCCAAATGAATAACTTACTTGAATTGGACCATTTTACACTATGTCCATTGTAGATTTGTGTCTCCGACAGTTTGTTTGGTTGCAGGGGACATTTACAGTTTTTATGGCCAAAATGTGCTTTTCAAGGGCTGAAAAGCATGTTTTGGCCGAGTATGATAATTTTCATTAAAACTTGATTTCTATCCATTTGAATGATGCCAAATGAATAACTTACTTGAATTGGACCATTTTACACTATGTCCATTGTAGATTTGTGTCTCTGACAGTTCGTTTGGTTGCAGGGGACATATTCAGTTTTTATGGCCAAAATGTGCTTTTCAGGGGCTGAAAAGCATGTTTTGGCCGAGTTTGATAATTTTCATTAAAACTTAATTTCCATCACTTCGAATGATGCCAAATGAATAATTTACTTGAATTGGACCATTTTACACTATGTCCATTGTAGATTTGTATCTCTGACAGTTCGTTTGGTTGCAGGGGACATATTCAGTTTTTATGGCCAAAATGTGCTTTTCAGGGGCTGAAAAGCACGTTTTGGCAGAATATGATAATTTTCATTAAAACTTGATTTCTATCCATTCGAATGATGCCAAATGAATATCTTACTTGAATTGGACCATTTTACACTATGTCCATTGTAGATTTGTTTCTCTGACAGTTCGTTTGGTTGCAGGGGACATATTCAGTTTTTATGGCCAAAATGTGCTTTTCAGGGGCTGAAAAGCATGTTTTGGCCGAGTATGATAATTTTCATTAAAACTTGATTTCTATCACTTCGAATGATGCCAAATGAATAACTTACTTGAATTGGACCATTTTACACTATGTCCATTGTAGATTTGTGTCTCTGACAGTTCGTTTGGTTGCAGGGGACATTTTCAGTTTTTATGGCCAAAATGTGCTTTTCAGAGGCTGAAAAGCATGTTTTGGCAGAGTATGATAATTTTCATTAAAACTTAATTTCTATCACTTCGAATGATGCCAAATGAATAACTTACTTGAATTTGAACATTTTACACTATGTCCATTGTAGATTTGTGTCTCTGACAGTTCGTTTTGTTGCAGGGGACATATTCAGTTTTTATGGCCAAAATGTGCTTTTCAGGGGCTGAAAAGCATGTTTTGGCCGAATATGATAATTTTCATTAAAACTTGATTTCTATCACTTCGAATGATGCCAAATGAATAACTTACTTGAATTGGACCATTTTACACATATGTCCATTGTAGATTTGTGTCTCCGACAGTGTTTGGTTGAGGGGACATTTTCAGTTTTTATGGCCAAAATGTGCTTTTCAGGGGCTGAAAAGCATGTTTTGGCCGAGTATGATAATTTTCATTAAAACTTGATTTCTATCCATTTGAATGATGCCAAATGAATAACTTACTTGAATTGGACCAATTTTATACTATGTCCATTGTAGATTTGTGTCTCTGACAGTTCGTTTGGTTGCAGGGGACATATTCAGTTTTTATGGCCAAAATGTGCTTTTCAGGGGCTGAAAAGCATGTTTTGGCCAAATATGATAATTTTCATTAAAACTTGATTTCTATCCATTCGAATGATGCCAAATGAATATCTTACTTGAATTGGACCATTTTACACTATGTCCATTCTAGATTTGTTTCTCTGACAGTTCGTTTGGTTGCAGGGGACATATTCAGTTTTTATGGCCAAAATGTGCTTTTCAGGGGCTGAAAAGCATGTTTTGGCCGAGTATGATAATTTTCATTAAAACTTGATTTCTATCACTTCGAATGATGCCAAATGAATAACTTACTTGAATTGGACCATTTTACACTATGTCCATTGTAGATTTGTGTCTCCGACAGTTTGTTTGGTTGCAGGGGACATTTTCAGTTTTTATGGCCAAAATGTGCTTTTCAGGGGCTGAAAAGCATGTTTTGGCCGAGTATGATAATTTTCATTAAAACTTGATTTCTATCCATTTGAATGATGCCAAATGAATAACTTACTTGAATTGGACCATTTTACACTATGTCCATTGTAGATTTGTGTCTCTGACAGTTCGTTTGGTTGCAGGGGACATATTCAGTTTTTATGGCCAAAATGTGCTTTTCAGGGGCTGAAAAGCATGTTTTGGCCGAATATGATAATTTTCATTAAAACTTGATTTCTATCACTTCGAATGATGCCAAATGAATAACTTACTTGAATTGGAACATTTTACACTATGTCCATTGTAGATTTGTGTCTCTGACAGTTCGTTTGGTTGCAGGGGACATTTTCAGTTTTTATGGCCAAAATGTGCTTTTCAGAGGCTGAAAAGCATGTTTTGGCAGAGTATGATAATTTTCATTAAAACTTAATTTCTATCACTTCGAATGATGCCAAATGAATAACTTACTTGAATTTGAACATTTTACACTATGTCCATTGTAGATTTGTGTCTCTGACAGTTCGTTTTGTTGCAGGGGACATATTCAGTTTTTATGGCCAAAATGTGCTTTTCAGGGGCTGAAAAGCATGTTTTGGCCGAATATGATAATTTTCATTAAAACTTGATTTCTATCACTTCGAATGATGCCAAATGAATAACTTACTTGAATTGGACCATTTTACACATATGTCCATTGTAGATTTGTGTCTCCGACAGTGTTTGGTTGAGGGGACATTTTCAGTTTTTATGGCCAAAATGTGCTTTTTAGGGGCTGAAAAGCATGTTTTGGCCGAGTATGATAATTTTCATTAAAACTTGATTTCTATCCATTTGAATGATGCCAAATGAATATACTTACTTGAATTGGACCATTTTACACTATGTCCATTGTAGATTTGTGTCTCTGACAGTTCGTTTGGTTGCAGGGGACATATTCAGTTTTTATGGCCAAAATGTGCTTTTCAGGGGCTGAAAAGCATGTTTTGGCCGAATATGATAATTTTCATTAAAACTTGATTTCTATCACTTCGAATGATGCCAAATGAATAACTTACTTGAATTGGACCATTTTACAATATGTCCATTGTAGATTTGTGTCTCTGACAGTTCGTTTGGTTGCAGTGGACATATTAAGTTTTTATGGCCAAAATGTGCTTTTCAGGGGCTGAAAAGCATGTTTTGGCCGAGTATGATAATTTTCATTAAAACTTGATTTCTATCACTTCGAATGATGCCAAATGAATAACTTACTTGAATTGGACCATTTTACACTATGTCCATTGTAGATTTGTGTCTCCGACAGTTCGTTTGGTTGCAGGGGACATTTTCAGTTTTTATGGCCAAAATGTGCTTTTCAGGGGCTGAAAAGCATGTTTTGGCCGAATATGATAATTTTCATTAAAACTTGATTTCTATCACTTCGAATGATGCCAAATGAATAACTTACTTGAATTGGACCATTTTACACTATGTCCATTGTAGATTTGTGTCTCCGACAGTTTGTTTGGTTGCAGGGGACATTTTCAGTTTTTATGGCCAAAATGTGCTTTTCAGGGGCTGAAAAGCATGTTTTGGCCGAGTATGATAATTTTCATTAAAACTTGATTTCTATCCATTTGAATGATGCCAAATGAATAACTTACTTGAATTGGACCATTTTACACTATGTCCATTGTAGATTTGTGTCTCTGACAGTTCGTTTGGTTGCAGGGGACATATTCAGTTTTTATGGCCAAAATGTGCTTTTCAGGGGCTGAAAAGCATGTTTTGGCCGAATATGATAATTTTCATTAAAACTTGATTTCTATCACTTCGAATGATGCCAAATGAATAACTTACTTGAATTGGACCATTTTACACTCTGTCCATTGTAGATTTGTGTCTCTGACAGTTCGTTTGGTTGCAGGGGACATATTAAGTTTTTATGGCCAAAATGTGCTTTTCAGGGGCTGAAAAGCATGTTTTGGCCGAGTATGATAATTTTCATTAAAACTTGATTTCTATCACTTCGAATGATGCCAAATGAATAACTTACTTGAATTGGACCATTTTACACTATGTCCATTGTAGATCTGTGTCTCCGACAGTTCGTTTGGTTGAAGGGGACATTTTCAGTTTTTATGGCCAAAATGTGCTTTTCAGGGGCTGAAAAGCATGTTTTGGCCGAATATGATAATTTTCATTAAAACTTGATTTCTATCACTTCGAATGATGCCAAATGAATAACTTACTTGAATTGGACCATTTTACACTATGTCCATTGTAGATTTGTGTCTCCGACAGTTTGTTTGGTTGCAGGGGACATTTTCAGTTTTTATGGCCAAAATGTGCTTTTCAGGGGCTGAAAAGCATGTTTTGGCCGAGTATGATAATTTTCATTAAAACTTGATTTCTATCCATTTGAATGATGCCAAATGAATAACTTACTTGAATTGGACCATTTTACACTATGTCCATTGTAGATTTGTGTCTCTGACAGTTCGTTTGGTTGCAGGGGACATATTCAGTTTTTATGGCCAAAATGTGCTTTTCAGGGGCTGAAAAGCATGTTTTGGCCGAATATGATAATTTTCATTAAAACTTGATTTCTATCACTTCGAATGATGCCAAATGAATAACTTACTTGAATTGGACCATTTTACACTATGTCCATTGTAGATTTGTGTCTCTGACAGTTCGTTTGGTTGCAGGGGACATATTCAGTTTTTATGGCCAAAATGTGCTTTTCAGGGGCTGAAAAGCATGTTTTGGCCGAATATGATAATTTTCATTAAAACTTGATTTCTATCACTTCGAATGATGCCAAATGAATAACTTACTTGAATTGGACCATTTTACACTATGTCCATTGTAGATTTGTGTCTCCGACAGTTTGTTTGGTTGCAGGGGACATTTACAGTTTTTATGGCCAAAATGTGCTTTTCAAGGGCTGAAAAGCATGTTTTGGCCGAGTATGATAATTTTCATTAAAACTTGATTTCTATCCATTTGAATGATGCCAAATGAATAACTTACTTGAATTGGACCATTTTACACTATGTCCATTGTAGATTTGTGTCTCTGACAGTTCGTTTGGTTGCAGGGGACATATTCAGTTTTTATGGCCAAAATGTGCTTTTCAGGGGCTGAAAAGCATGTTTTGGCCGAGTTTGATAATTTTCATTAAAACTTAATTTCCATCACTTCGAATGATGCCAAATGAATAATTTACTTGAATTGGACCATTTTACACTATGTCCATTGTAGATTTGTATCTCTGACAGTTCGTTTGGTTGCAGGGGACATATTCAGTTTTTATGGCCAAAATGTGCTTTTCAGGGGCTGAAAAGCACGTTTTGGCAGAATATGATAATTTTCATTAAAACTTGATTTCTATCCATTCGAATGATGCCAAATGAATATCTTACTTGAATTGGACCATTTTACACTATGTCCATTGTAGATTTGTTTCTCTGACAGTTCGTTTGGTTGCAGGGGACATATTCAGTTTTTATGGCCAAAATGTGCTTTTCAGGGGCTGAAAAGCATGTTTTGGCCGAGTATGATAATTTTCATTAAAACTTGATTTCTATCACTTCGAATGATGCCAAATGAATAACTTACTTGAATTGGACCATTTTACACTATGTCCATTGTAGATTTGTGTCTCTGACAGTTCGTTTGGTTGCAGGGGACATTTTCAGTTTTTATGGCCAAAATGTGCTTTTCAGAGGCTGAAAAGCATGTTTTGGCAGAGTATGATAATTTTCATTAAAACTTAATTTCTATCACTTCGAATGATGCCAAATGAATAACTTACTTGAATTTGAACATTTTACACTATGTCCATTGTAGATTTGTGTCTCTGACAGTTCGTTTTGTTGCAGGGGACATATTCAGTTTTTATGGCCAAAATGTGCTTTTCAGGGGCTGAAAAGCATGTTTTGGCCGAATATGATAATTTTCATTAAAACTTGATTTCTATCACTTCGAATGATGCCAAATGAATAACTTACTTGAATTGGACCATTTTACACATATGTCCATTGTAGATTTGTGTCTCCGACAGTGTTTGGTTGAGGGGACATTTTCAGTTTTTATGGCCAAAATGTGCTTTTCAGGGGCTGAAAAGCATGTTTTGGCCGAGTATGATAATTTTCATTAAAACTTGATTTCTATCCATTTGAATGATGCCAAATGAATAACTTACTTGAATTGGACCAATTTTATACTATGTCCATTGTAGATTTGTGTCTCTGACAGTTCGTTTGGTTGCAGGGGACATATTCAGTTTTTATGGCCAAAATGTGCTTTTCAGGGGCTGAAAAGCATGTTTTGGCCAAATATGATAATTTTCATTAAAACTTGATTTCTATCACTTCGAATGATGCCAAATGAATAACTTACTTGAATTGGACCATTTTACACTATGTCCATTGTAGATTTGTGTCTCTGACAGTTCGTTTGGTTGCAGGGGACATATTAAGTTTTTATGGCCAAAATGTGCTTTTCAGGGGCTGAAAAGCATGTTTTGGCCGAGTATGATAATTTTCATTAAAACTTGATTTCTATCACTTCGAATGATGCCAAATGAATAACTTACTTGAATTGGACCATTTTACACTATGTCCATTGTAGATTTGTGTCTCCGACAGTTCGTTTGGTTGCAGGGGACATTTTCAGTTTTTATGGCCAAAATGTGCTTTTCAGGGGCTGAAAAGCATGTTTTGGCCGAGTATGATAATTTTCATTAAAACTTGATTTCTATCACTTCGAATGATGCCAAATGAATAACTTACTTGAATTGGACCATTTTACACTATGTCCATTGTAGATTTGTGTCTCTGACAGTTCGTTTGGTTGCAGGGGACATATTCAGTTTTTATGGCCAAAATGTGCTTTTCAGGGGCTGAAAAGCATGTTTTGGCCGAGTATGATAATTTTCATTAAAACTTGATTTCTATCCATTTGAATGATGCCAAATGAATAACTTACTTGAATTGGACCATTTTACACTATGTCCATTGTAGATTTGTGTCTCTGACAGTTCGTTTGGTTGCAGGGGACATATTCAGTTTTTATGGCCAAAATGTGCTTTTCAGGGGCTGAAAAGCATGTTTTGGCCGAGTTTGATAATTTTCATTAAAACTTAATTTCTATCACTTCGAATGATGCCAAATGAATAATTTACTTGAATTGGACCATTTTACACTATGTCCATTGTAGATTTGTATCTCTGACAGTTCGTTTGGTTGCAGGGGACATATTCAGTTTTTATGGCCAAAATGTGCTTTTCAGGGGCTGAAAAGCACGTTTTGGCAGAATATGATAATTTTCATTAAAACTTGATTTCTATCCATTCGAATGATGCCAAATGAATATCTTACTTGAATTGGACCATTTTACACTATGTCCATTCTAGATTTGTTTCTCTGACAGTTCGTTTGGTTGCAGGGGACATATTCAGTTTTTATGGCCAAAATGTGCTTTTCAGGGGCTGAAAAGCATGTTTTGGCCGAGTATGATAATTTTCATTAAAACTTGATTTCTATCACTTCGAATGATGCCAAATGAATAACTTACTTGAATTGGACCATTTTACACTATGTCCATTGTAGATTTGTGTCTCTGACAGTTCGTTTGGTTGCAGGGGACATTTTCAGTTTTTATGGCCAAAATGTGCTTTTCAGAGGCTGAAAAGCATGTTTTGGCAGAGTATGATAATTTTCATTAAAACTTAATTTCTATCACTTCGAATGATGCCAAATGAATAACTTACTTGAATTTGAACATTTTACACTATGTCCATTGTAGATTTGTGTCTCTGACAGTTCGTTTTGTTGCAGGGGACATATTCAGTTTTTATGGCCAAAATGTGCTTTTCAGTGGCTGAAAAGCATGTTTTGGCCGAATATGATAATTTTCATTAAAACTTGATTTCTATCACTTCGAATGATGCCAAATGAATAACTTACTTGAATTGGACCATTTTACACATATGTCCATTGTAGATTTGTGTCTCCGACAGTGTTTGGTTGAGGGGACATTTTCAGTTTTTATGGCCAAAATGTGCTTTTTAGGGGCTGAAAAGCATGTTTTGGCCGAGTATGATAATTTTCATTAAAACTTGATTTCTATCCATCTGAATGATGCCAAATGAATAACTTACTTGAATTGGACCATTTTACACTATGTCCATTGTAGATTTGTGTCTCTGACAGTTCGTTTGGTTGCAGGGGACATATTCAGTTTTTATGGCCAAAATGTGCTTTTCAGGGGCTGAAAAGCATGTTTTGGCCGAATATGATAATTTTCATTAAAACTTGATTTCTATCACTTCGAATGATGCCAAATGAATAACTTACTTGAATTGGACCATTTTACAATATGTCCATTGTAGATTTGTGTCTCTGACAGTTCGTTTGGTTGCAGGGGACATATTAAGTTTTTATGGCCAAAATGTGCTTTTCAGGGGCTGAAAAGCATGTTTTGGCCGAGTATGATAATTTTCATTAAAACTTGATTTCTATCACTTCGAATGATGCCAAATGAATAACTTACTTGAATTGGACCATTTTACACTATGTCCATTGTAGATTTGTGTCTCCGACTGTTCGTTTGGTTGCAGGGGACATTTTCAGTTTTTATGGCCAAAATGTGCTTTTCAGGGGCTGAAAAGCATGTTTTGGCCGAATATGATAATTTTCATTAAAACTTGATTTCTATCACTTCGAATGATGCCAAATGAATAACTTACTTGAATTGGACCATTTTACACTATGTCCATTGTAGATTTGTGTCTCCGACAGTTTGTTTGGTTGCAGGGGACATTTTCAGTTTTTATGGCCAAAATGTGCTTTTCAGGGGCTGAAAAGCATGTTTTGGCCGAGTATGATAATTTTCATTAAAACTTGATTTCTATCCATTTGAATGATGCCAAATGAATAACTTACTTGAATTGGACCATTTTACACTATGTCCATTGTGGATTTGTGTCTCTGACAGTTCGTTTGGTTGCAGGGGACATATTCAGTTTTTATGGCCAAAATGTGCTTTTCAGGGGCTGAAAAGCATGTTTTGGCCGAATATGAGAATTTTCATTAAAACTTGATTTCTATCACTTCGAATGATGCCAAATGAATAACTTACTTGAATTGGACCATTTTACACTATGTCCATTGTAGATTTGTGTCTCTGACAGTTTGTTTGGTTGCAGGGGACATATTCAGTTTTTATGGCCAAAATGTGCTTTTCAGGGGCTGAAAAGCATGTTTTGGCCGAATATGATAATTTTCATTAAAACTTGATTTCTATCACTTTGAATGATGCCAAATGAATAACTCACTTGAATTGGACCATTTTACACTATGTCCATTGTAGATTTGTGTCTCCGACAGTTTGTTTGGTTGCAGGGGACATTTTCAGTTTTTATGGCCAAAATGTGCTTTTCAGAGGCTGAAAAGCATGTTTTGGCAGAGTATGATAACTTTCATTAAAACTTAATTTCTATCACTTCGAATGATGCCAAATGAATAACTTACTTGAATTGGACCATTTTACACTATGTCCATTGTAGATTTGTGTCTCTGACAGTTCGTTTGGTTGCAGGGGACATATTCAGTTTTTATGGCCAAAATGTGCTTTTCAGGGGCTGAAAAGCATGTTTTGGCCGAGTTTGATAATTTTCATTAAAACTTGATTTCTATCACTTCGATTGATTCCAAATGAATAACTTACTTGAATTGGACCATTTTACACTATGTCCATTGTAGATTTGTGTCTCCGACAGTTCGTTTGGTTGCAGGGGACATTTTCAGTTTTTATGGCCAAAATGTGCTTTTCAGAGGCTGAAAAGCATGTTTTGGCCGAGTTTGATAATTTTCATTAAAACTTGATTTCTATCACTTCGATTGATTCCAAATGAATAACTTACTTGAATTGGACCATTTTACACTATGATCATTGTAGATTTGTGTCTCTGACAGTTCATTTGGTTGCAGGGGACATATTCAATTTTTATGGCCAAAATGTGCTTTTCAGGGGCTGAAAAGCATGTTTTGGCCGAGTATGATAATTTTCATTAAAACTTGATTTCTATCACTTCGAATGATGCCAAATGAATAATTTACTTGAATTGGACCATTTTACACTATGTCCATTGTAGATTTGTGTCTCTGACAGTTCATTTGGTTGCAGGGGACATATTCAGTTTTTATGGCCAAAATGTGCTTTTCAGGGGCTGAAAAGCATGTTTTGGCCGAGTATGATAATTTTCATTAAAACTTGATTTCTATCACTTCGATTGATGCCAAATGAATAACTTACTTGAATTGGACCATTTTACACTATGTCCATTGTAGATTTGTGTCTCCGACAGTTCGTTTGGTTGCAGGGGACATTTTCAGTTTTTATGGCCAAAATGTGCTTTTCAGAGGCTGAAAAGCATGTTTTGGCCGAGTTTGATAATTTTCATTAAAACTTGATTTCTATCACTTCGATTGATTCCAAATGAATAACTTACTTGAATTGGACCATTTTACACTATGATCATTGTAGATTTGTGTCTCCGACAGTTCGTTTGGTTGCAGGGGACATATTCAGTTTTTAAGGCCAAAATGTGCTTTTCAGGGGCTGAAAAGCATGTTTTGGCCGAGTATGATAATTTTCATTAAAACTTGATTTCTATCACTTCGAATGATGCCAAATGAATAACTTACTTGAATTGGACCATTTTACACTATGTCCATTGTAGATTTGTGTCTCCGACAGTTTGTTTGGTTGCAGGGGACATTTTCAGTTTTTATGGCCAAAATGTGCTTTTCAGAGGCTGAAAAGCATGTTTTGGCCGAGTATGATAATTTTCATTAAAACTTGATTTCTATCACTTCGAATGATGCCAAATGAATAACTTACTTGAATTGGACCATTTTACACTATGTCCATTGTAGATTTGTGTCTCCGACAGTTCGTTTGGTTGCAGGGGACATTTTCAGTTTTTATGGCCAAAATGTGCTTTTCAGAGGCTGAAAAGCATGTTTTGGCCGAGTTTGATAATTATCATTAAAACTTGATTTCTATCACTTCGATTGATTCCAAATGAATAACTTACTTGAATTGGACCATTTTACACTATGTCCATTGTAGATTTGTGTCTCCGACAGTTCGTTTGGTTGCAGGGGACATTTTCAGTTTTTATGGCCAAAATGTGCTTTTCAGAGGCTGAAAAGCATGTTTTGGCCGAGTTTGATAATTTTCATTAAAACTTGATTTCTATCACTTCGAATGATGCCAAATGAATAACTTACTTGAATTGGACCATTTTACACTATGTCCATTAAAGATTTGTGTCTCCGACAGTTCGTTTGGTTGCAGGGGACATTTTCAGTTTTTATGGCCAAAATGTGCTTTTCAGGGGCTGAAAAGCATGTTTTGGCCGAATATGATAATTTTCATTAAAACTTGATTTCTATCACTTCGAATGATGCCCCTATGAATAACTTACTTGAATTGGACCATTTTACACTATGTCCATTGTAGATTTGTGTCTCCGACAGTTTGTTTGGTTGCAGGGGACATTTTCAGTTTTTATGGCCAAAATGTGCTTTTCAGGGGCTGAAAAGCATGTTTTGGCCGAGTATGATAATTTTCATTAAAACTTGATTTCTATCCATTTGAATGATGCCAAATGAATAACTTACTTGAATTGGACCATTTTACACTATGTCCATTGTAGATTTGTGTCTCTGACAGTTCGTTTGGTTGCAGGGGACATATTCAGTTTTTATGGCCAAAATGTGCTTTTCAGGGGCTGAAAAGCATGTTTTGGCCGAATATGATAATTTTCATTAAAACTTGATTTCTATCACTTCGAATGATGCCAAATGAATAACTTACTTGAATTGGACCATTTTACACTATGTCCATTGTAGATTTGTGTCTCTGACAGTTCGTTTGGTTGCAGGGGACATATTCAGTTTTTATGGCCAAAATGTGCTTTTCAGGGGCTGAAAAGCATGTTTTGGCCGAATATGATAATTTTCATTAAAACTTGATTTCTATCACTTCGAATGATGCCAAATGAATAACTTACTTGAATTGGACCATTTTACACTATGTCCATTGTAGATTTGTGTCTCCGACAGTTTGTTTGGTTGCAGGGGACATTTACAGTTTTTATGGCCAAAATGTGCTTTTCAAGGGCTGAAAAGCATGTTTTGGCCGAGTATGATAATTTTCATTAAAACTTGATTTCTATCCATTTGAATGATGCCAAATGAATAACTTACTTGAATTGGACCATTTTACACTATGTCCATTGTAGATTTGTGTCTCTGACAGTTCGTTTGGTTGCAGGGGACATATTCAGTTTTTATGGCCAAAATGTGCTTTTCAGGGGCTGAAAAGCATGTTTTGGCCGAGTTTGATAATTTTCATTAAAACTTAATTTCCATCACTTCGAATGATGCCAAATGAATAATTTACTTGAATTGGACCATTTTACACTATGTCCATTGTAGATTTGTATCTCTGACAGTTCGTTTGGTTGCAGGGGACATATTCAGTTTTTATGGCCAAAATGTGCTTTTCAGGGGCTGAAAAGCACGTTTTGGCAGAATATGATAATTTTCATTAAAACTTGATTTCTATCCATTCGAATGATGCCAAATGAATATCTTACTTGAATTGGACCATTTTACACTATGTCCATTGTAGATTTGTTTCTCTGACAGTTCGTTTGGTTGCAGGGGACATATTCAGTTTTTATGGCCAAAATGTGCTTTTCAGGGGCTGAAAAGCATGTTTTGGCCGAGTATGATAATTTTCATTAAAACTTGATTTCTATCACTTCGAATGATGCCAAATGAATAACTTACTTGAATTGGACCATTTTACACTATGTCCATTGTAGATTTGTGTCTCTGACAGTTCGTTTGGTTGCAGGGGACATTTTCAGTTTTTATGGCCAAAATGTGCTTTTCAGAGGCTGAAAAGCATGTTTTGGCAGAGTATGATAATTTTCATTAAAACTTAATTTCTATCACTTCGAATGATGCCAAATGAATAACTTACTTGAATTTGAACATTTTACACTATGTCCATTGTAGATTTGTGTCTCTGACAGTTCGTTTTGTTGCAGGGGACATATTCAGTTTTTATGGCCAAAATGTGCTTTTCAGGGGCTGAAAAGCATGTTTTGGCCGAATATGATAATTTTCATTAAAACTTGATTTCTATCACTTCGAGATGCCAAATGAATAACTTACTTGAATTGGACCATTTTACACATATGTCCATTGTAGATTTGTGTCTCCGACAGTGTTTGGTTGAGGGGACATTTTCAGTTTTTATGGCCAAAATGTGCTTTTCAGGGGCTGAAAAGCATGTTTTGGCCGAGTATGATAATTTTCATTAAAACTTGATTTCTATCCATTTGAATGATGCCAAATGAATAACTTACTTGAATTGGACCATTTTATACTATGTCCATTGTAGATTTGTGTCTCTGACAGTTCGTTTGGTTGCAGGGGACATATTCAGTTTTTATGGCCAAAATGTGCTTTTCAGGGGCTGAAAAGCATGTTTTGGCCAAATATGATAATTTTCATTAAAACTTGATTTCTATCACTTCGAATGATGCCAAATGAATAACTTACTTGAATTGGACCATTTTACACTATGTCCATTGTAGATTTGTGTCTCTGACAGTTCGTTTGGTTGCAGGGGACATATTAAGTTTTTATGGCCAAAATGTGCTTTTCAGGGGCTGAAAAGCATGTTTTGGCCGAGTATGATAATTTTCATTAAAACTTGATTTCTATCACTTCGAATGATGCCAAATGAATAACTTACTTGAATTGGACCATTTTACACTATGTCCATTGTAGATTTGTGTCTCCGACAGTTCGTTTGGTTGCAGGGGACATTTTCAGTTTTTATGGCCAAAATGTGCTTTTCAGGGGCTGAAAAGCATGTTTTGGCCGAGTATGATAATTTTCATTAAAACTTGATTTCTATCACTTCGAATGATGCCAAATGAATAACTTACTTGAATTGGACCATTTTACACTATGTCCATTGTAGATTTGTGTCTCTGACAGTTCGTTTGGTTGCAGGGGACATATTCAGTTTTTATGGCCAAAATGTGCTTTTCAGGGGCTGAAAAGCATGTTTTGGCCGAGTATGATAATTTTCATTAAAACTTGATTTCTATCCATTTGAATGATGCCAAATGAATAACTTACTTGAATTGGACCATTTTACACTATGTCCATTGTAGATTTGTGTCTCTGACAGTTCGTTTGGTTGCAGGGGACATATTCAGTTTTTATGGCCAAAATGTGCTTTTCAGGGGCTGAAAAGCATGTTTTGGCCGAGTTTGATAATTTTCATTAAAACTTAATTTCTATCACTTCGAATGATGCCAAATGAATAATTTACTTGAATTGGACCATTTTACACTATGTCCATTGTAGATTTGTATCTCTGACAGTTCGTTTGGTTGCAGGGGACATATTCAGTTTTTATGGCCAAAATGTGCTTTTCAGGGGCTGAAAAGCACGTTTTGGCAGAATATGATAATTTTCATTAAAACTTGATTTCTATCCATTCGAATGATGCCAAATGAATATCTTACTTGAATTGGACCATTTTACACTATGTCCATTCTAGATTTGTTTCTCTGACAGTTCATTTGGTTGCAGGGGACATATTCAGTTTTTATGGCCAAAATGTGCTTTTCAGGGGCTGAAAAGCATGTTTTGGCCGAGTATGATAATTTTCATTAAAACTTGATTTCTATCACTTCGAATGATGCCAAATGAATAACTTACTTGAATTGGACCATTTTACACTATGTCCATTGTAGATTTGTGTCTCTGACAGTTCGTTTGGTTGCAGGGGACATTTTCAGTTTTTATGGCCAAAATGTGCTTTTCAGGGGCTGAAAAGCATGTTTTGGCCGAATATGATAATTTTCATTAAAACTTGATTTCTATCACTTCGAATGATGCCAAATGAATAACTTACTTGAATTGGACCATTTTACAATATGTCCATTGTAGATTTGT
Organism: Stigmatopora argus; assembly: GCF_051989625.1. Taxonomy (NCBI): domain Eukaryota; kingdom Metazoa; phylum Chordata; class Actinopteri; order Syngnathiformes; family Syngnathidae; genus Stigmatopora; species Stigmatopora argus. Next base: position 52,463 of record NC_135409.1, on the reverse strand, counting down.
GTCTCTGACAGTTCGTTTGGTTGCAGGGGACATATTAAGTTTTTATGGCCAAAATGTGCTTTTCAGGGGCTGAAAAGCATGTTTTGGCCGAGTATGATAATTTTCATTAAAACTTGATTTCTATCACTTCGAATGATGCCAAATGAATAACTTACTTGAATTGGACCATTTTACACTATGTCCATTGTAGATTTGTGTCTCCGACAGTTCGTTTGGTTGCAGGGGACATTTTCAGTTTTTATGGCCAAAATGTGCTTTTCAGGGGCTGAAAAGCATGTTTTGGCCGAATATGATAATTTTCATTAAAACTTGATTTCTATCACTTCGAATGATGCCAAATGAATAACTTACTTGAATTGGACCATTTTACACTATGTCCATTGTAGATTTGTGTCTCCGACAGTTTGTTTGGTTGCAGGGGACATTTTCAGTTTTTATGGCCAAAATGTGCTTTTCAGGGGCTGAAAAGCATGTTTTGGCCGAGTATGATAATTTTCATTAAAACTTGATTTCTATCCATTTGAATGATGCCAAATGAATAACTTACTTGAATTGGAGCATTTTACACTATGTCCATTGTGGATTTGTGTCTCTGACAGTTCGTTTGGTTGCAGGGGACATATTCAGTTTTTATGGCCAAAATGTGCTTTTCAGGGGCTGAAAAGCATGTTTTGGCCGAATATGATAATTTTCATTAAAACTTGATTTCTATCACTTCGAATGATGCCAAATGAATAACTTACTTGAATTGGACCATTTTACACTATGTCCATTGTAGATTTGTGTCTCTGACAGTTTGTTTGGTTGCAGGGGACATATTCAGTTTTTATGGCCAAAATGTGCTTTTCAGGGGCTGAAAAGCATGTTTTGGCCGAATATGATAATTTTCATTAAAACTTGATTTCTATCACTTCGAATGATGCCAAATGAATAACTTACTTGAATTGGACCATTTTACACTATGTCCATTGTAGATTTTTTTTCTCCGACAGTTTGTTTGGTTGCAGGGGACATTTTCAGTTTTTATGGCCAAAATGTGCTTTTCAGGGGCTGAAAAGCATGTTTTGGCCGAGTATGATAATTTTCATTAAAACTTGATTTCTATCCATTTGAATGATGCCAAATGAATAACTTACTTGAATTGGACCATTTTACACTATGTCCATTGTGGATTTGTGTCTCTGACAGTTCGTTTGGTTGCAGGGGACATATTCAGTTTTTATGGCCAAAATGTGCTTTTCAGGGGCTGAAAAGCATGTTTTGGCCGAATATGATAATTTTCATTAAAACTTGATTTCTATCACTTCGAATGATGCCAAATGAATAACTTACTTGAATTGGACCATTTTACACTATGTCCATTGTAGATTTGTGTCTCTGACAGTTTGTTTGGTTGCAGGGGACATATTCAGTTTTTATGGCCAAAATGTGCTTTTCAGGGGCTGAAAAGCATGTTTTGGCCGAATATGATAATTTTCATTAAAACTTGATTTCTATCACTTCGAATGATGCCAAATGAATAACTTACTTGAATTGGACCATTTTACACTATGTCCATTGTAGATTTTTTTTCTCCGACAGTTTGTTTGGTTGCAGGGGACATTTTCAGTTTTTATGGCCAAAATGTGCTTTTCAGGGGCTGAAAAGCATGTTTTGGCCGAGTATGATAATTTTCATTAAAACTTGATTTCTATCCATTTGAATGATGCCAAATGAATAACTTACTTGAATTGGACCATTTTACACTATGTCCATTGTAGATTTGTGTCTCTGACAGTTCGTTTGGTTGCAGGGGACATATTCAGTTTTTATGGCCAAAATGTGCTTTTCAGGGGCTGAAAAGCATGTTTTGGCCGAATATGATAATTTTCATTAAAACTTGATTTCTATCACTTCGAATGATGCCAAATGAATAACTTACTTGAATTGGACCATTTTACACTAAGTCCATTGTAGATTTGTGTCTCTGACAGTTCGTTTGGTTGCAGGGGACATATTAAGTTTTTATGGCCAAAATGTGCTTTTCAGGGGCTGAAAAGCATGTTTTGGCCGAGTATGATAATTTTCATTAAAACTTGATTTCTATCACTTCGAATGATGCCAAATGAATAACTTACTTGAATTGGACCATTTTACACTATGTCCATTAAAGATTTGTGTCTCCGACAGTTCGTTTGGTTGCAGGGGACATTTTCAGTTTTTATGGCCAAAATGTGCTTTTCAGGGGCTGAAAAGCATGTTTTGGCCGAATATGATAATTTTCATTAAAACTTGATTTCTATCACTTCGAATGATGCCCCTATGAATAACTTACTTGAATTGGACCATTTTACACTATGTCCATTGTAGATTTGTGTCTCCGACAGTTTGTTTGGTTGCAGGGGACATTTTCAGTTTTTATGGCCAAAATGTGCTTTTCAGGGGCTGAAAAGCATGTTTTGGCCGAATATGATAATTTTCATTAAAACTTGATTTCTATCACTTCGAATGATGCCAAATGAATAACTTACTTGAATTGGACCATTTTACACTATGTCCATTGTAGATTTGTGTCTCTGACAGTTTGTTTGGTTGCAGGGGACATATTCAGTTTTTATGGCCAAAATGTGCTTTTCAGGGGCTGAAAAGCATGTTTTGGCCGAATATGATAATTTTCATTAAAACTTGATTTCTATCACTTCGAATGATGCCAAATGAATAACTTACTTGAATTGGACCATTTTACACTATGTCCATTGTAGATTTGTGTCTCCGACAGTTTGTTTGGTTGCAGGGGACATTTTCAGTTTTTATGGCCAAAATGTGCTTTTCAGGGGCTGAAAAGCATGTTTTGGCCGAGTATGATAATTTTCATTAAAACTTGATTTCTATCCATTTGAATGATGCCAAATGAATAACTTACTTGAATTGGACCATTTTACACTATGTCCATTGTAGATTTGTGTCTCTGACAGTTCGTTTGGTTGCAGGGGACATATTCAGTTTTTATGGCCAAAATGTGCTTTTCAGGGGCTGAAAAGCATGTTTTGGCCGAATATGATAATTTTCATTAAAACTTGATTTCTATCACTTCGAATGATGCCAAATGAATAACTTACTTGAATTGGACCATTTTACACTAAGTCCATTGTAGATTTGTGTCTCTGACAGTTCGTTTGGTTGCAGGGGACATATTAAGTTTTTATGGCCAAAATGTGCTTTTCAGGGGCTGAAAAGCATGTTTTGGCCGAGTATGATAATTTTCATTAAAACTTGATTTCTATCACTTCGAATGATGCCAAATGAATAACTTACTTGAATTGGACCATTTTACACTATGTCCATTAAAGATTTGTGTCTCCGACAGTTCGTTTGGTTGCAGGGGACATTTTCAGTTTTTATGGCCAAAATGTGCTTTTCAGGGGCTGAAAAGCATGTTTTGGCCGAATATGATAATTTTCATTAAAACTTGATTTCTATCACTTCGAATGATGCCCCTATGAATAACTTACTTGAATTGGACCATTTTACACTATGTCCATTGTAGATTTGTGTCTCCGACAGTTTGTTTGGTTGCAGGGGACATTTTCAGTTTTTATGGCCAAAATGTGCTTTTCAGGGGCTGAAAAGCATGTTTTGGCCGAGTATGATAATTTTCATTAAAACTTGATTTCTATCCATTTGAATGATGCCAAATGAATAACTTACTTGAATTGGACCATTTTACACTATGTCCATTGTAGATTTGTGTCTCTGACAGTTCGTTTGGTTGCAGGGGACATATTCAGTTTTTATGGCCAAAATGTGCTTTTCAGGGGCTGAAAAGCATGTTTTGGCCGAATATGATAATTTTCATTAAAACTTGATTTCTATCACTTCGAATGATGCCAAATGAATAATTTACTTGAATTGGACCATTTTACACTATGTCCATAGTAGATTTGTGTCTCTGACAGTTCGTTTGGTTGCAGGGGACATATTCAGTTTTTTTGGCCAAAATGTGCTTTTCAGGGGCTGAAAAGCATGTTTTGGCCGAATATGATAATTTTCATTAAAACTTGATTTCTATCACTTCGAATGATGCCAAATGAATAACTTACTTGAATTGGACCATTTTACACTATGTCCATTAAAGATTTGTGTCTCCGACAGTTCGTTTGGTTGCAGGGGACATTTTCAGTTTTTATGGCCAAAATGTGCTTTTCAGGGGCTGAAAAGCATGTTTTGGCCGAATATGATAATTTTCATTAAAACTTGATTTCTATCACTTCGAATGATGCCCCTATGAATAACTTACTTGAATTGGACCATTTTACACTATGTCCATTGTAGATTTGTGTCTCCGACAGTTTGTTTGGTTGCAGGGGACATTTTCAGTTTTTATGGCCAAAATGTGCTTTTCAGGGGCTGAAAAGCATGTTTTGGCCGAGTATGATAATTTTCATTAAAACTTGATTTCTATCCATTTGAATGATGCCAAATGAATAACTTACTTGAATTGGACCATTTTACACTATGTCCATAGTAGATTTGTGTCTCTGACAGTTCGTTTGGTTGCAGGGGACATATTCAGTTTTTATGGCCAAAATGTGCTTTTCAGGGGCTGAAAAGCATGTTTTGGCCGAATATGATAATTTTCATTAAAACTTGATTTCTATCACTTCGAATGATGCCAAATGAATAACTTACTTGAATTGGACCATTTTACACTATGTCCATTGTAGATTTGTGTCTCTGACAGTTCGTTTGGTTGCAGGGGACATATTCAGTTTTTATGGCCAAAATGTGCTTTTCAGGGGCTGAAAAGCATGTTTTGGCCGAGTATGATAATTTTCATTAAAACTTGATTTCTATCCATTTGAATGATGCCAAATGAATAACTTACTTGAATTGGACCATTTTACACTATGTCCATTGTAGATTTGTGTCTCTGACAGTTCGTTTGGTTGCAGGGGACATATTCAGTTTTTATGGCCAAAATGTGCTTTTCAGGGGCTGAAAAGCATGTTTTGGCCGAATATGATAATTTTCATTAAAACTTGATTTCTATCACTTCGAATGATGCCAAATGAATAACTTACTTGAATTGGACCATTTTACACTATGTCCATTGTAGATTTGTGTCTCTGACAGTTCGTTTGGTTGCAGGGGACATATTCAGTTTTTATGGCCAAAATGTGCTTTTCAGGGGCTGAAAAGCATGTTTTGGCCGAATATGATAATTTTCATTAAAACTTGATTTCTATCACTTCGAATGATGCCAAATGAATAACTTACTTGAATTGGACCATTTTACACTATGTCCATTGTAGATTTGTGTCTCTGACAGTTCGTTTGGTTGCAGGGGACATATTCAGTTTTTATGGCCAAAATGTGCTTTTCAGGGGCTGAAAAGCATGTTTTGGCCGAATATGATAATTTTCATTAAAACTTGATTTCTATCACTTCGAATGATGCCAAATGAATAACTTACTTGAATTGGACCATTTTACACTATGTCCATTGTAGATTTGTGTCTCCGACAGTTTGTTTGGTTGCAGGGGACGTTTTCAGTTTTTATGGCCAAAATGTGCTTTTCAGGGGCTGAAAAGCATGTTTTGGCCGAGTATGATAATTTTCATTAAAACTTGATTTCTATCCATTTGAATGATGCCAAATGAATAACTTACTTGAATTGGACCATTTTACACTATGTCCATTGTAGATTTGTGTCTCTGACAGTTCGTTTGGTTGCAGGGGACATATTCAGTTTTTATGGCCAAAATGTGCTTTTCAGGGGCTGAAAAGCATGTTTTGGCCGAATATGATAATTTTCATTAAAACTTGATTTCTATCACTTCGAATGATGCCAAATGAATAACTTACTTGAATTGGACCATTTTACACTATGTCCATTGTAGATTTGTGTCTCTGACAGTTCGTTTGGTTGCAGGGGACATATTCAGTTTTTATGGCCAAAATGTGCTTTTCAGGGGCTGAAAAGCATGTTTTGGCCGAATATGATAATTTTCATTAAAACTTGATTTCTATCACTTCGAATGATGCCAAATGAATAACTTACTTGAATTGGACCATTTTACACTATGTCCATTGTAGATTTGTGTCTCTGACAGTTCGTTTGGTTGCAGGGGACATTTACAGTTTTTATGGCCAAAATGTGCTTTTCAGGGGCTGAAAAGCATGTTTTGGCCGAGTATGATAATTTTCATTAAAACTTGATTTCTATCCATTTGAATGATGCCAAATGAATAACTTACTTGAATTGGACCATTTTACACTATGTCCATTGTAGATTTGTGTCTCTGACAGTTCGTTTGGTTGCAGGGGACATATTCAGTTTTTATGGCCAAAATGTGCTTTTCAGGGGCTGAAAAGCATGTTTTGGCCGAATATGATAATTTTCATTAAAACTTGATTTCTATCACTTCGAATGATGCCAAATGAATAACTTACTTGAATTGGACCATTTTACACTATATCCATTGTAGATTTGTGTCTCTGACAGTTCGTTTGGTTGCAGGGGACATATTAAGTTTTTATGGCCAAAATATGCTTTTCAGGGGCTGAAAAGCATGTTTTGGCCGAGTTTGATAATTTTCATTAAAACTTAATTTCCATCACTTCGAATGATGCCAAATGAATAATTTACTTGAATTGGACCATTTTACACTATGTCCATTGTAGATTTGTATCTCTGACAGTTCGTTTGGTTGCAGGGGACATATTCAGTTTTTATGGCCAAAATGTGCTTTTCAGGGGCTGAAAAGCACGTTTTGGCAGAATATGATAATTTTCATTAAAACTTGATTTCTATCCATTCGAATGATGCCAAATGAATATCTTACTTGAATTGGACCATTTTACACTATGTCCATTGTAGATTTGTTTCTCTGACAGTTCGTTTGGTTGCAGGGGACATATTCAGTTTTTATGGCCAAAATGTGCTTTTCAGGGGCTGAAAAGCATGTTTTGGCCGAGTATGATAATTTTCATTAAAACTTGATTTCTATCACTTCGAATGATGCCAAATGAATAACTTACTTGAATTGGACCATTTTACACTATGTCCATTGTAGATTTGTGTCTCCGACAGTTTGTTTGGTTGCAGGGGACATTTTCAGTTTTTATGGCCAAAATGTGCTTTTCAGGGGCTGAAAAGCATGTTTTGGCCGAGTATGATAATTTTCATTAAAACTTGATTTCTATCCATTTGAATGATGCCAAATGAATAACTTACTTGAATTGGACAATTTTACACTATGTCCATTGTAGATTTGTGTCTCTGACAGTTCGTTTGGTTGCAGGGGACATATTCAGTTTTTATGGCCAAAATGTGCTTTTCAGGGGCTGAAAAGCATGTTTTGGCCGAGTATGATAATTTTCATTAAAACTTGATTTCTATCCATTTGAATGATGCCAAATGAATAACTTACTTGAATTGGACCATTTTACACTATGTCCATTGTAGATTTGTGTCTCTGACAGTTCGTTTGGTTGCAGGGGACATATTCAGTTTTTATGGCCAAAATGTGCTTTTCAGGGGCTGAAAAGCATGTTTTGGCCGAATATGATAATTTTCATTAAAACTTGATTTCTATCACTTCGAATGATGCCAAATGAATAACTTACTTGAATTGGACCATTTTACACTATGTCCATTGTAGATTTGTGTCTCTGACAGTTCGTTTGGTTGCAGGGGACATATTAAGTTTTTATGGCCAAAATGTGCTTTTCAGGGGCTGAAAAGCATGTTTTGGCCGAGTATGATAATTTTCATTAAAACTTGATTTCTATCACTTCGAATGATGCCAAATGAATAACTTACTTGAATTGGACTATTTTACACTATGTCCATTGTAGATTTGTGTCTCCGACAGTTCGTTTGGTTGCAGGGGACATTTTCAGTTTTTATGGCCAAAATGTGCTTTTCAGGGGCTGAAAAGCATGTTTTGGCCGAATATGATAATTTTCATTAAAACTTGATTTCTATCACTTCGAATGATGCCAAATGAATAACTTACTTGAATTGGACCTTTTTACACTATGTCCATTGTAGATTTGTGTCTCCGACAGTTTGTTTGGTTGCAGGGGACATTTTCAGTTTTTATGGGCAAAATGTGCTTTTCAGGGGCTGAAAAGCATGTTTTGGCCGAGTATGATAATTTTCATTAAAACTTGATTTCTATCCATTTGAATGATGCCAAATGAATAACTTACTTGAATTGGACCATTTTACACTATGTCCATTGTAGATTTGTGTCTCTGACAGTTCGTTTGGTTGCAGGGGACATATTCAGTTTTTATGGCCAAAATGTGCTTTTCAGGGGCTGAAAAGCATGTTTTGGCCGAATATGATAATTTTCATTAAAACTTGATTTTTATCACTTCGAATGATGCCAAATGAATAACTTACTTGAATTGGACCATTTTACACTATGTCCATTGTAGATTTGTGTCTCTGACAGTTCGTTTGGTTGCAGGGGACATATTCAGTTTTTATGGCCAAAATGTGCTTTTCAGGGGCTGAAAAGCATGTTTTGGCCGAATATGATAATTTTCATTAAAACTTGATTTCTATCACTTCGAATGATGCCAAATGAATAACTTACTTGAATTGGACCATTTTACACTATGTCCATTGTAGATTTGTGTCTCCGACAGTTTGTTTGGTTGCAGGGGACATTTACAGTTTTTATGGCCAAAATGTGCTTTTCAGGGGCTGAAAAGCATGTTTTGGCCGAGTATGATAATTTTCATTAAAACTTGATTTCTATCACTTCGAATGATGCCAAATGAATAACTTACTTGAATTGGACCATTTTACACTATGTCCATTGTAGATTTGTGTCTCTGACAGTTCGTTTGGTTGCAGGGGACATATTCAGTTTTTATGGCCAAAATGTGCTTTTCAGGGGCTGAAAAGCATGTTTTGGCCGAGTTTGATAATTTTCATTAAAACTTAATTTCCATCACTTCGAATGATGCCAAATGAATAATTTACTTGAATTGGACCATTTTACACTATGTCCATTGTAGATTTGTATCTCTGACAGTTCGTTTGGTTGCAGGGGACATATTCAGTTTTTATGGCCAAAATGTGCTTTTCAGGGGCTGAAAAGCACGTTTTGGCAGAATATGCTAATTTTCATTAAAACTTGATTTCTATCCATTCGAATGATGCCAAATGAATATCTTACTTGAATTGGACCATTTTACACTATGTCCATTGTAGATTTGTTTCTCTGACAGTTCGTTTGGTTGCAGGGGACATATTCAGTTTTTATGGCCAAAATGTGCTTTTCAGGGGCTGAAAAGCATGTTTTGGCCGAATATGATAATTTTCATTAAAACTTGATTTCTATCACTTCGAATGATGCCAAATGAATAACTTACTTGAATTGGACCATTTTACACTATGTCCATTGTAGATTTGTGTCTCTGACAGTTCGTTTGGTTGCAGGGGACATATTCAGTTTTTATGGCCAAAATGTGCTTTTCAGGGGCTGAAAAGCATGTTTTGGCCGAATATGATAATTTTCATTAAAACTTGATTTCTATCACTTCGAATGATGCCAAATGAATAACTTACTTGAATTGGACCATTTTACACTATGTCCATTGTAGATTTGTGTCTCTGACAGTTCGTTTGGTTGCAGGGGACATTTACAGTTTTTATGGCCAAAATGTGCTTTTCAGGGGCTGAAAAGCATGTTTTGGCCGAGTATGATAATTTTCATTAAAACTTGATTTCTATCCATTTGAATGATGCCAAATGAATAACTTACTTGAATTGGACCATTTTACACTATGTCCATTGTAGATTTGTGTCTCTGACAGTTCGTTTGGTTGCAGGGGACATATTCAGTTTTTATGGCCAAAATGTGCTTTTCAGGGGCTGAAAAGCATGTTTTGGCCGAGTTTGATAATTTTCATTAAAACTTAATTTCCATCACTTCGAATGATGCCAAATGAATAATTTACTTGAATTGGACCATTTTACACTATGTCCATTGTAGATTTGTATCTCTGACAGTTCGTTTGGTTGCAGGGGACATATTCAGTTTTTATGGCCAAAATGTGCTTTTCAGGGGCTGAAAAGCACGTTTTGGCAGAATATGATAATTTTCATTAAAACTTGATTTCTATCCATTTGAATGATGCAAAATGAATAACTTACTTGAATTGGACCATTTTACACTATGTCCATTGTAGATTTGTGTCTCCGACAGTTTGTTTGGTTGCAGGGGACATTTACAGTTTTTATGGCCAAAATGTGCTTTTCAGGGGCTGAAAAGCATGTTTTGGCCGAGTATGATAATTTTCATTAAAACTTGATTTCTATCCATTTGAATGATGCAAAATGAATAACTTACTTGAATTGGACCATTTTACACTATGTCCATTGTAGATTTGTGTCTCTGACAGTTCGTTTGGTTGCAGGGGACATATTCAGTTTTTATGGCCAAAATGTGCTTTTCAGGGGCTGAAAAGCATGTTTTGGCCGAGTTTGATAATTTTCATTAAAACTTAATTTCCATCACTTCGAATGATGCCAAATGAATAATTTACTTGAATTGGACCATTTTACACTATGTCCATTGTAGATTTGTATCTCTGACAGTTCGTTTGGTTGCAGGGGACATATTCAGTTTTTATGGCCAAAATGTGCTTTTCAGGGGCTGAAAAGCACGTTTTGGCAGAATATGCTAATTTTCATTAAAACTTGATTTCTATCCATTCGAATGATGCCAAATGAATATCTTACTTGAATTGGACCATTTTACACTATGTCCATTGTAGATTTGTTTCTCTGACAGTTCGTTTGGTTGCAGGGGACATATTCAGTTTTTATGGCCAAAATGTGCTTTTCAGGGGCTGAAAAGCATGTTTTGGCCGAATATGATAATTTTCATTAAAACTTGATTTCTATCACTTCGAATGATGCCAAATGAATAACTTACTTGAATTGGACCATTTTACACTATGTCCATTGTAGATTTGTGTCTCTGACAGTTCGTTTGGTTGCAGGGGACATATTCAGTTTTTATGGCCAAAATGTGCTTTTCAGGGGCTGAAAAGCATGTTTTGGCCGAATATGATAATTTTCATTAAAACTTGATTTCTATCACTTCGAATGATGCCAAATGAATAACTTACTTGAATTGGACCATTTTACACTATGTCCATTGTAGATTTGTGTCTCTGACAGTTCGTTTGGTTGCAGGGGACATTTACAGTTTTTATGGCCAAAATGTGCTTTTCAGGGGCTGAAAAGCATGTTTTGGCCGAGTATGATAATTTTCATTAAAACTTGATTTCTATCCATTTGAATGATGCCAAATGAATAACTTACTTGAATTGGACCATTTTACACTATGTCCATTGTAGATTTGTGTCTCTGACAGTTCGTTTGGTTGCAGGGGACATATTCAGTTTTTATGGCCAAAATGTGCTTTTCAGGGGCTGAAAAGCATGTTTTGGCCGAGTTTGATAATTTTCATTAAAACTTAATTTCCATCACTTCGAATGATGCCAAATGAATAATTTACTTGAATTGGACCATTTTACACTATGTCCATTGTAGATTTGTATCTCTGACAGTTCGTTTGGTTGCAGGGGACATATTCAGTTTTTATGGCCAAAATGTGCTTTTCAGGGGCTGAAAAGCACGTTTTGGCAGAATATGATAATTTTCATTAAAACTTGATTTCTATCCATTCGAATGATGCCAAATGAATATCTTACTTGAATTGGACCATTTTACACTATGTCCATTGTAGATTTGTGTCTCTGACAGTTCGTTTGGTTGCAGGGGACATATTCAGTTTTTATGGCCAAAATGTGCTTTTCAGGGGCTGAAAAGCATGTTTTGGCCGAATATGATAATTTTCATTAAAACTTGATTTCTATCACTTCGAATGATGCCAAATGAATAATTTACTTGAATTGGACCATTTTACACTATGTCCATTGTAGATTTGTGTCTCCGACAGTTTGTTTGGTTGCAGGGGACATTTTCAGTTTTTATGGCCAAAATGTGCTTTTCAGGGGCTGAAAAGCATGTTTTGGCCGAGTATGATAATTTTCATTAAAACTTGATTTCTATCCATTTGAATGATGCCAAATGAATAACTTACTTGAATTGGACCATTTTACACTATGTCCATTGTAGATTTGTGTCTCTGACAGTTCGTTTGGTTGCAGGGGACATATTCAGTTTTTATGGCCAAAATGTGCTTTTCAGGGGCTGAAAAGCATGTTTTGGCCGAGTATGATCATTTTCATTAAAACTTGATTTCTATCCATTTGAATGATGCCAAATGAATAACTTACTTGAATTGGACCATTTTACACTATGTCCATTGTAGATTTGTGTCTCTGACAGTTCGTTTGGTTGCAGGGGACATATTCAGTTTTTATGGCCAAAATGTGCTTTTCAGGGGCTGAAAAGCATGTTTTGGCCGAATATGATAATTTTCATTAAAACTTGATTTCTATCACTTCGAATGATGCCAAATGAATAACTTACTTGAATTGGACCATTTTACACTATGTCCATTGTAGATTTGTGTCTCTGACAGTTCGTTTGGTTGCAGGGGACATATTAAGTTTTTATGGCCAAAATGTGCTTTTCAGGGGCTGAAAAGCATGTTTTGGCCGAGTATGATAATTTTCATTAAAACTTGATTTCTATCCATTTGAATGATGCCAAATGAATAACTTACTTGAATTGGACCATTTTACACTATGTCCATTGTAGATTTGTGTCTCTGACAGTTCGTTTGGTTGCAGGGGACATATTCAGTTTTTATGGCCAAAATGTGCTTTTCAGGGGCTGAAAAGCATGTTTTGGCCGAATATGATAATTTTCATTAAAACTTGATTTCTATCACTTCGAATGATGCCAAATGAATAACTTACTTGAATTGGACCATTTTACACTATGTCCATTGTAGATTTGTGTCTCTGACAGTTCGTTTGGTTGCAAGGGACATATTAAGTTTTTATGGCCAAAATGTGCTTTTCAGGGGCTGAAAAGCATGTTTTGGCCGAGTATGATAATTTTCATTAAAACTTGATTTCTATCACTTCGAATGATGCCAAATGAATAACTTACTTGAATTGGACTATTTTACACTATGTCCATTGTAGATTTGTGTCTCCGACAGTTCGTTTGGTTGCAGGGGACATTTTCAGTTTTTATGGCCAAAATGTGCTTTTCAGGGGCTGAAAAGCATGTTTTGGCCGAATATGATAATTTTCATTAAAACTTGATTTCTATCACTTCGAATGATGCCAAATGAATAACTTACTTGAATTGGACCATTTTACACTATGTCCATTGTAGATTTGTGTTTCCGACAGTTTGTTTGGTTGCAGGGGACATTTTCAGTTTTTATGGGCAAAATGTGCTTTTCAGGGGCTGAAAAGCATGTTTTGGCCGAGTATGATAATTTTCATTAAAACTTGATTTCTATCCATTTGAATGATGCCAAATGAATAACTTACTTGAATTGGACCATTTTACACTATGTCCATTGTAGATTTGTGTCTCTGACAGTTCGTTTGGTTGCAGGGGACATATTCAGTTTTTATGGCCAAAATGTGCTTTTCAGGGGCTGAAAAGCATGTTTTGGCCGAATATGATAATTTTCATTAAAACTTGATTTCTATCACTTCGAATGATGCCAAATGAATAATTTACTTGAATTGGACCATTTTACACTATGTCCATAGTAAATTTGTGTCTCTGACAGTTCGTTTGGTTGCAGGGGACATATTCAGTTTTTATGGCCAAAATGTGCTTTTCAGGGGCTGAAAAGCATGTTTTGGCCGAATATGATAATTTTCATTAAAACTTGATTTCTATCACTTCGAATGATGCCAAATGAATAACTTACTTGAATTGGACCATTTTACACTATGTCCATTGTAGATTTGTGTCTCCGACAGTTTGTTTGGTTGCAGGGGACATTTTCAGTTTTTATGGCCAAAATGTGCTTTTCAGGGGCTGAAAAGCATGTTTTGGCCGAGTATGATAATTTTCATTAAAACTTGATTTCTATCCATTTGAATGATGCCAAATGAATAACTTACTTGAATTGGACCATTTTACACTATGTCCATTGTAGATTTGTGTCTCTGACAGTTCGTTTGGTTGCAGGGGACATATTCAGTTTTTATGGCCAAAATGTGCTTTTCAGGGGCTGAAAAGCATGTTTTGGCCGAATATAATAATTTTCATTAAAACTTGATTTCTATCACTTCGAATGATGCCAAATGAATAACTTACTTGAATTGGACCATTTTACACTATGTCCATTGTAGATTTGTGTCTCTGACAGTTCGTTTGGTTGCAGGGGACATATTCAGTTTTTATGGCCAAAATGTGCTTTTCAGGGGCTGAAAAGCATGTTTTGGCCGAATATGATAATTTTCATTAAAACTTGATTTCTATCACTTCGAATGATGCCAAATGAATAACTTACTTGAATTGGACCATTTTACACTATGTCCATTGTAGATTTGTGTCTCCGACAGTTTGTTTGGTTGCAGGGGACATTTTCAGTTTTTATGGCCAAAATGTGCTTTTCAGGGGCTGAAAAGCATGTTTTGGCCGAGTATGATAATTTTCATTAAAACTTGATTTCTATCCATTTGAATGATGCCAAATGAATAACTTACTTGAATTGGACCATTTTACACTATGTCCATTGTAGATTTGTGTCTCTGACAGTTCGTTTGGTTGCAGGGGACATATTCAGTTTTTATGGCCAAAATGTGCTTTTCAGGGGCTGAAAAGCATGTTTTGGCCGAATATGATAATTTTCATTAAAACTTGATTTCTATCACTTCGAATGATGCCAAATGAATAACTTACTTGAATTGGACCATTTTACACTATGTCCATTGTAGATTTGTGTCTCTGACAGTTCGTTTGGTTGCAGGGGACATATTAAGTTTTTATGGCCAAAATGTGCTTTTCAGGGGCTGAAAAGCATGTTTTGGCCGAGTATGATAATTTTCATTAGAACTTGATTTCTATCACTTCGAATGATGCCAAATGAATAACTTACTTGAATTGGACCATTTTACACTATGTCCATTGTAGATTTGTGTCTCCGACAGTTCGTTTGGTTGCAGGGGACATTTTCAGTTTTTATGGCCAAAATGTGCTTTTCAGGGGCTGAAAAGCATGTTTTGGCCGAGTATGATAATTTTCATTAAAACTTGATTTCTATCCATTTGAATGATGCCAAATGAATAACTTACTTGAATTGGACCATTTTACACTATGTCCATTGTAGATTTGTGTCTCTGACAGTTCGTTTGGTTGCAGGGGACATATTCAGTTTTTATGGCCAAAATGTGCTTTTCAGGGGCTGAAAAGCATGTTTTGGCCGAATATGATAATTTTCATTAAAACTTGATTTCTATCACTTCGAATGATGCCAAATGAATAACTTACTTGAATTGGACCATTTTACACTATGTCCATTGTAGATTTGTGTCTCCGACAGTTTGTTTGGTTGCAGGGGACATTTTCAGTTTTTATGGCCAAAATGTGCTTTTCAGGGGCTGAAAAGCATGTTTTGGCCGAGTATGATAATTTTCATTAAAACTTGATTTCTATCCATTTGAATGATGCCAAATGAATAACTTACTTGAATTGGACCATTTTACACTATGTCCATTGTAGATTTGTGTCTCTGACAGTTCGTTTGGTTGCAGGGGACATATTCAGTTTTTATGGCCAAAATGTGCTTTTCAGGGGCTGAAAAGCATGTTTTGGCCGAATATGATAATTTTCATTAAAACTTGATTTCTATCACTTCGAATGATGCCAAATGAATAACTTACTTGAATTGGACCATTTTACACTATGTCCATTGTAGATTTGTGTCTCTGACAGTTCGTTTGGTTGCAGGGGACATATTAAGTTTTTATGGCCAAAATGTGCTTTTCAGGGGCTGAAAAGCATGTTTTGGCCGAGTATGATAATTTTCATTAAAACTTGATTTCTATCACTTCGAATGATGCCAAATGAATAACTTACTTGAATTGGACCATTTTACACTATGTCCATTGTAGATTTGTGTCTCCGACAGTTCGTTTGGTTGCAGGGGACATTTTCAGTTTTTATGGCCAAAATGTGCTTTTCAGGGGCTGAAAAGCATGTTTTGGCCGAATATGATAATTTTCATTAAAACTTGATTTCTATCACTTCGAATGATGCCAAATGAATAACTTACTTGAATTGGACCATTTTACACTATGTCCATTGTAGATTTGTGTCTCTGACAGTTCGTTTGGTTGCAGGGGACATATTCAGTTTTTATGGCCAAAATATGCTTTTCAGGGGCTGAAAAGCATGTTTTGGCCGAATATGATAATTTTCATAAAAACTTGATTTCTATCCATTTGAATTATGCCAAATGAATAACTTACTTGAATTGGACCATTTTACACTATGTCCATTGTAGATTTGTGTCTCTGACAGTTCGTTTGGTTGCAGGGGACATATTCAGTTTTTATGGCCAAAATATGCTTTTCAGGGGCTGAAAAGCATGTTTTGGCCGAGTTTGATAATTTTCATTAAAACTTAATTTCTATCACTTCGAATGATGCCAAATGAATAACTTACTTGAATTGGACCATTTTACACTATGTCCATTGTAGATTTGTGTCTCTGACAGTTCGTTTGGTTGCAGGGGACATTTTCAGTTTTTATGGCCAAAATGTGCTTTTCAGAGGCTGAAAAGCATGTTTTGGCAGAGTATGATAATTTTCATTAAAACTTGATTTCTATCACTTCGAATGATGCCAAATGAATAACTTACTTGAATTGGACCATTTTACACTATGTCCATTGTAGATTTGTTTCTCTGACAGTTCGTTTGGTTGCAGGGGACATATTCAGTTTTTATGGCCAAAATGTGCTTTTCAGGGGCTGAAAAGCATGTTTTGGCCGAGTATGATAATTTTCATTAAAACTTGATTTCTATCACTTCGAATGATGCCAAATGAATAACTTACTTGAATTGGACCATTTTACACTATGTCCATTGTAGATTTGTGTCTCCGACAGTTTGTTTGGTTGCAGGGGACATTTTCAGTTTTTATGGCCAAAATGTGCTTTTCAGGGGCTGAAAAGCATGTTTTGGCCGAGTATGATAATTTTCATTAAAACTTGATTTCTATCCATTTGAATGATGCCAAATGAATAACTTACTTG
This sequence comes from Stigmatopora argus, assembly GCF_051989625.1. Lineage (NCBI taxonomy): Eukaryota > Metazoa > Chordata > Actinopteri > Syngnathiformes > Syngnathidae > Stigmatopora > Stigmatopora argus. The sequence goes on along the minus strand of NC_135409.1, from coordinate 35,248 downwards.
AATTGGACCATTTTACACTATGTCCATTGTAGATTTGTGTCTCTGACAGTTCGTTTGGTTGCAGGGGACATATTCAGTTTTTATGGCCAAAATGTGCTTTTCAGGGGCTGAAAAGCATGTTTTGGCCGAGTATGATAATTTTCATTAAAACTTGATTTCTATCCATTTGAATGATGCCAAATGAATAACTTACTTGAATTGGACCATTTTACACTATGTCCATTGTAGATTTGTGTCTCTGACAGTTCGTTTGGTTGCAGGGGACATATTCAGTTTTTATGGCCAAAATGTGCTTTTCAGGGGCTGAAAAGCATGTTTTGGCCGAATATGATAATTTTCATTAAAACTTGATTTCTATCACTTCGAATGATGCCAAATGAATAACTTACTTGAATTGGACCATTTTACACTATGTCCATTGTAGATTTGTGTCTCTGACAGTTCGTTTGGTTGCAGGGGACATATTAAGTTTTTATGGCCAAAATGTGCTTTTCAGGGGCTGAAAAGCATGTTTTGGCCGAGTATGATAATTTTCATTAAAACTTGATTTCTATCACTTCGAATGATGCCAAATGAATAACTTACTTGAATTGGACTATTTTACACTATGTCCATTGTAGATTTGTGTCTCCGACAGTTCGTTTGGTTGCAGGGGACATTTTCAGTTTTTATGGCCAAAATGTGCTTTTCAGGGGCTGAAAAGCATGTTTTGGCCGAATATGATAATTTTCATTAAAACTTGATTTCTATCACTTCGAATGATGCCAAATGAATAACTTACTTGAATTGGACCATTTTACACTATGTCCATTGTAGATTTGTGTCTCTGACAGTTCGTTTGGTTGCAGGGGACATATTCAGTTTTTATGGCCAAAATGTGCTTTTCAGGGGCTGAAAAGCATGTTTTGGCCGAGTTTGATAATTTTCATTAAAACTTAATTTCCATCACTTCGAATGATGCCAAATGAATAATTTACTTGAATTGGACCATTTTACACTATGTCCATTGTAGATTTGTATCTCTGACAGTTCGTTTGGTTGCAGGGGACATATTCAGTTTTTATGGCCAAAATGTGCTTTTCAGGGGCTGAAAAGCACGTTTTGGCAGAATATGATAATTTTCATTAAAACTTGATTTCTATCCATTCGAATGATGCCAAATGAATATCTTACTTGAATTGGACCATTTTACACTATGTCCATTGTAGATTTGTTTCTCTGACAGTTCGTTTGGTTGCAGGGGACATATTCAGTTTTTATGGCCAAAATGTGCTTTTCAGGGGCTGAAAAGCATGTTTTGGCCGAATATGATAATTTTCATTAAAACTTGATTTCTATCACTTCGAATGATGCCAAATGAATAACTTACTTGAATTGGACCATTTTACACTATGTCCATTGTAGATTTGTGTCTCTGACAGTTCGTTTGGTTGCAGGGGACATATTCAGTTTTTATGGCCAAAATGTGCTTTTCAGGGGCTGAAAAGCATGTTTTGGCCGAATATGATAATTTTCATTAAAACTTGATTTCTATCACTTCGAATGATGCCAAATGAATAACTTACTTGAATTGGACCATTTTACACTATGTCCATTGTAGATTTGTGTCTCTGACAGTTCGTTTGGTTGCAGGGGACATATTCAGTTTTTATGGCCAAAATGTGCTTTTCAGGGGCTGAAAAGCATGTTTTGGCCGAATATGATAATTTTCATTAAAACTTGATTTCTATCACTTCGAATGATGCCAAATGAATAACTTACTTGAATTGGACCATTTTACACTATGTCCATTGTAGATTTGTGTCTCTGACAGTTCGTTTGGTTGCAGGGGACATATTCAGTTTTTATGGCCAAAATGTGCTTTTCAGGGGCTGAAAAGCATGTTTTGGCCGAATATGATAATTTTCATTAAAACTTGATTTCTATCACTTCGAATGATGCCAAATGAATAACTTACTTGAATTGGACCATTTTACACTATGTCCATTGTAGATTTGTGTCTCTGACAGTTCGTTTGGTTGCAGGGGACATATTCAGTTTTTATGGCCAAAATGTGCTTTTCAGGGGCTGAAAAGCATGTTTTGGCCGAGTATGATAATTTTCATTAAAACTTGATTTCTATCCATTTGAATGATGCCAAATGAATAACTTACTTGAATTGGACCATTTTACACTATGTCCATTGTAGATTTGTGTCTCTGACAGTTCGTTTGGTTGCAGGGGACATATTCAGTTTTTATGGCCAAAATGTGCTTTTCAGGGGCTGAAAAGCATGTTTTGGCCGAATATGATAATTTTCATTAAAACTTGATTTCTATCACTTCGAATGATGCCAAATGAATAACTTACTTGAATTGGACCATTTTACACTATGTCCATTGTAGATTTGTGTCTCTGACAGTTCGTTTGGTTGCAGGGGACATATTAAGTTTTTATGGCCAAAATGTGCTTTTCAGGGGCTGAAAAGCATGTTTTGGCCGAGTATGATAATTTTCATTAAAACTTGATTTCTATCCATTTGAATGATGCCAAATGAATAACTTACTTGAATTGGACCATTTTACACTATGTCCATTGTAGATTTGTGTCTCTGACAGTTTGTTTGGTTGCAGGGGACATATTCAGTTTTTATGGCCAAAATGTGCTTTTCAGGGGCTGAAAAGCATGTTTTGGCCGAGTATGATAATTTTCATTAAAACTTGATTTCTATCCATTTGAATGATGCCAAATGAATAACTTACTTGAAATGGACCATTTTACACTATGTCCATTGTAGATTTGTGTCTCTGACAGTTCGTTTGGTTGCAGGGGACATATTCAGTTTTTATGGCCAAAATGTGCTTTTCAGGGGCTGAAAAGCATGTTTTGGCCGAATATGATAATTTTCATTAAAACTTGTATTCTATCACTTCGAATGATGCCAAATGAATAACTTACTTGAATTGGACCATTTTACACTATGTCCATTGTAGATTTGTGTCTCTGACAGTTCGTTTGGTTGCAAGGGACATATTAAGTTTTTATGGCCAAAATGTGCTTTTCAGGGGCTGAAAAGCATGTTTTGGCCGAGTATGATAATTTTCATTAAAACTTGATTTCTATCACTTCGAATGATGCCAAATGAATAACTTACTTGAATTGGACTATTTTACACTATGTCCATTGTAGATTTGTGTCTCCGACAGTTCGTTTGGTTGCAGGGGACATTTTCAGTTTTTATGGCCAAAATGTGCTTTTCAGGGGCTGAAAAGCATGTTTTGGCCGAATATGATAATTTTCATTAAAACTTGATTTCTATCACTTCGAATGATGCCAAATGAATAACTTACTTGAATTGGACCATTTTACACTATGTCCATTGTAGATTTGTGTCTCTGACAGTTCGTTTGGTTGCAGGGGACATATTCAGTTTTTATGGCCAAAATGTGCTTTTCAGGGGCTGAAAAGCATGTTTTGGCCGAATATGATAATTTTCATTAAAACTTGATTTCTATCACTTCGAATGATGCCAAATGAATAATTTACTTGAATTGGACCATTTTACACTATGTCCATAGTAGATTTGTGTCTCTGACAGTTCGTTTGGTTGCAGGGGACATATTCAGTTTTTATGGCCAAAATGTGCTTTTCAGGGGCTGAAAAGCATGTTTTGGCCGAATATGATAATTTTCATTAAAACTTGATTTCTATCACTTCGAATGATGCCAAATGAATAACTTACTTGAATTGGACCATTTTACACTATGTCCATTGTAGATTTGTGTCTCCGACAGTTTGTTTGGTTGCAGGGGACATTTTCAGTTTTTATGGCCAAAATGTGCTTTTCAGGGGCTGAAAAGCATGTTTTGGCCGAGTATGATAATTTTCATTAAAACTTGATTTCTATCCATTTGAATGATGCCAAATGAATAACTTACTTGAATTGGACCATTTTACACTATGTCCATTGTAGATTTGTGTCTCTGACAGTTCGTTTGGTTGCAGGGGACATATTCAGTTTTTATGGCCAAAATGTGCTTTTCAGGGGCTGAAAAGCATGTTTTGGCCGAATATAATAATTTTCATTAAAACTTGATTTCTATCACTTCGAATGATGCCAAATGAATAACTTACTTGAATTGGACCATTTTACACTATGTCCATTGTAGATTTGTGTCTCTGACAGTTCGTTTGGTTGCAGGGGACATATTCAGTTTTTATGGCCAAAATGTGCTTTTCAGGGGCTGAAAAGCATGTTTTGGCCGAATATGATAATTTTCATTAAAACTTGATTTCTATCACTTCGAATGATGCCAAATGAATAACTTACTTGAATTGGACCATTTTACACTATGTCCATTGTAGATTTGTGTCTCCGACAGTTTGTTTGGTTGCAGGGGACATTTTCAGTTTTTATGGCCAAAATGTGCTTTTCAGGGGCTGAAAAGCATGTTTTGGCCGAGTATGATAATTTTCATTAAAACTTGATTTCTATCCATTTGAATGATGCCAAATGAATAACTTACTTGAATTGGACCATTTTACACTATGTCCATTGTAGATTTGTGTCTCTGACAGTTCGTTTGGTTGCAGGGGACATATTCAGTTTTTATGGCCAAAATGTGCTTTTCAGGGGCTGAAAAGCATGTTTTGGCCGAATATGATAATTTTCATTAAAACTTGATTTCTATCACTTCGAATGATGCCAAATGAATAACTTACTTGAATTGGACCATTTTACACTATGTCCATTGTAGATTTGTGTCTCTGACAGTTCGTTTGGTTGCAGGGGACATATTAAGTTTTTATGGCCAAAATGTGCTTTTCAGGGGCTGAAAAGCATGTTTTGGCCGAGTATGATAATTTTCATTAGAACTTGATTTCTATCACTTCGAATGATGCCAAATGAATAACTTACTTGAATTGGACCATTTTACACTATGTCCATTGTAGATTTGTGTCTCCGACAGTTCGTTTGGTTGCAGGGGACATTTTCAGTTTTTATGGCCAAAATGTGCTTTTCAGGGGCTGAAAAGCATGTTTTGGCCGAGTATGATAATTTTCATTAAAACTTGATTTCTATCCACTTGAATGATGCCAAATGAATAACTTACTTGAATTGGACCATTTTACACTATGTCCATTGTAGATTTGTGTCTCTGACAGTTCGTTTGGTTGCAGGGGACATATTCAGTTTTTATGGCCAAAATGTGCTTTTCAGGGGCTGAAAAGCATGTTTTGGCCGAATATGATAATTTTCATTAAAACTTGATTTCTATCACTTCGAATGATGCCAAATGAATAACTTACTTGAATTGGACCATTTTACACTATGTCCATTGTAGATTTGTGTCTCTGACAGTTCGTTTGGTTGCAGGGGACATATTCAGTTTTTATGGCCAAAATGTGCTTTTCAGGGGCTGAAAAGCATGTTTTGGCCGAATATGATAATTTTCATTAAAACTTGATTTCTATCACTTCGAATGATGCCAAATGAATAACTTACTTGAATTGGACCATTTTACACTATGTCCATTGTAGATTTGTGTCTCCGACAGTTTGTTTGGTTGCAGGGGACATTTTCAGTTTTTATGGCCAAAATGTGCTTTTCAGGGGCTGAAAAGCATGTTTTGGCCGAGTATGATAATTTTCATTAAAACTTGATTTCTATCCATTTGAATGATGCCAAATGAATAACTTACTTGAATTGGACCATTTTACACTATGTCCATTGTAGATTTGTGTCTCTGACAGTTCGTTTGGTTGCAGGGGACATATTCAGTTTTTATGGCCAAAATGTGCTTTTCAGGGGCTGAAAAGCATGTTTTGGCCGAATATGATAATTTTCATTAAAACTTGATTTCTATCACTTCGAATGATGCCAAATGAATAACTTACTTGAATTGGACCATTTTACACTATGTCCATTGTAGATTTGTGTCTCTGACAGTTCGTTTGGTTGCAGGGGACATATTAAGTTTTTATGGCCAAAATGTGCTTTTCAGGGGCTGAAAAGCATGTTTTGGCCGAGTATGATAATTTTCATTAAAACTTGATTTCTATCACTTCGAATGATGCCAAATGAATAACTTACTTGAATTGGACCATTTTACACTATGTCCATTGTAGATTTGTGTCTCTGACAGTTCGTTTGGTTGCAGGGGACATATTCAGTTTTTATGGCCAAAATATGCTTTTCAGGGGCTGAAAAGCATGTTTTGGCCGAGTTTGATAATTTTCATTAAAACTTAATTTCTATCACTTCGAATGATGCCAAATGAATAACTTACTTGAATTGGACCATTTTACACTATGTCCATTGTAGATTTGTGTCTCTGACAGTTCGTTTGGTTGCAGGGGACATTTTCAGTTTTTATGGCCAAAATGTGCTTTTCAGAGGCTGAAAAGCATGTTTTGGCAGAGTATGATAATTTTCATTAAAACTTGATTTCTATCACTTCGAATGATGCCGAATGAATAACTTACTTGAATTGGACCATTTTACACTATGTCCATTGTAGATTTGTGTCTCTGACAGTTCGTTTGGTTGCAGGGGACATATTCAGTTTTTATGGCCAAAATGTGCTTTTCAGGGGCTGAAAAGCATGTTTTGGCCGAATATGATAATTTTCATTAAAACTTGATTTCTATCACTTCGAATGATGCCAAATGAATAACTTACTTGAATTGGACCATTTTACACTATGTCCATTGTAGATTTGTGTCTCCGACAGTTTGTTTGGTTGCAGGGGACATTTTCAGTTTTTATGGCCAAAATGTGCTTTTCAGGGGCTGAAAAGCATGTTTTGGCCGAGTATGATAATTTTCATTAAAACTTGATTTCTATCCATTTGAATGATGCCAAATGAATAACTTACTTGAATTGGACCATTTTACACTATGTCCATTGTAGATTTGTGTCTCTGACAGTTCGTTTGGTTGCAGGGGACATATTCAGTTTTTATGGCCAAAATGTGCTTTTCAGGGGCTGAAAAGCATGTTTTGGCCGAATATGATAATTTTCATTAAAACTTGATTTCTATCACTTCGAATGATGCCAAATGAATAACTTACTTGAATTGGACCATTTTACACTATGTCCATTGTAGATTTGTGTCTCTGACAGTTCGTTTGGTTGCAGGGGACATATTAAGTTTTTATGGCCAAAATGTGCTTTTCAGGGGCTGAAAAGCATGTTTTGGCCGAGTATGATAATTTTCATTAAAACTTGATTTCTATCCATTTGAATGATGCCAAATGAATAACTTACTTGAATTGGACCATTTTACACTATGTCCATTGTAGATTTGTGTCTCTGACAGTTCGTTTGGTTGCAGGGGACATTTTCAGTTTTTATGGCCAAAATGTGCTTTTCAGAGGCTGAAAAGCATGTTTTGGCAGAGTATGATAATTTTCATTAAAACTTGATTTCTATCACTTCGAATGATGCCAAATGAATAACTTACTTGAATTGGACCATTTTACACTATGTCCATTGTAGATTTGTGTCTCTGACAGTTCGTTTGGTTGCAGGGGACATATTCAGTTTTTATGGCCAAAATGTGCTTTTCAGGGGCTGAAAAGCATGTTTTGGCCGAATATGATAATTTTCATTAAAACTTGATTTCTATCACTTCGAATGATGCCAAATGAATAACTTACTTGAATTGGACCATTTTACACTATGTCCATTGTAGATTTGTGTCTCCGACAGTTTGTTTGGTTGCAGGGGACATTTTCAGTTTTTATGGCCAAAATGTGCTTTTCAGGGGCTGAAAAGCATGTTTTGGCCGAGTATGATAATTTTCATTAAAACTTGATTTCTATCCATTTGAATGATGCCAAATGAATAACTTACTTGAATTGGACCATTTTACACTATGTCCATTGTAGATTTGTGTCTCTGACAGTTCGTTTGGTTGCAGGGGACATATTCAGTTTTTATGGCCAAAATGTGCTTTTCAGGGGCTGAAAAGCATGTTTTGGCCGAATATGATAATTTTCATTAAAACTTGATTTCTATCACTTCGAATGATGCCAAATGAATAACTTACTTGAATTGGACCATTTTACACTATGTCCATTGTAGATTTGTGTCTCTGACAGTTCGTTTGGTTGCAGGGGACATATTAAGTTTTTATGGCCAAAATGTGCTTTTCAGGGGCTGAAAAGCATGTTTTGGCCGAGTATGATAATTTTCATTAAAACTTGATTTCTATCCATTTGAATGATGCCAAATGAATAACTTACTTGAATTGGACCATTTTACACTATGTCCATTGTAGATTTGTGTCTCTGACAGTTCGTTTGGTTGCAGGGGACATATTCAGTTTTTATGGCCAAAATGTGCTTTTCAGGGGCTGAAAAGCATGTTTTGGCCGAATATGATAATTTTCATTAAAACTTGATTTCTATCACTTCGAATGATGCCAAATGAATAACTTACTTGAATTGGACCATTTTACACTATGTCCATTGTAGATTTGTGTCTCTGACAGTTCGTTTGGTTGCAGGGGACATATTCAGTTTTTATGGCCAAAAATGTGCTTTTCAGGGGCTGAAAAGCATGTTTTGGCCGAATATGATAATTTTCATTGAAACTTGATTTCTATCACTTCGAATGATGCCAAATGAATAACTTACTTGAATTGGACCATTTTACACTATGTCCATTGTAGATTTGTGTCTCTGACAGTTCGTTTGGTTGCAGGGGACATATTCAGTTTTTATGGCCAAAATATGCTTTTCAGGGGCTGAAAAGCATGTTTTGGCCGAATATGATAATTTTCATTAAAACTTGATTTCTATCACTTCGAATGATGCCAAATGAATAACTTACTTGAATTGGACCATTTTACACTATGTCCATTGTAGATTTGTGTCTCCGACAGTTTGTTTGGTTGCAGGGGACATTTTCAGTTTTTATGGCCAAAAATGTGCTTTTCAGGGGCTGAAAAGCATGTTTTGGCCGAGTATGATAATTTTCATTAAAACTTGATTTCTATCCATTTGAATGATGCCAAATGAATAACTTACTTGAATTGGACCATTTTACACTATGTCCATTGTAGATTTGTGTCTCTGACAGTTCGTTTGGTTGCAGGGGACATATTCAGTTTTTATGGCCAAAATATGCTTTTCAGGGGCTGAAAAGCATGTTTTGGCCGAGTTTGATAATTTTCATTAAAACTTAATTTCTATCACTTCGAATGATGCCAAATGAATAACTTACTTGAATTGGACCATTTTACACTATGTCCATTGTAGATTTGTGTCTCTGACAGTTCGTTTGGTTGCAGGGGACATTTTCAGTTTTTATGGCCAAAATGTGCTTTTCAGAGGCTGAAAAGCATGTTTTGGCAGAGTATGATAATTTTCATTAAAACTTAATTTCTATCACTTCGAATGATGCCAAATGAATAACTTACTTGAATTTGAACATTTTACACTATGTCCATTGTAGATTTGTGTCTCTGACAGTTCGTTTTGTTGCAGGGGACATATTCAGTTTTTATGGCCAAAATGTGCTTTTCAGGGGCTGAAAAGCATGTTTTGGCCGAATATGATAATTTTCATTAAAACTTGATTTCTATCACTTCGAATGGTGCCAAATGAATAACTTACTTGAATTGGACCATTTTACACTATGTCCATTGTAGATTTGTGTCTCCGACAGTTTGTTTGGTTGCAGGGGACATTTTCAGTTTTTATGGCCAAAAATGTGCTTTTCAGGGGCTGAAAAGCATGTTTTGGCCGAGTATGATAATTTTCATTAAAACTTGATTTCTATCCATTTGAATGATGCCAAATGAATAACTTACTTGAATTGGACCATTTTACACTATGTCCATTGTAGATTTGTGTCTCTGACAGTTCGTTTGGTTGCAGGGGACATATTCAGTTTTTATGGCCAAAATATGCTTTTCAGGGGCTGAAAAGCATGTTTTGGCCGAGTTTGATAATTTTCATTAAAACTTAATTTCTATCACTTCGAATGATGCCAAATGAATAACTTACTTGAATTGGACCATTTTACACTATGTCCATTGTAGATTTGTGTCTCTGACAGTTCGTTTGGTTGCAGGGGACATTTTCAGTTTTTATGGCCAAAATGTGCTTTTCAGGGGCTGAAAAGCATGTTTTGGCCGAATATGATAATTTTCATTAAAACTTGATTTCTATCACTTCGAATGATGCCAAATGAATAACTTACTTGAATTGGACCATTTTACACTATGTCCATTGTAGATTTGTGTCTCTGACAGTTCGTTTGGTTGCAGGGGACATATTCAGTTTTTATGGCCAAAATATGCTTTTCAGGGGCTGAAAAGCATGTTTTGGCCGAATATGATAATTTTCATTAAAACTTGATTTCTATCACTTCGAATGATGCCAAATGAATAACTTACTTGAATTGGACCATTTTACACTATGTCCATTGTAGATTTGTGTCTCCGACAGTTTGTTTGGTTGCAGGGGACATTTTCAGTTTTTATGGCCAAAAATGTGCTTTTCAGGGGCTGAAAAGCATGTTTTGGCCGAGTATGATAATTTTCATTAAAACTTGATTTCTATCCATTTGAATGATGCCAAATGAATAACTTACTTGAATTGGACCATTTTACACTATGTCCATTGTAGATTTGTGTCTCTGACAGTTCGTTTGGTTGCAGGGGACATATTCAGTTTTTATGGCCAAAATATGCTTTTCAGGGGCTGAAAAGCATGTTTTGGCCGAGTTTGATAATTTTCATTAAAACTTAATTTCTATCACTTCGAATGATGCCAAATGAATAACTTACTTGAATTGGACCATTTTACACTATGTCCATTGTAGATTTGTGTCTCTGACAGTTCGTTTGGTTGCAGGGGACATTTTCAGTTTTTATGGCCAAAATGTGCTTTTCAGAGGCTGAAAAGCATGTTTTGGCAGAGTATGATAATTTTCATTAAAACTTAATTTCTATCACTTCGAATGATGCCAAATGAATAACTTACTTGAATTTGAACATTTTACACTATGTCCATTGTAGATTTGTGTCTCTGACAGTTCGTTTTGTTGCAGGGGACATATTCAGTTTTTATGGCCAAAATGTGCTTTTCAGGGGCTGAAAAGCATGTTTTGGCCGAATATGATAATTTTCATTAAAACTTGATTTCTATCACTTCGAATGGTGCCAAATGAATAACTTACTTGAATTGGACCATTTTACACTATGTCCATTGTAGATTTGTGTCTCCGACAGTTTGTTTGGTTGAAGGGACATTTTCAGTTTTTATGGCCAAAATGTGCTTTTCAGGGGCTGAAAAGCATGTTTTGGCCGAGTATGATAATTTTCATTAAAACTTGATTTCTATCCATTTGAATGATGCCAAATGAATAACTTACATGAATTGGACCATTTTACACTATGTCCATTGTAGATTTGTGACTCTGACAGTTCGTTTGGTTGCAGGGGACATATTCAGTTTTTATGGCCAAAATGTGCTTTTCAGGGGCTGAAAAGCATGTTTTGGCCGAATATGATAATTTTCATTAAAACTTGATTTCTATCACTTCGAATGATGCCAAATGAATAACTTACTTGAATTGGACCATTTTACACTATGTCCATTGTAGATTTGTGTCTCCGACAGTTTGTTTGGTTGCAGGGGACATTTTCAGTTTTTATGGCCAAAATTTGCTTTTCAGGGGCTGAAAAGCATGTTTTGGCCGAGTATGATAATTTTCATTAAAACTTGATTTCTATCCATTTGAATGATGCCAAATGAATAACTTACTTGAATTGGACCATTTTACACTATGTCCATTGTAGATTTGTGTCTCTGACAGTTCGTATGGTTGCAGGGGACATATTCAGTTTTTATGGCCAAAATGTGCTTTTCAGGGGCTGAAAAGCATGTTTTGGCCGAGTTTGATAATTTTCATTAAAACTTAATTTCTATCACTTCGAATGATGCCAAATGAATAATTTACTTGAATTGGACCATTTTACACTATGTCCATTGTAGATTTGTATCCCTGACAGTTCGTTTGGTTGCAGGGGACATATTCAGTTTTTATGGCCAAAATGTGCTTTCAGGGGCTGAAAAGCATGTTTTGGCCAAGTATGATAATTTTCATTAAAACTTGATTTCTATCCATTTGAATGATGCCAAATGAATAACTTACTTGAATTGGACCATTTTACACAATGTCCATTGTAGATTTGTGTCTCTGACAGTTCGTTTGGTTGCAGGGGACATATTCAGTTTTTATGGCCAAAATGTGCTTTTCAGGGGCTGAAAAGCATGTTTTGGCCGAGTTTGATAATTTTCATTAAAACTTGATTTCTATCACTTCGAATGATGCCAAATGAATAACTTACTTGAATTGGACCATTTAACACTATGTCCATTGTAGATTTGTGTCTCTGACAGTTCGTTTGGTTGCAGGGGACATATTCAGTTTTTATGGCCAAAATGTGCTTTTCAGGGGCTGAAAAGCATGTTTTGGCCGAGTATGATAATTTTCATTAAAACTTGATTTCTATCCATTTGAATGATGCCAAATGAATAACTTACTTGAATTGGACCATTTTACACTATGTCCATTGTAGATTTGTGTCTCTGACAGTTCGTTTGGTTGCAGGGGACATATTCAGTTTTTATGGCCAAAATGTGCTTTTCAGGGGCTGAAAAGCATGTTTTGGCCGAGTTTGATAATTTTCATTAAAACTTAATTTCCATCACTTCGAATGATGCCAAATGAATAATTTACTTGAATTGGACCATTTTACACTATGTCCATTGTAGATTTGTATCTCTGACAGTTCGTTTGGTTGCAGGGGACATATTCAGTTTTTATGGCCAAAATGTGCTTTTCAGGGGCTGAAAAGCATGTTTTGGCCGAGTATGATAATTTTCATTAAAACTTGATTTCTATCCATTTGAATGATGCCAAATGAATAACTTACTTGAATTGGACCATTTTACACTATGTCCATTGTAGATTTGTGTCTCTGACAGTTCGTTTGGTTGCAGGGGACATATTCAGTTTTTATGGCCAAAATGTGCTTTTCAGGGGCTGAAAAGCATGTTTTGGCCGAGTATGATAATTTTCATTAAAACTTGATTTCTATCCATTTGAATGATGCCAAATGAATAACTTACTTGAATTGGACCATTTTACACTATGTCCATTGTAGATTTGTGTCTCTGACAGTTCGTTTGGTTGCAGGGGACATATTCAGTTTTTATGGCCAAAATGTGCTTTTCAGGGGCTGAAAAGCATGTTTTGGCCGAATATGATAATTTTCATTAAAACTTGATTTCTATCACTTCGAATGATGCCAAATGAATAACTTACTTGAATTGGACCATTTTACACTATGTCCATTGTAGATTTGTGTCTCTGACAGTTCGTTTGGTTGCAGGGGACATATTAAGTTTTTATGGCCAAAATGTGCTTTTCAGGGGCTGAAAAGCATGTTTTGGCCGAGTATGATAATTTTCATTAAAACTTGATTTCTATCACTTCGAATGATGCCAAATGAATAACTTACTTGAATTGGACTATTTTACACTATGTCCATTGTAGATTTGTGTCTCCGACAGTTCATTTGGTTGCAGGGGACATTTTCAGTTTTTATGGCCAAAATGTGCTTTTCAGGGGCTGAAAAGCATGTTTTGGCCGAATATGATAATTTTCATTAAAACTTGATTTCTATCCATTTGAATGATGCCAAATGAATAACTTACTTGAATTGGACCATTTTACACTATGTCCATTGTAGATTTGTGTCTCTGACAGTTCGTTTGGTTGCAGGGGACATATTCAGTTTTTATGGCCAAAATGTGCTTTTCAGGGGCTGAAAAGCATGTTTTGGCCGAATATGATAATTTTCATTAAAACTTGATTTCTATCACTTCGAATGATGCCAAATGAATAACTTACTTGAATTGGACCATTTTACACTATGTCCATTGTAGATTTGTGTCTCTGACAGTTCGTTTGGTTGCAGGGGACATATTAAGTTTTTATGGCCAAAATGTGCTTTTCAGGGGCTGAAAAGCATGTTTTGGCCGAGTATGATAATTTTCATTAGAACTTGATTTCTATCACTTCGAATGATGCCAAATGAATAACTTACTTGAATTGGACCATTTTACACTATGTCCATTGTAGATTTGTGTCTCCGACAGTTCGTTTGGTTGCAGGGGACATTTTCAGTTTTTATGGCCATAATGTGCTTTTCAGGGGCTGAAAAGCATGTTTTGGCCGAGTATGATAATTTTCATTAAAACTTGATTTCTATCCATTTGAATGATGCCAAATGAATAACTTACTTGAATTGGACCATTTTACACTATGTCCATTGTAGATTTGTGTCTCTGACAGTTCGTTTGGTTGCAGGGGACATATTCAGTTTTTATGGCCAAAATGTGCTTTTCAGGGGCTGAAAAGCATGTTTTGGCCGAATATGATAATTTTCATTAAAACTTGATTTCTATCACTTCGAATGATGCCAAATGAATAACTTACTTGAATTGGACCATTTTACACTATGTCCATTGTAGATTTGTGTCTCTGACAGTTCGTTTGGTTGCAGGGGACATATTCAGTTTTTATGGCCAAAATGTGCTTTTCAGGGGCTGAAAAGCATGTTTTGGCCGAATATGATAATTTTCATTAAAACTTGATTTCTATCACTTCGAATGATGCCAAATGAATAACTTACTTGAATTGGACCATTTTACACTATGTCCATTGTAGATTTGTGTCTCCGACAGTTTGTTTGGTTGCAGGGGACATTTTCAGTTTTTATGGCCAAAATGTGCTTTTCAGGGGCTGAAAAGCATGTTTTGGCCGAGTATGATAATTTTCATTAAAACTTGATTTCTATCCATTTGAATGATGCCAAATGAATAACTTACTTGAATTGGACCATTTTACACTATGTCCATTGTAGATTTGTGTCTCTGACAGTTCGTTTGGTTGCAGGGGACATATTCAGTTTTTATGGCCAAAATGTGCTTTTCAGGGGCTGAAAAGCATGTTTTGGCCGAATATGATAATTTTCATTAAAACTTGATTTCTATCACTTCGAATGATGCCAAATGAATAACTTACTTGAATTGGACCATTTTACACTATGTCCATTGTAGATTTGTGTCTCTGACAGTTCGTTTGGTTGCAGGGGACATATTAATTTTTTATGGCCAAAATGTGCTTTTCAGGGGCTGAAAAGCATGTTTTGGCCGAGTATGATAATTTTCATTAAAACTTGATTTCTATCACTTCGAATGATGCCAAATGAATAACTTACTTGAATTGGACCATTTTACACTATGTCCATTGTAGATTTGTGTCTCCGACAGTTCGTTTGGTTGCAGGGGACATTTTCAGTTTTTATGGCCAAAATGTGCTTTTCAGGGGCTGAAAAGCATGTTTTGGCCAAATATGATAATTTTCATTAAAACTTGATTTCTATCCATTTGAATGATGCCAAATGAATAACTTACTTGAATTGGACCATTTTACACTATGTCCATTGTAGATTTGTGTCTCTGACAGTTCGTTTGGTTGCAGGGGACATATTCAGTTTTTATGGCCAAAATGTGCTTTTCAGGGGCTGAAAAGCATGTTTTGGCCGAATATGATAATTTTCATTAAAACTTGATTTCTATCACTTCGAATGATGCCAAATGAATAACTTACTTGAATTGGACCATTTTACACTATGTCCATTGTAGATTTGTGTCTCTGACAGTTCGTTTGGTTGCAGGGGACATATTCAGTTTTTATGGCCAAAATATGCTTTTCAGGGGCTGAAAAGCATGTTTTGGCCGAATATGATAATTTTCTTTAAAACTTGATTTCTATCACTTCGAATGATGCCAAATGAATAACTTACTTGAATTGGACCATTTTACACTATGTCCATTGTAGATTTGTGTCTCCGACAGTTTGTTTGGTTGCAGGGGACATTTTCAGTTTTTATGGCCAAAAATGTGCTTTTCAGGGGCTGAAAAGCATGTTTTGGCCGAGTATGATAATTTTCATTAAAACTTGATTTCTATCCATTTGAATGATGCCAAATGAATAACTTACTTGAATTGGACCATTTTACACTATGTCCATTGTAGATTTGTGTCTCTGACAGTTCGTTTGGTTGCAGGGGACATATTCAGATTTTATGGCCAAAATATGCTTTTCAGGGGCTGAAAAGCATGTTTTGGCCGAGTTTGATAATTTTCATTAAAACTTAATTTCTATCACTTCGAATGATGCCAAATGAATAACTTACTTGAATTGGACCATTTTACACTATGTCCATTGTAGATTTGTGTCTCTGACAGTTCGTTTGGTTGCAGGGGACATTTTCAGTTTTTATGGCCAAAATATGCTTTTCAGGGGCTGAAAAGCATGTTTTGGCCGAATATGATAATTTTCATTAAAACTTGATTTCTATCACTTCGAATGATGCCAAATGAATAACTTACTTGAATTGGACCATTTTACACTATGTCCATTGTAGATTTGTGTCTCCGACAGTTTGTTTGGTTGCAGGGGACATTTTCAGTTTTTATGGCCAAAAATGTGCTTTTCAGGGGCTGAAAAGCATGTTTTGGCCGAGTATGATAATTTTCATTAAAACTTGATTTCTATCCATTTGAATGATGCCAAATGAATAACTTACTTGAATTGGACCATTTTACACTATGTCCATTGTAGATTTGTGTCTCTGACAGTTCGTTTGGTTGCAGGGGACATATTCAGTTTTTATGGCCAAAATATGCTTTTCAGGGGCTGAAAAGCATGTTTTGGCCGAGTTTGATAATTTTCATTAAAACTTAATTTCTATCACTTCGAATGATGCCAAATGAATAACTTACTTGAATTGGACCATTTTACACTATGTCCATTGTAGATTTGTGTCTCTGACAGTTCGTTTGGTTGCAGGGGACATTTTCAGTTTTTATGGCCAAAATGTGCTTTTCAGAGGCTGAAAAGCATGTTTTGGCAGAGTATGATAATTTTCATTAAAACTTAATTTCTATCACTTCGAATGATGCCAAATGAATAACTTACTTGAATTTGAACATTTTACACTATGTCCATTGTAGATTTGTGTCTCTGACAGTTCGTTTTGTTGCAGGGGACATATTCAGTTTTTATGGCCAAAATGTGCTTTTCAGGGGCTGAAAAGCATGTTTTGGCCGAATATGATAATTTTCATTAAAACTTGATTTCTATCACTTCGAATGGTGCCAAATGAATAACTTACTTGAATTGGACCATTTTACACTATGTCCATTGTAGATTTGTGTCTCCGACAGTTTGTTTGGTTGAAGGGACATTTTCAGTTTTTATGGCCAAAATGTGGTTTTCAGGGGCTGAAAAGCATGTTTTGGCCGAGTATGATAATTTTCATTAAAACTTGATTTCTATCCATTTGAATGATGCCAAATGAATAACTTACATGAATTGGACCATTTTACACTATGTCCATTGTAGATTTGTGACTCTGACAGTTCGTTTGGTTGCAGGGGACATATTCAGTTTTTATGGCCAAAATGTGCTTTTCAGGGGCTGAAAAGCATGTTTTGGCCGAATATGATAATTTTCATTAAAACTTGATTTCTATCACTTCGAATGATGCCAAATGAATAACTTACTTGAATTGGACCATTTTACACTATGTCCATTGTAGATTTGTGTCTCCGACAGTTTGTTTGGTTGCAGGGGACATTTTCAGTTTTTATGGCCAAAATTTGCTTTTCAGGGGCTGAAAAGCATGTTTTGGCCGAGTATGATAATTTTCATTAAAACTTGATTTCTATCCATTTGAATGATGCCAAATGAATAACTTACTTGAATTGGACCATTTAACACTATGTCCATTGTAGATTTGTGTCTCTGACAGTTCGTTTGGTTGCAGGGGACATATTCAGTTTTTATGGCCAAAATGTGCTTTTCAGGGGCTGAAAAGCATGTTTTGGCCGAGTATGATAATTTTCATTAAAACTTGATTTCTATCCATTTGAATGATGCCAAATGAATAACTTACTTGAATTGGACCATTTTACACTATGTCCATTGTAGATTTGTGTCTCTGACAGTTCGTTTGGTTGCAGGGGACATATTCAGTTTTTATGGCCAAAATGTGCTTTTCAGGGGCTGAAAAGCATGTTTTGGCCGAGTTTGATAATTTTCATTAAAACTTAATTTCCATCACTTCGAATGATGCCAAATGAATAATTTACTTGAATTGGACCATTTTACACTATGTCCATTGTAGATTTGTATCTCTGACAGTTCGTTTGGTTGCAGGGGACATATTCAGTTTTTATGGCCAAAATGTGCTTTTCAGGGGCTGAAAAGCATGTTTTGGCCGAGTATGATAATTTTCATTAAAACTTGATTTCTATCCATTTGAATGATGCCAAATGAATAACTTACTTGAATTGGACCATTTTACACTATGTCCATTGTAGATTTGTGTCTCTGACAGTTCGTTTGGTTGCAGGGGACATTTTCAGTTTTTATGGCCAAAATGTGCTTTTCAGAGGCTGAAAAGCATGTTTTGGCAGAGTATGATAATTTTCATTAAAACTTAATTTCTATCCATTTGAATGATGCCAAATGAATAACTTACTTGAATTGGACCATTTTACACTATGTCCATTGTAGATTTGTGTCTCTGACAGTTCGTTTGGTTGCAGGGGACATATTCAGATTTTATGGCCAAAATATGCTTTTCAGGGGCTGAAAAGCATGTTTTGGCCGAGTTTGATAATTTTCATTAAAACTTAATTTCTATCACTTCGAATGATGCCAAATGAATAACTTACTTGAATTGGACCATTTTACACTATGTCCATTGTAGATTTGTGTCTCTGACAGTTCGTTTGGTTGCAGGGGACATTTTCAGTTTTTATGGCCAAAATATGCTTTTCAGGGGCTGAAAAGCATGTTTTGGCCGAATATGATAATTTTCATTAAAACTTGATTTCTATCACTTCGAATGATGCCAAATGAATAACTTACTTGAATTGGACCATTTTACACTATGTCCATTGTAGATTTGTGTCTCCGACAGTTTGTTTGGTTGCAGGGGACATTTTCAGTTTTTATGGCCAAAAATGTGCTTTTCAGGGGCTGAAAAGCATGTTTTGGCCGAGTATGATAATTTTCATTAAAACTTGATTTCTATCCATTTGAATGATGCCAAATGAATAACTTACTTGAATTGGACCATTTTACACTATGTCCATTGTAGATTTGTGTCTCTGACAGTTCGTTTGGTTGCAGGGGACATATTCAGTTTTTATGGCCAAAATATGCTTTTCAGGGGCTGAAAAGCATGTTTTGGCCGAGTTTGATAATTTTCATTAAAACTTAATTTCTATCACTTCGAATGATGCCAAATGAATAACTTACTTGAATTGGACCATTTTACACTATGTCCATTGTAGATTTGTGTCTCTGACAGTTCGTTTGGTTGCAGGGGACATTTTCAGTTTTTATGGCCAAAATGTGCTTTTCAGAGGCTGAAAAGCATGTTTTGGCAGAGTATGATAATTTTCATTAAAACTTAATTTCTATCACTTCGAATGATGCCAAATGAATAACTTACTTGAATTTGAACATTTTACACTATGTCCATTGTAGATTTGTGTCTCTGACAGTTCGTTTTGTTGCAGGGGACATATTCAGTTTTTATGGCCAAAATGTGCTTTTCAGGGGCTGAAAAGCATGTTTTGGCCGAATATGATAATTTTCATTAAAACTTGATTTCTATCACTTCGAATGGTGCCAAATGAATAACTTACTTGAATTGGACCATTTTACACTATGTCCATTGTAGATTTGTGTCTCCGACAGTTTGTTTGGTTGAAGGGACATTTTCAGTTTTTATGGCCAAAATGTGGTTTTCAGGGGCTGAAAAGCATGTTTTGGCCGAGTATGATAATTTTCATTAAAACTTGATTTCTATCCATTTGAATGATGCCAAATGAATAACTTACATGAATTGGACCATTTTACACTATGTCCATTGTAGATTTGTGACTCTGACAGTTCGTTTGGTTGCAGGGGACATATTCAGTTTTTATGGCCAAAATGTGCTTTTCAGGGGCTGAAAAGCATGTTTTGGCCGAATATGATAATTTTCATTAAAACTTGATTTCTATCACTTCGAATGATGCCAAATGAATAACTTACTTGAATTGGACCATTTTACACTATGTCCATTGTAGATTTGTGTCTCCGACAGTTTGTTTGGTTGCAGGGGACATTTTCAGTTTTTATGGCCAAAATTTGCTTTTCAGGGGCTGAAAAGCATGTTTTGGCCGAGTATGATAATTTTCATTAAAACTTGATTTCTATCCATTTGAATGATGCCAAATGAATAACTTACTTGAATTGGACCATTTAACACTATGTCCATTGTAGATTTGTGTCTCTGACAGTTCGTTTGGTTGCAGGGGACATATTCAGTTTTTATGGCCAAAATGTGCTTTTCAGGGGCTGAAAAGCATGTTTTGGCCGAGTATGATAATTTTCATTAAAACTTGATTTCTATCCATTTGAATGATGCCAAATGAATAACTTACTTGAATTGGACCATTTTACACTATGTCCATTGTAGATTTGTGTCTCTGACAGTTCGTTTGGTTGCAGGGGACATATTCAGTTTTTATGGCCAAAATGTGCTTTTCAGGGGCTGAAAAGCATGTTTTGGCCGAGTTTGATAATTTTCATTAAAACTTAATTTCCATCACTTCGAATGATGCCAAATGAATAATTTACTTGAATTGGACCATTTTACACTATGTCCATTGTAGATTTGTATCTCTGACAGTTCGTTTGGTTGCAGGGGACATATTCAGTTTTTATGGCCAAAATGTGCTTTTCAGGGGCTGAAAAGCATGTTTTGGCCGAGTATGATAATTTTCATTAAAACTTGATTTCTATCCATTTGAATGATGCCAAATGAATAACTTACTTGAATTGGACCATTTTACACTATGTCCATTGTAGATTTGTGTCTCTGACAGTTCGTTTGGTTGCAGGGGACATATTCAGTTTTTATGGCCAAAATGTGCTTTTCAGGGGCTGAAAAGCATGTTTTGGCCGAGTATGATAATTTTCATTAAAACTTGATTTCTATCCATTTGAATGATGCCAAATGAATAACTTACTTGAATTGGACCATTTTACACTATGTCCATTGTAGATTTGTGTCTCTGACAGTTCGTTTGGTTGCAGGGGACATATTCAGTTTTTATGGCCAAAATGTGCTTTTCAGGGGCTGAAAAGCATGTTTTGGCCGAATATGATAATTTTCATTAAAACTTGATTTCTATCACTTCGAATGATGCCAAATGAATAACTTACTTGAATTGGACCATTTTACACTATGTCCATTGTAGATTTGTGTCTCTGACAGTTCGTTTGGTTGCAGGGGACATATTAAGTTTTTATGGCCAAAATGTGCTTTTCAGGGGCTGAAAAGCATGTTTTGGCCGAGTATGATAATTTTCATTAAAACTTGATTTCTATCACTTCGAATGATGCCAAATGAATAACTTACTTGAATTGGACTATTTTACACTATGTCCATTGTAGATTTGTGTCTCTGACAGTTCGTTTGGTTGCAGGGGACATATTCAGTTTTTATGGCCAAAATGTGCTTTTCAGGGGCTGAAAAGCATGTTTTGGCCGAGTATGATAATTTTCATTAGAACTTGATTTCTATCACTTCGAATGATGCCAAATGAATAACTTACTTGAATTGGACCATTTTACACTATGTCCATTGTAGATTTGTGTCTCCGACAGTTCGTTTGGTTGCAGGGGACATTTTCAGTTTTTATGGCCAAAATGTGCTTTTCAGGGGCTGAAAAGCATGTTTTGGCCGAGTATGATAATTTTCATTAAAACTTGATTTCTATCCATTTGAATGATGCCAAATGAATAACTTACTTGAATTGGACCATTTTACACTATGTCCATTGTAGATTTGTGTCTCTGACAGTTCGTTTGGTTGCAGGGGACATATTCAGTTTTTATGGCCAAAATGTGCTTTTCAGGGGCTGAAAAGCATGTTTTGGCCGAATATGATAATTTTCATTAAAACTTGATTTCTATCACTTCGAATGATGCCAAATGAATAACTTACTTGAATTGGACCATTTTACACTATGTCCATTGTAGATTTGTGTCTCTGACAGTTCGTTTGGTTGCAGGGGACATATTCAGTTTTTATGGCCAAAATGTGCTTTTCAGGGGCTGAAAAGCATGTTTTGGCCGAATATGATAATTTTCATTAAAACTTGATTTCTATCACTTCGAATGATGCCAAATGAATAACTTACTTGAATTGGACCATTTTACACTATGTCCATTGTAGATTTGTGTCTCCGACAGTTTGTTTGGTTGCAGGGGACATTTTCAGTTTTTATGGCCAAAATGTGCTTTTCAGGGGCTGAAAAGCATGTTTTGGCCGAGTATGATAATTTTCATTAAAACTTGATTTCTATCCATTTGAATGATGCCAAATGAATAACTTACTTGAATTGGACCATTTTACACTATGTCCATTGTAGATTTGTGTCTCTGACAGTTCGTTTGGTTGCAGGGGACATATTCAGTTTTTATGGCCAAAATGTGCTTTTCAGGGGCTGAAAAGCATGTTTTGGCCGAATATGATAATTTTCATTAAAACTTGATTTCTATCACTTCGAATGATGCCAAATGAATAACTTACTTGAATTGGACCATTTTACACTATGTCCATTGTAGATTTGTGTCTCTGACAGTTCGTTTGGTTGCAGGGGACATATTAATTTTTTATGGCCAAAATGTGCTTTTCAGGGGCTGAAAAGCATGTTTTGGCCGAGTATGATAATTTTCATTAAAACTTGATTTCTATCACTTCGAATGATGCCAAATGAATAACTTACTTGAATTGGACCATTTTACACTATGTCCATTGTAGATTTGTGTCTCCGACAGTTCGTTTGGTTGCAGGGGACATTTTCAGTTTTTATGGCCAAAATGTGCTTTTCAGGGGCTGAAAAGCATGTTTTGGCCAAATATGATAATTTTCATTAAAACTTGATTTCTATCCATTTGAATGATGCCAAATGAATAACTTACTTGAATTGGACCATTTTACACTATGTCCATTGTAGATTTGTGTCTCTGACAGTTCGTTTGGTTGCAGGGGACATATTCAGTTTTTATGGCCAAAATGCGCTTTTCAGGGGCTGAAAAGCATGTTTTGGCCGAATATGATAATTTTCATTAAAACTTGATTTCTATCACTTCGAATGATGCCAAATGAATAACTTACTTGAATTGGACCATTTTACACTATGTCCATTGTAGATTTGTGTCTCTGACAGTTCGTTTGGTTGCAGGGGACATATTCAGTTTTTATGGCCAAAATATGCTTTTCAGGGGCTGAAAAGCATGTTTTGGCCGAATATGATAATTTTCTTTAAAACTTGATTTCTATCACTTCGAATGATGCCAAATGAATAACTTACTTGAATTGGACCATTTTACACTATGTCCATTGTAGATTTGTGTCTCCGACAGTTTGTTTGGTTGCAGGGGACATTTTCAGTTTTTATGGCCAAAAATGTGCTTTTCAGGGGCTGAAAAGCATGTTTTGGCCGAGTATGATAATTTTCATTAAAACTTGATTTCTATCCATTTGAATGATGCCAAATGAATAACTTACTTGAATTGGACCATTTTACACTATGTCCATTGTAGATTTGTGTCTCTGACAGTTCGTTTGGTTGCAGGGGACATATTCAGATTTTATGGCCAAAATATGCTTTTCAGGGGCTGAAAAGCATGTTTTGGCCGAGTTTGATAATTTTCATTAAAACTTAATTTCTATCACTTCGAATGATGCCAAATGAATAACTTACTTGAATTGGACCATTTTACACTATGTCCATTGTAGATTTGTGTCTCTGACAGTTCGTTTGGTTGCAGGGGACATTTTCAGTTTTTATGGCCAAAATGTGCTTTTCAGAGGCTGAAAAGCATGTTTTGGCAGAGTATGATAATTTTCATTAAAACTTGATTTCTATCACTTCGAATGATGCCAAATGAATAACTTACTTGAATTGGACCATTTTACACTATGTCCATTGTAGATTTGTGTCTCTGACAGTTCGTTTGGTTGCAGGGGACATATTCAGTTTTTATGGCCAAAATGTGCTTTTCAGGGGCTGAAAAGCATGTTTTGGCCGAATATGATAATTTTCATTAAAACTTGATTTCTATCACTTCGAATGATGCCAAATGAATAACTTACTTGAATTGGACCATTTTACACTATGTCCATTGTAGATTTGTGTCTCCGACAGTTTGTTTGGTTGCAGGGGACATTTTCAGTTTTTATGGCCAAAATGTGCTTTTCAGGGGCTGAAAAGCATGTTTTGGCCGAGTATGATAATTTTCATTAAAACTTGATTTCTATCCATTTGAATGATGCCAAATGAATAACTTACTTGAATTGGACCATTTTACACTATGTCCATTGTAGATTTGTGTCTCTGACAGTTCGTTTGGTTGCAGGGGACATATTCAGTTTTTATGGCCAAAATGTGCTTTTCAGGGGCTGAAAAGCATGTTTTGGCCGAATATGATAATTTTCATTAAAACTTGATTTCTATCACTTCGAATGATGCCAAATGAATAACTTACTTGAATTGGACCATTTTACACTATGTCCATTGTAGATTTGTGTCTCTGACAGTTCGTTTGGTTGCAGGGGACATATTAAGTTTTTATGGCCAAAATGTGCTTTTCAGGGGCTGAAAAGCATGTTTTGGCCGAGTATGATAATTTTCATTAAAACTTGATTTCTATCCATTTGAATGATGCCAAATGAATAACTTACTTGAATTGGACCATTTTACACTATGTCCATTGTAGATTTGTGTCTCTGACAGTTCGTTTGGTTGCAGGGGACATATTCAGTTTTTATGGCCAAAATGTGCTTTTCAGGGGCTGAAAAGCATGTTTTGGCCGAATATGATAATTTTCATTAAAACTTGATTTCTATCACTTCGAATGATGCCAAATGAATAACTTACTTGAATTGGACCATTTTACACTATGTCCATTGTAGATTTGTGTCTCTGACAGTTCGTTTGGTTGCAGGGGACATATTCAGTTTTTATGGCCAAAATATGCTTTTCAGGGGCTGAAAAGCATGTTTTGGCCGAATATGATAATTTTCATTAAAACTTGATTTCTATCACTTCGAATGATGCCAAATGAATAACTTACTTGAATTGGACCATTTTACACTATGTCCATTGTAGATTTGTGTCTCCGACAGTTTGTTTGGTTGCAGGGGACATTTTCAGTTTTTATGGCCAAAAATGTGCTTTTCAGGGGCTGAAAAGCATGTTTTGGCCGAATATGATAATTTTCATTAAAACTTGATTTCTATCCATTTGAATGATGCCAAATGAATAACTTACTTGAATTGGACCATTTTACACTATGTCCATTGTAGATTTGTGTCTCTGACAGTTCGTTTGGTTGCAGGGGACATATTCAGTTTTTATGGCCAAAATATGCTTTTCAGGGGCTGAAAAGCATGTTTTGGCCGAGTTTGATAATTTTCATTAAAACTTAATTTCTATCACTTCGAATGATGCCAAATGAATAACTTACTTGAATTGGACCATTTTACACTATGTCCATTGTAGATTTGTGTCTCTGACAGTTCGTTTGGTTGCAGGGGACATTTTCAGTTTTTATGGCCAAAATGTGCTTTTCAGAGGCTGAAAAGCATGTTTTGGCAGAGTATGATAATTTTCATTAAAACTTAATTTCTATCACTTCGAATGATGCCAAATGAATAACTTACTTGAATTTGAACATTTTACACTATGTCCATTGTAGATTTGTGTCTCTGACAGTTCGTTTTGTTGCAGGGGACATATTCAGTTTTTATGGCCAAAATGTGCTTTTCAGGGGCTGAAAAGCATGTTTTGGCCGAATATGATAATTTTCATTAAAACTTGATTTCTATCACTTCGAATGATGCCAAATGAATAACTTACTTGAATTGGACCATTTTACACTATGTCCATTGTAGATTTGTGTCTCCGACAGTTTGTTTGGTTGAAGGGACATTTTCAGTTTTTATGGCCAAAATGTGCTTTTCAGGGGCTGAAAAGCATGTTTTGGCCGAGTATGATAATTTTCATTAAAACTTGATTTCTATCCATTTGAATGATGCCAAATGAATAACTTACATGAATTGGACCATTTTACACTATGTCCATTGTAGATTTGTGACTCTGACAGTTCGTTTGGTTGCAGGGGACATATTCAGTTTTTATGGCCAAAATGTGCTTTTCAGGGGCTGAAAAGCATGTTTTGGCCGAATATGATAATTTTCATTAAAACTTGATTTCTATCACTTCGAATGATGCCAAATGAATAACTTACTTGAATTGGACCATTTTACACTATGTCCATTGTAGATTTGTGTCTCCGACAGTTTGTTTGGTTGCAGGGGACATTTTCAGTTTTTATGGCCAAAATGTGCTTTTCAGGGGCTGAAAAGCATGTTTTGGCCGAGTATGATAATTTTCATTAAAACTTGATTTCTATCCATTTGAATGATGCCAAATGAATAACTTACTTGAATTGGACCATTTTACACTATGTCCATTGTAGATTTGTGTCTCTGACAGTTCGTTTGGTTGCAGGGGACATATTCAGTTTTTATGGCCAAAATGTGCTTTTCAGGGGCTGAAAAGCATGTTTTGGCCGAATATGATAATTTTCATTAAAACTTGATTTCTATCACTTCGAATGATGCCAAATGAATAACTTACTTGAATTGGACCATTTTACACTATGTCCATTGTAGATTTGTGTCTCTGACAGTTCGTTTGGTTGCAGGGGACATATTAATTTTTTATGGCCAAAATGTGCTTTTCAGGGGCTGAAAAGCATGTTTTGGCCGAGTATGATAATTTTCATTAAAACTTGATTTCTATCACTTCGAATGATGCCAAATGAATAACTTACTTGAATTGGACCATTTTACACTATGTCCATTGTAGATTTGTGTCTCCGACAGTTCGTTTGGTTGCAGGGGACATTTTCAGTTTTTATGGCCAAAATGTGCTTTTCAGGGGCTGAAAAGCATGTTTTGGCCAAATATGATAATTTTCATTAAAACTTGATTTCTATCCATTTGAATGATGCCAAATGAATAACTTACTTGAATTGGACCATTTTACACTATGTCCATTGTAGATTTGTGTCTCTGACAGTTCGTTTGGTTGCAGGGGACATATTCAGTTTTTATGGCCAAAATGTGCTTTTCAGGGGCTGAAAAGCATGTTTTGGCCGAATATGATAATTTTCATTAAAACTTGATTTCTATCACTTCGAATGATGCCAAATGAATAACTTACTTGAATTGGACCATTTTACACTATGTCCATTGTAGATTTGTGTCTCTGACAGTTCGTTTGGTTGCAGGGGACATATTCAGTTTTTATGGCCAAAATATGCTTTTCAGGGGCTGAAAAGCATGTTTTGGCCGAATATGATAATTTTCTTTAAAACTTGATTTCTATCACTTCGAATGATGCCAAATGAATAACTTACTTGAATTGGACCATTTTACACTATGTCCATTGTAGATTTGTGTCTCTGACAGTTCGTTTGGTTGCAGGGGACATATTCAGATTTTATGGCCAAAATATGCTTTTCAGGGGCTGAAAAGCATGTTTTGGCCGAGTTTGATAATTTTCATTAAAACTTAATTTCTATCACTTCGAATGATGCCAAATGAATAACTTACTTGAATTGGACCATTTTACACTATGTCCATTGTAGATTTGTGTCTCTGACAGTTCGTTTGGTTGCAGGGGACATTTTCAGTTTTTATGGCCAAAATGTGCTTTTCAGAGGCTGAAAAGCATGTTTTGGCAGAGTATGATAATTTTCATTAAAACTTGATTTCTATCCATTTGAATGATGCCAAATGAATAACTTACTTGAATTGGACCATTTTACACTATGTCCATTGTAGATTTGTGTCTCTGACAGTTCGTTTGGTTGCAGGGGACATATTCAGTTTTTATGGCCAAAATATGCTTTTCAGGGGCTGAAAAGCATGTTTTGGCCGAGTTTGATAATTTTCATTAAAACTTAATTTCTATCACTTCGAATGATGCCAAATGAATAACTTACTTGAATTGGACCATTTTACACTATGTCCATTGTAGATTTGTGTCTCTGACAGTTCGTTTGGTTGCAGGGGACATTTTCAGTTTTTATGGCCAAAATGTGCTTTTCAGAGGCTGAAAAGCATGTTTTGGCAGAGTATGATAATTTTCATTAAAACTTAATTTCTATCACTTCGAATGATGCCAAATGAATAACTTACTTGAATTTGAACATTTTACACTATGTCCATTGTAGATTTGTGTCTCTGACAGTTCGTTTTGTTGCAGGGGACATTTTCAGTTTTTATGGCCAAAATGTGCTTTTCAGGGGCTGAAAAGCATGTTTTGGCCGAGTATGATAATTTTCATTAAAACTTGATTTCTATCCATTTGAATGATGCCAAATGAATAACTTACTTGAATTGGACCATTTAACACTATGTCCATTGTAGATTTGTGTCTCTGACAGTTCGTTTGGTTGCAGGGGACATATTCAGTTTTTATGGCCAAAATGTGCTTTTCAGGGGCTGAAAAGCATGTTTTGGCCGAGTATGATAATTTTCATTAAAACTTGATTTCTATCCATTTGAATGATGCCAAATGAATAACTTACTTGAATTGGACCATTTTACACTATGTCCATTGTAGATTTGTGTCTCTGACAGTTCGTTTGGTTGCAGGGGACATATTCAGTTTTTATGGCCAAAATGTGCTTTTCAGGGGCTGAAAAGCATGTTTTGGCCGAGTTTGATAATTTTCATTAAAACTTAATTTCCATCACTTCGAATGATGCCAAATGAATAATTTACTTGAATTGGACCATTTTACACTATGTCCATTGTAGATTTGTATCTCTGACAGTTCGTTTGGTTGCAGGGGACATATTCAGTTTTTATGGCCAAAATGTGCTTTTCAGGGGCTGAAAAGCATGTTTTGGCCGAGTATGATAATTTTCATTAAAACTTGATTTCTATCCATTTGAATGATGCCAAATGAATAACTTACTTGAATTGGACCATTTTACACTATGTCCATTGTAGATTTGTGTCTCTGACAGTTCGTTTGGTTGCAGGGGACATATTCAGTTTTTATGGCCAAAATGTGCTTTTCAGGGGCTGAAAAGCATGTTTTGGCCGAGTATGATAATTTTCATTAAAACTTGATTTCTATCCATTTGAATGATGCCAAATGAATAACTTACTTGAATTGGACCATTTTACACTATGTCCATTGTAGATTTGTGTCTCTGACAGTTCGTTTGGTTGCAGGGGACATATTCAGTTTTTATGGCCAAAATGTGCTTTTCAGGGGCTGAAAAGCATGTTTTGGCCGAATATGATAATTTTCATTAAAACTTGATTTCTATCACTTCGAATGATGCCAAATGAATAACTTACTTGAATTGGACCATTTTACACTATGTCCATTGTAGATTTGTGTCTCTGACAGTTCGTTTGGTTGCAGGGGACATATTAAGTTTTTATGGCCAAAATGTGCTTTTCAGGGGCTGAAAAGCATGTTTTGGCCGAGTATGATAATTTTCATTAAAACTTGATTTCTATCACTTCGAATGATGCCAAATGAATAACTTACTTGAATTGGACTATTTTACACTATGTCCATTGTAGATTTGTGTCTCCGACAGTTCATTTGGTTGCAGGGGACATTTTCAGTTTTTATGGCCAAAATGTGCTTTTCAGGGGCTGAAAAGCATGTTTTGGCCGAATATGATAATTTTCATTAAAACTTGATTTCTATCCATTTGAATGATGCCAAATGAATAACTTACTTGAATTGGACCATTTTACACTATGTCCATTGTAGATTTGTGTCTCTGACAGTTCGTTTGGTTGCAGGGGACATATTCAGTTTTTATGGCCAAAATGTGCTTTTCAGGGGCTGAAAAGCATGTTTTGGCCGAATATGATAATTTTCATTAAAACTTGATTTCTATCACTTCGAATGATGCCAAATGAATAACTTACTTGAATTGGACCATTTTACACTATGTCCATTGTAGATTTGTGTCTCTGACAGTTCGTTTGGTTGCAGGGGACATATTAAGTTTTTATGGCCAAAATGTGCTTTTCAGGGGCTGAAAAGCATGTTTTGGCCGAGTATGATAATTTTCATTAGAACTTGATTTCTATCACTTCGAATGATGCCAAATGAATAACTTACTTGAATTGGACCATTTTACACTATGTCCATTGTAGATTTGTGTCTCCGACAGTTCGTTTGGTTGCAGGGGACATTTTCAGTTTTTATGGCCAAAATGTGCTTTTCAGGGGCTGAAAAGCATGTTTTGGCCGAGTATGATAATTTTCATTAAAACTTGATTTCTATCCATTTGAATGATGCCAAATGAATAACTTACTTGAATTGGACCATTTTACACTATGTCCATTGTAGATTTGTGTCTCTGACAGTTCGTTTGGTTGCAGGGGACATATTCAGTTTTTATGGCCAAAATGTGCTTTTCAGGGGCTGAAAAGCATGTTTTGGCCGAATATGATAATTTTCATTAAAACTTGATTTCTATCACTTCGAATGATGCCAAATGAATAACTTACTTGAATTGGACCATTTTACACTATGTCCATTGTAGATTTGTGTCTCTGACAGTTCGTTTGGTTGCAGGGGACATATTCAGTTTTTATGGCCAAAATGTGCTTTTCAGGGGCTGAAAAGCATGTTTTGGCCGAATATGATAATTTTCATTAAAACTTGATTTCTATCACTTCGAATGATGCCAAATGAATAACTTACTTGAATTGGACCATTTTACACTATGTCCATTGTAGATTTGTGTCTCCGACAGTTTGTTTGGTTGCAGGGGACATTTTCAGTTTTTATGGCCAAAATGTGCTTTTCAGGGGCTGAAAAGCATGTTTTGGCCGAGTATGATAATTTTCATTAAAACTTGATTTCTATCCATTTGAATGATGCCAAATGAATAACTTACTTGAATTGGACCATTTTACACTATGTCCATTGTAGATTTGTGTCTCTGACAGTTCGTTTGGTTGCAGGGGACATATTCAGTTTTTATGGCCAAAATGTGCTTTTCAGGGGCTGAAAAGCATGTTTTGGCCGAATATGATAATTTTCATTAAAACTTGATTTCTATCACTTCGAATGATGCCAAATGAATAACTTACTTGAATTGGACCATTTTACACTATGTCCATTGTAGATTTGTGTCTCTGACAGTTCGTTTGGTTGCAGGGGACATATTAATTTTTTATGGCCAAAATGTGCTTTTCAGGGGCTGAAAAGCATGTTTTGGCCGAGTATGATAATTTTCATTAAAACTTGATTTCTATCACTTCGAATGATGCCAAATGAATAACTTACTTGAATTGGACCATTTTACACTATGTCCATTGTAGATTTGTGTCTCCGACAGTTCGTTTGGTTGCAGGGGACATTTTCAGTTTTTATGGCCAAAATGTGCTTTTCAGGGGCTGAAAAGCATGTTTTGGCCAAATATGATAATTTTCATTAAAACTTGATTTCTATCCATTTGAATGATGCCAAATGAATAACTTACTTGAATTGGACCATTTTACACTATGTCCATTGTAGATTTGTGTCTCTGACAGTTCGTTTGGTTGCAGGGGACATATTCAGTTTTTATGGCCAAAATGTGCTTTTCAGGGGCTGAAAAGCATGTTTTGGCCGAATATGATAATTTTCATTAAAACTTGATTTCTATCACTTCGAATGATGCCAAATGAATAACTTACTTGAATTGGACCATTTTACACTATGTCCATTGTAGATTTGTGTCTCTGACAGTTCGTTTGGTTGCAGGGGACATATTCAGTTTTTATGGCCAAAATATGCTTTTCAGGGGCTGAAAAGCATGTTTTGGCCGAATATGATAATTTTCTTTAAAACTTGATTTCTATCACTTCGAATGATGCCAAATGAATAACTTACTTGAATTGGACCATTTTACACTATGTCCATTGTAGATTTGTGTCTCCGACAGTTTGTTTGGTTGCAGGGGACATTTTCAGTTTTTATGGCCAAAAATGTGCTTTTCAGGGGCTGAAAAGCATGTTTTGGCCGAGTATGATAATTTTCATTAAAACTTGATTTCTATCCATTTGAATGATGCCAAATGAATAACTTACTTGAATTGGACCATTTTACACTATGTCCATTGTAGATTTGTGTCTCTGACAGTTCGTTTGGTTGCAGGGGACATATTCAGATTTTATGGCCAAAATATGCTTTTCAGGGGCTGAAAAGCATGTTTTGGCCGAGTTTGATAATTTTCATTAAAACTTAATTTCTATCACTTCGAATGATGCCAAATGAATAACTTACTTGAATTGGACCATTTTACACTATGTCCATTGTAGATTTGTGTCTCTGACAGTTCGTTTGGTTGCAGGGGACATTTTCAGTTTTTATGGCCAAAATGTGCTTTTCAGAGGCTGAAAAGCATGTTTTGGCAGAGTATGATAATTTTCATTAAAACTTGATTTCTATCACTTCGAATGATGCCAAATGAATAACTTACTTGAATTGGACCATTTTACACTATGTCCATTGTAGATTTGTGTCTCTGACAGTTCGTTTGGTTGCAGGGGACATATTCAGTTTTTATGGCCAAAATGTGCTTTTCAGGGGCTGAAAAGCATGTTTTGGCCGAATATGATAATTTTCATTAAAACTTGATTTCTATCACTTCGAATGATGCCAAATGAATAACTTACTTGAATTGGACCATTTTACACTATGTCCATTGTAGATTTGTGTCTCCGACAGTTTGTTTGGTTGCAGGGGACATTTTCAGTTTTTATGGCCAAAATGTGCTTTTCAGGGGCTGAAAAGCATGTTTTGGCCGAGTATGATAATTTTCATTAAAACTTGATTTCTATCCATTTGAATGATGCCAAATGAATAACTTACTTGAATTGGACCATTTTACACTATGTCCATTGTAGATTTGTGTCTCTGACAGTTCGTTTGGTTGCAGGGGACATATTCAGTTTTTATGGCCAAAATGTGCTTTTCAGGGGCTGAAAAGCATGTTTTGGCCGAATATGATAATTTTCATTAAAACTTGATTTCTATCACTTCGAATGATGCCAAATGAATAACTTACTTGAATTGGACCATTTTACACTATGTCCATTGTAGATTTGTGTCTCTGACAGTTCGTTTGGTTGCAGGGGACATATTAAGTTTTTATGGCCAAAATGTGCTTTTCAGGGGCTGAAAAGCATGTTTTGGCCGAGTATGATAATTTTCATTAAAACTTGATTTCTATCCATTTGAATGATGCCAAATGAATAACTTACTTGAATTGGACCATTTTACACTATGTCCATTGTAGATTTGTGTCTCTGACAGTTCGTTTGGTTGCAGGGGACATATTCAGTTTTTATGGCCAAAATGTGCTTTTCAGGGGCTGAAAAGCATGTTTTGGCCGAATATGATAATTTTCATTAAAACTTGATTTCTATCACTTCGAATGATGCCAAATGAATAACTTACTTGAATTGGACCATTTTACACTATGTCCATTGTAGATTTGTGTCTCTGACAGTTCGTTTGGTTGCAGGGGACATATTCAGTTTTTATGGCCAAAATATGCTTTTCAGGGGCTGAAAAGCATGTTTTGGCCGAATATGATAATTTTCATTAAAACTTGATTTCTATCACTTCGAATGATGCCAAATGAATAACTTACTTGAATTGGACCATTTTACACTATGTCCATTGTAGATTTGTGTCTCCGACAGTTTGTTTGGTTGCAGGGGACATTTTCAGTTTTTATGGCCAAAAATGTGCTTTTCAGGGGCTGAAAAGCATGTTTTGGCCGAGTATGATAATTTTCATTAAAACTTGATTTCTATCCATTTGAATGATGCCAAATGAATAACTTACTTGAATTGGACCATTTTACACTATGTCCATTGTAGATTTGTGTCTCTGACAGTTCGTTTGGTTGCAGGGGACATATTCAGTTTTTATGGCCAAAATATGCTTTTCAGGGGCTGAAAAGCATGTTTTGGCCGAGTTTGATAATTTTCATTAAAACTTAATTTCTATCACTTCGAATGATGCCAAATGAATAACTTACTTGAATTGGACCATTTTACACTATGTCCATTGTAGATTTGTGTCTCTGACAGTTCGTTTGGTTGCAGGGGACATTTTCAGTTTTTATGGCCAAAATGTGCTTTTCAGAGGCTGAAAAGCATGTTTTGGCAGAGTATGATAATTTTCATTAAAACTTAATTTCTATCACTTCGAATGATGCCAAATGAATAACTTACTTGAATTTGAACATTTTACACTATGTCCATTGTAGATTTGTGTCTCTGACAGTTCGTTTTGTTGCAGGGGACATATTCAGTTTTTATGGCCAAAATGTGCTTTTCAGGGGCTGAAAAGCATGTTTTGGCCGAATATGATAATTTTCATTAAACTTGATTTCTATCACTTCGAATGATGCCAAATGAATAACTTACTTGAATTGGACCATTTTACACTATGTCCATTGTAGATTTGTGTCTCCGACAGTTTGTTTGGTTGAAGGGACATTTTCAGTTTTTATGGCCAAAATGTGCTTTTCAGGGGCTGAAAAGCATGTTTTGGCCGAGTATGATAATTTTCATTAAAACTTGATTTCTATCCATTTGAATGATGCCAAATGAATAACTTACATGAATTGGACCATTTTACACTATGTCCATTGTAGATTTGTGACTCTGACAGTTCGTTTGGTTGCAGGGGACATATTCAGTTTTTATGGCCAAAATGTGCTTTTCAGGGGCTGAAAAGCATGTTTTGGCCGAATATGATAATTTTCATTAAAACTTGATTTCTATCACTTCGAATGATGCCAAATGAATAACTTACTTGAATTGGACCATTTTACACTATGTCCATTGTAGATTTGTGTCTCCGACAGTTTGTTTGGTTGCAGGGGACATTTTCAGTTTTTATGGCCAAAATGTGCTTTTCAGGGGCTGAAAAGCATGTTTTGGCCGAGTATGATAATTTTCATTAAAACTTGATTTCT